>NC_140169.1:184186919-184686919 GCF_963971535.1 Notolepis coatsorum
GTTGAAAATGCATTGTTTAAACATTAACACATCAATAACATGGAATAGTCAAAAGTTAGCCGTTTTTATAATTTCTTTTTATTTTAAAATACTAAAGGCTGGCCCAACACACACATACATAGCAACTGAAGATTAAAGATAGAGCTGATAGCGGATCTATTTGAGCTAAGGGGCGGCGCAGAGAGGGTCGCATCCTCCCAGTCTTCAGCTTCAGCACTTCGAGACAGCCGGAGAGGGTTGCATCCTCCCGGTCTTCGGCACATCGAGACAGCCGGAGAGGCGCAGAGGGGGTAGCATCCTCCCGGTCTTCAGCACGGGACGTCCAACACTCCTGGACAGCCACTCACAGGGAGACAGGGAGACGGGACAGGCGTTAATACAGCTCACGTGATTGTGATGGGCGGACATAGCAATAGATACAAGTGGTAAGCATTAGTAGGTTACAGCAGTAGGGATGACCCCCGGACCCCGGTTCTAAATGGGAACCGGTACTATATTAGAAAATACCGGAGTATTTATAAGCTCTGACGTCATCGGTACTGCTATCGATACTCTAGAGAAATTATTATTATTTAAAAGTTGTGAACGATCTCTCTCTGTCTCTGCACAAGAAGCGAGCCGCAGCGAGTCATTATTACACACTCCTCGCGAGTCGCTACACATACGGGTACTTCTTAATGAAAGTGCTGTCCCCGTGCTGAAGCGCGCTGCACACAGACAGCTCTGCCTCTGAGTCTGCATGCACTGAGTCGTGATGGCGGATAGAGCGAAGCGTTCTAAAGAAGGCAGATATGTTGTTTTTTCTGCATAAGAACTGTTAGGATAATTTTCTAGGTTCTTTAATCTTGTGTTTGAACTTCTGTTAGCCTTTTGCATTTGTTGTTTATTATAAAAAGTCTATAATTCAGAGTCAGACACATTTAAAACATTGTTGCTGCTGTTGAAGAAATGATATTCATTTATTATATTTATTTATAAAGTTATATAAAAGAACATTGCTGCTGCTGAAGAAATTATATTTATAATACTTATTTATAAAGTATTAAAGTTGTATAAATAATAAAGCAATGTCGATTCTGTTCTTAATTAATTGTCTTTTTTTCTTGCAAAAAAATAAGCAAAAAGAACCGATAAGAGTATCGATAAAGTACCAAACCGTTAAGCAGTATCAATAAGAGTAGTAGTATCGATAAAATCCTAACGATACCCATCACTGTACAGCAGTAAGCCTTAGGTTGCACAGTAAATTATGGCCAATTCGTTTTATATTGTTTAATAGTTAAATAAATAAATGAAGCAATCTTTTTTGTATTCCCCCCCCGAAAATCGTACGTACCGAACCGTGGATTTTGTGTACCGTTACACCTCTAGTAAGCATATATGTGAATAGAATAGAAGTACTTAACCCAGCAATGAAACCACGGACAGAAGACGGTAAGGAGCCGATCCATTGCCTCGTGGTGCACGTAGAACAGTCACTGCAATCTTGGCCAAGACCCCGAGACATCCACCACCTTGGTCCGCACTAAGAGACGAGCACTGAGAGAGATGGGGGGCGTTGGGGGTTAGAGAGTTCCCATGTTTGTAGTGGGTGGAGATGGAGCAATAAATACATGTAGTGAGCATATGCATACATGGTGAAAGTAGAATCATAGTATATAAGAATTTTGCAATTGAGTAATAGATAGAACTACTGCAGGCGTATGGATACAGGATGAGATACAAGACAGGAAGCATTTGAACCTTTTATTTTTTTCAATATATTATAATTAGCAGTTTACAATGAATAAAAAAAAAATTCCCCCTCCCTCCCTCCCACCCCCCTTGAGACATGTCTCCGTTAGTATGCCCCACTTGGAGCATACGCATTTATAAATAAATAAAAAATAAATAATAATTGGGACAAGGTCAAATGACAAATAACCCTAACCCGTGGTGAAAATCCGCCTAAAATATATACCTAGGTAAATAAAATATTGCTCCACTTCTACAAGGCCATTTGCATATTCTTGGTATCTAGGGACATCTATGGACATCAGGGAACGTAATCACAGTGTCAGAAATATTGTGTCTATTACTAGGCTTGCTTTGTGATATTATTCATGCTGTGATGTGAACGTTAGTTTACCTTCAATGGAGAAGTGCATTAAATAATTTTAATGCAAAAAAAGTGTCCTCTGTTCTTTCAATTCAGCATGGTCTATCTGTCACAGAACACGTTCCATTGTGGGCAGAGTGTATGCTTGGTTTCATTCCAGCCTTGCCTAAACACCAGCTGATGATTTCACTAATTGGCTCACCTCTTCAACTAACTCACCTGGCAATGTATAGTTAAAATGAAAACTTGGCCGATGATGGAATGAGTTTGAGACCCCTGGTCTATTCCTTTCCAAAAAAAATTGCTTTTACTTTTTAGTACATTTAAAAGTAGGACTTTTTTTTTACTTTTACTCAAGTGTGTTTTTAGCCAGATACTTTGACTTTTACTTTAGTCAGATTTTGAGACAGTACCCATACTTTCACTTAAGTATAATTTCTGGGTACTTTTTACACCCATGTACCGTACTGTACCGGAGATGGAGCAATACATACATGTAGTGAGCATATGCATACATGGTGACAGTAGAATCATAGTATAATATAATAATACCTGTCCATCATTTTATTGGTGCAGTCCCGGACACTCCTATCACCATCAATGTGGATATCTGAAATGAATGTCATGACATACAGTACTGTTACATTTGTGACATATATGATATGCAAATATACAGTAGTTACCCATAGATCTTGACAGAGTGTATTTACATATGATGGGGATGAGACTGTACAATAGGAGGGGGTGGGTGGGTGGGAGAGAAATATACACACGGTGGGGAGAGAATATATACATACGGTGGGGGGAGAAGACTGTATATTAGGAGGGGGTGGGTGGGAGAGAATATACAGTGGGGAGGGGACTGTCTATTAGGTGGGGCGGTTTGGACATAGGAAATTTGTCTTTTCACTGTCCTGTTGGAGGTAAAGAGCATAGGATGTACATCAGACTGAAGGTTTTGGACCTCACTATGAAGCATATTGTAAAACATGCAGTTCACTTAAGTATCTTTGTGCTAATTCCCTGCCTAGCTCATCTTGACTCGTGTCCTTACATGCCAAGTCACATTGGGATGTCTATAGGGCTTGGTAAGTTTAGTTACCCACAGCTAGCTGCAGAGTCTAGTCTTGAGAGTGTGCTTCTTTTTCTGAGTACAAATCATCAATGGCATTTACATACCGTATGAAGATTAGCGAGTGGTGAAGGAACGGTGACACCGAGGACAGTTGAATGATGGCGACTCACAGCACAAGTATTTCTAAAAAAAAAAACAGCCTGCACAAAACGTGCAGAGTAATCACTCATTTGTCCATATCAGCAGTTCACTTGGACTAAATACATCATTTACATACTACAAATATCTCAATAACTATATATTTGAAGAACATTTCAGCTTAGATTGAATAGGCCCCAATGGCCCATCTGCTTGTAGCTGAATTAACCAACTAAAACGTTTATTCTAAATGCACAATATACAATTTCACATTAAACGATACCATTGGTAGCTTAATCAGGTATTAGCTTATCCTGACTGGTTTTATAAACATATCAAACATCAATTATGAACATGCTAATTTGCTGTTGGCTATAACAGCTACATCAGGGGACCCTGGTGTAAACAAGACGAAAGTCTCTCTGGTCTGCATCCCCTTAACAATTGTATGTATTGAGCTGTACTGTACTGTACCCATTCTGCAATCTGTTAATAAAGTTTTCAATCAATCAATCAACTCACTTGAAACGGTGTCTTTCTCTATATGAATTGAAAATGGGGGACCCTGATGGAAACAAGACAAACGTCTTTCTCAGGTCTGCATCCCCTTAACAATTGTATGTATTGAGCCGTACTGTATTGTACCCATTCTGCAATCTGTTAAATAAAGTTTTCATTCATTCATTCATTCATTCATTCATTCATTCATTCTCTGTCGGCAGCTCGTGTGCTAAGTCGAGATACGTTAGCTATTATATATATATATATTATAGCTTCTGCTAACTGCTAATGATAACTGGAAATACGATAGTTATTAGTTAGCTGTAGTCCGCGAATCACTGACGTTCCTAAACATCTAACTAGCTAACTAACTACTCCAACTCACACTCTCTGGGGGAATAATGTCCGTGAAATAGGCAACTTTTAGCCGTGGTCAGAATGCCCGTGGGCGATAAATTTAAAACGTAAGAGGAAGTGACGCACAATGCCTAAACACTGTCTTCCACCTCTTCTTCTTCTTCTTCTTCTTCTTCTTCTTCTTCTTCTTCTTCTTCTTCTTCTTCTTCTTCTTGTAAGTTTCCGGCGGACTACGCGTCTAGGCGTATTGCCGCCCTCCACAGGACAGAGGGAGCACTGCATTCAACCCCATATACATTTGAGCTGCAGCAAAATAGATTGAATGGGATTGGGGGGAGATGGAGATTGGATTTATGACATACCAGATTTACAAATACAGTACTGTTTGTGGTACAAAAAGAATAAAAAAAAAAAAAAAAAAAAGAGAATATATCCATTTGACGAAGAGACTGTACATTGTAGTTGGTGGGGTGGGGGGGGGGGGTTGGGTAGGTGGGGTGGGGTGGGGGAGGCAGACTGTACATTGGAGGTGGTTGGGTGGGGCGGGGGGTGGGTAGGCGGGGGGGGGGGGGGGGGGTAACTGTACATTGGATTATCGACGAAACCTTACTAGGTCCAAGAAGAGGGTCTTGTGTATTACTGTATCCCCCAGGCCATCAGAACACTGAACTCTCCATCTCACAATGTGAACTTGGTTAATTATATTAACGTATAGCTGGTAATATAAAGTTTACCATAATGCTTCTAATAATTTAAATTAGATATGTACAATTGCAAAAATTGCACAAGTTCTTGAGGATACTACATATATGCAGTGAAAGGGTTAACATACTGTGTATTGTCGCAGTGAAAGGGTTAACCGTTTGGTAGTGTGGCAGTGAAAGGGTTAACAATTGTGTGTATTGAGCTGTACTTACTGTACCCATTATGCAATCTGTTAATAAAAAATGTCCATCAAGGCTAGGCTAAAATCAGTCTAGAATGGGGTGAAAAGTGAAAGTTTGGTAGACGTCTATTCTAGACGTGTTTTGAACGTCTAAGCTTAGACGTGTTTTGAACGTCTAAGCTTAGACGTTGTTTCAACGTCATGACATAGACGTCTAAAATCAGTCTAAAGTGGGGTGAAAAGTGAAAGTTTGGTAGACGTCTAAGCTTAGACGTTTTTTGAACGTCTATGTTTAGACGTTGTTTCAACGTCATGACATAGACGTCTAAAATCAGTTTAGAATGGGGTGAAAAGTGAAAGTTTGGTAGACGTCTATTCTAGACGTGTTTCGAACGTCTAAGCTTAGACGTGTTTTGAACGTCTAAGCTTAGACGTTGTTTCAACGTCATGACATAGACGTCTAAAATCAGTCTAAAGTGGGGTGAAAAGTGAAAGTTTGGTAGACGTCGAAGCTTAGACGTGTTTTGAACGTCTAAGCTTAGACGTTTAAACAATGTCTAAAATGGGGTGAAAAGTGAAAGTTTGGTAGACGTCTAAGCTTAGACAAGATTCTCCTGGGCTAAATGAGAGCTATGGATAGACACACACACACACACACACACACACACACACACACACACACACACACACACACACACACACACACACACAGTCAGAAGAACGGTCAGACATGTTATTTAATCAGGCAGGATTGTGATCTCTCAAGGGACACCTACGGGAGACTGCAATTCAACACTGGCCCCTGTAAATATCCTAACCCAACCCCCTCCAATGTACAGTCATTTACCTAGTATGGTTTTGTCAATAGTCCAATGTACAATTTTGTTTGTTTGTACAGTGTCTCCCCCCCCCCCCCCCCCCCCCCCCTCAATGTACAGTTTTGCCAATGTACAGTCATGTACCTAGTATGGTTGTCAATAGTCCAATGTACAATTTTGTTTGTTTGTACAGTGTCTCTCCCCGTCTAAAATCAGTCTAGAATGGGGTGAAAAGTGAAAGTTTGGTAGACGTCTATTCTAGACGTGTTTCGAACGTCTAAGCTTAGACGTGTTTTGAACGTCTAAGCTTAGACGTTGTTTCAACGTCATGACATAGACGTCTAAAATCAGTCTAAAGTGGGGTGAAAAGTGAAAGTTTGGTAGACGTCGAAGCTTAGACGTGTTTTGAACGTCTAAGCTTAGACGTTTAAACAATGTCTAAAATGGGGTGAAAAGTGAAAGTTTGGTAGACGTCTAAGCTTAGACAAGATTCTCCTGGGCTAAATGAGAGCTATGGATAGACACACACACACACACACACACACACACACACACACACAGTCAGAAGAACGGTCAGACATGTTATTTAATCAGGCAGGATTGTGATCTCTCAAGGGACACCTACGGGAGACTGCAATTCAACACTGGCCCCTGTAAATATCCTAACCCAACCCCCTCCAATGTACAGTCATTTACCTAGTATGGTTTTGTCAATAGTCCAATGTACAATTTTGTTTGTTTGTACAGTGTCTCCCCCCCCCCCCCCCCCCCTCAATGTACAGTTTTGCCAATGTACAGTCATTTACCTAGTATGGTTGTCAATAGTCCAATGTACAATTTTGTTTGTTTGTACAGTGTCTCTCCCCCCCCCCTCAATGTACAGTTTTGCTTGTTTATACAGTGTGCCCCCCCCCCCCCCAACCACCTCCAATGTAAATTACCCAGTATGGTTGTCAATATCCCAGTGTACCCAACCCCCCCCCCCCCCACCCAACCTCCTCCAATGTACAGTTTCTACGTCAAATGTATATACTCCCTTTTCCTGACTCCTTCTGTATCACAAACAGTACTGTATTTGCAAATCTGGTATGTCATAAATGTATAGATGTAGCAGTACTGACTATCTGTATGTCATGTATGTCATATATGTCCTGATGAATTGAAAATGGGGGACCCTGATGTAAACAAGACGAAAGTCTTTCTCTGGTCTGCATCCCCTTAACAATTGTGTGTATTGAGCTGTACTGTAATGTACCCATTCTGCAATCTGTTAATAAAGTTTTCAATCAATTCAATCAATCAATCAGTCAGGTTTCCCAGCAGTGCACTATCAGCGCCACCTGCTGATCAAATGGCAAACCATCTGCACAGCAGACTCACGGGCTTCCCCATTACACTCACCTCCCTCGCTAAATTCACGCCCCTCAGGACATCTGGGTCACTGAGATTCGGAGATTCTGTGCATATTGATAATATTTTCAGATATGAATGCATTGAAATAATATACTTAGTGCATAGTTTAAAATACGCCTAAGCTTAGACAAGATTATCCTGGGCTAAATGCGAGCGATGGATAGACGTCACATAAAATCTTCGAAAATATCGTGCTCATATATTTGTAGGTGCGTTTGCAAGATGCCTCTGTCCATATTGATAATATTTTCAGATGTGAATGCATTGAAATAATATACTTAGTACATAGTTTAAAATACGTCTACAAAAAAACACGATTTGGCCCGGTTATACGAGAGCTATGCAAAAACGCTTGGTTGAAAAGACGTCTTTTGCTCACTGGGAAACTCTAAGCATAACCGACTTCGAAAGAGGGCCTAAGCCTAACCAGTTCGTGACTGATATGTAAATAAGTAGCTTAGTTCCTCCCGCAAGCAGTACCCTCCCTCGGTGTTGTGCTAGTTACTGAAAAATAGTAACTCAGTTACTTTACTAGTTACTTCATTTCAAAGTAACTTCGTTACTGTACTAGTTACTTACACCCAAAAGTAATGAGTTACTGTGAAAAGTAACTATTTAGTTATTTAAAAAAAAAATAAAAAAAAATAATTGCTCAAGTCCCATGCCCCATATACTCAAAATCGGTTGATCAACTTGACAGTTTCCATTCACATCACCGAACTCTGCTAAGCAATGTGGTCTAGAGCGTTTCATTATATATTCCCTCCCCGCTGTATGTATATTTCTCTCCCACCCACCCACCCCCTCCTAATGTACAGTCCCCTCCTCATCATATGTATATACTCTGTCAGGATCTAGGGGTAACAGTACTGTATATTTGAATACCGCTTATGTCACAAATGTATCAGTACTAAATACCTATATGTCCCTATGCCATAAATGTCATGTATGTTGTGTATGTCATAAATGTCTATATGAATTGAAAATGGGGGACCCTGATGGAAACAAGACAAACGTCTTTCTCAGGTCTGCATCCCCTTAACAATTGTATGTATTGAGCCGTACTGTATTGTACCCATTCTGCAATCTGTTAAATAAAGTTTTCATTCATTCATTCATTCATCCATTCATTAATTCATTCATAACCATCTTGCAGCGTTGTTTAAGATATCAATCAAAGCATTGCAACGTTAGAATAGTTAGGATATCAATTGTGCATGAAAGGACTATATTTATATTGTTTGATTAGTATTATGAGATTCCCTGGCAGCGTTCGTACAGTCAAAATCCGTTGATCTTGAGTTTCAGTGAACACATTGCACTCACCGTCACCAGTCTGCGGTGGTCGAGATGTAACGTTAGTCCAGTTGACTCCAGCAGCCCTTCAAACATGTTCTTTATCTCGTTTCCATGTTGTATATTAATTATCTCTCCAAGTAGTTGCTAAATGGTTTGTTAGTTCGTTATTATTACTGCGTTCTTATTATGTAGATTCATAGCGAGCGTCCTCTTGTTGTTTACTGTAGAGAGCGACTATTTCTTTCAGAACGTCAGTGGCCAATCAGAAGTGCGAAAACAGAATGAGGCTACGGAAAGAAATAATAATAATAATAATACTTCGTTTTATATAGCGCCTTTCAGTCTACAGTAAACAAAACAAACGCAGGCGAAATAAGGACGCTCGCTATGAATCTACATAAAAAGAACGCAGTAACGAACTAACAAACCATTCAGTAACGTAAGTAGCGTTACTGAATTTCAAAAGTAATGCGTTAGAGTACTAGTTGCGGCAAAAAGTAACTTCGTTTCTGTAACGCGTTACTTTGTAACGCGTTAGTCCCAACACTAGAGACTTTAATAGCTGAAAGGGGAAGTTGGGTAGGAAGGGGTTAAGTGTGTTAACGTTACCCGCTCCAAAAGGGTTAATGTTAAGGCTCAGGAATTGATACGCACACAAGACTCCCATCTACATTCTTTATCGTTATTTAAGGACTGGTCAGCTACAAATATTTAATAGCAATGGGTCAAATGGAAGGTAGTTCTATTATTACTTCAGTTGTAATTCAATACCTTGCAGACACTTATATCGTACACCCACACCGTATAGAACCAGGTATTGCAGACCCAAATATAATAGACCCAGATATTGTAGACTTCAATGTACTTGACTCATTACCCACGTCTGGGCTGGTACCAATAATAATACCATTCTAAGGATTTACTTATATGGCAGCGTTACGTTTACCTCCAAGAGGGGAAGGGTTAAGTAGATGGGAAAGTAATATTAAGGAACATACATGTTATCACACTCAAAGGAAATGAAAAAGGTGGGCCCACTTTACCAAACAAAAGTCCTAAACTAATGCCGGCATGTAATGTTTATGGGGTACCCCTATGAACTGTGGTTAGCAACCATTAGCTTCGCCCGTAGGCCGCGACACACTGTGTAATGTACGATAGGATCTTGGTCACCGAAGTGCCAGTGTACTCAACCAAGATGGCGGCCTCGCCGCACCACCACTAGTCCGGGTGGTAAGATGGCGTCGAACGCTCTCGTCCCAGGAGCTAGCAAGCTGTGTTAGGCAGGGGGGCAGTAGCGGGCTGGAGGCGCGTGCTGGGTGATGGCGACCTCTGCTGAACGGGACAAACTCCCGTGCTAGGCTGCTGACTGCTGGTGCTGACAAGCTGCTGACTGCCGGTGCTGACAAGCTGCTGGTCGAAGCTGTGTTGACGCGTGTGATAATCTGGTGGCTACCTTAACTGAAGCTACTCTGTGGGTCCTAGACAGCCCTCCTGCTAGTCGAACATGCAACAACGCACGGTGCCTCTAACCACCAGTTCTCTTCAGGCAACGCTTGCCGGGGGCACCTCGCTGGAGGGGATAACGTTAACATTAGCCACTTTGATATACCGCTTTCTTCTAGGATAACTCGCTGTATCACTAGGGTTATTCCGTTGGGATATTCAACACGCTACTACGCTTATATTTCTACTATAACCCGAAACCCCAATACATTCACCTGCATGCTTCACTACGGGGCTCTACAACGACACGACCATCCAGGTTCACGTTCAACGTCGAAGAGGCTGGTTCTCTCCACTTCCGTTTCAGTTGACTTGCTTCTCCTGGGCGCCTCCCTCCTGCACTCCGCCTGCCACCGCCGCCCCCTGCTGGCACCGCCAACTAGCCCCACAGGAAGAACTGGGTGAATTGAATATGATTCAGTTTAGTGTTTATAATCCATATTCCAGCCGGTGAGAGAAGGAGAAACTCGCGTCATTGTTCAGGAGAATATCAAGGGAAACTGGTTAACATGTCTTTGTGCACAAAGGGGAGATAAAAGGCCAAGTCAGCACTTCTGAATAATAGTCGAATATTCAGGGTGCTACAAATCAATCAATCCAATAACACACGCTCACTTAAAACAGCGCAGGCAGACCCCAGGTGGTGAGAGCAGGCAACTGCACCTCCTCATCCATCACTCTCAACATAGGGGCCCCCCAGGGCTGTGTCCTGAGTCCCCTCCTCTACTCCCTGTACACACATGACTGTGTGGCACAGCGGAACAACAACACAATCATCAAATTTGCTGACGACACAGTAGTGGTGGGCCTGATCTCTGCAAACGACGAGAGAGCCTACCTGGAGGAGGTTAAGGTTCTAGCGGGATGGTGTCAAGAGATCTGCCTCTCCCTGAACGTCAGCTAAACAAAGGAGATGATTGTGGACTTTAGGAGGTCGGGGGTCAGGGACTACAGCCCCCTCAGCATCGACGGGGCACCGGTTGAGAGAGTGAACAGTTTTAAGTACCTCGGAGTCCACATATCCGAGGACTTGACATGGACCACGCACATTGACAGTGTTATCAAGAAGGCACGACAACGCCTCTACTTCCTTAGGCGCTTAAGGAAGTTCAACGTGAGTCAGAAGATCCTCAAGAACTTCTACTCATGCACAATAGAGAGCATCCTGACTGGCAATATCACCTCCTGGTTTGGGAATAGCACTGCACAAGACCGCAGCAAACTACAGAGAGTGGCCCGTTCAGCCGAACGCACAAAAACCCACTCTCCGAGGCATTTACAACAAGCGGTGCATGGGCAAGGCTAAGAGAATAATCAAAGACTCCAGCCACCAAAACAACTGCCTCTTTGAACTGCTGCAGGCAAGCGATACCGGAGTCCCATGGCCAGTACAGAGAGACTCAGAAGGAGCTTCTATCCCCAGGCCATCAGGATGCTCAATGAACAATGATTGCTCAATGAACAATGATTGAACAATGAACAATAACAGGCCAGCAACACACCCACAGCACACACACTCACTTTAAATAAACAACACACTGTAGCACCCACTTTATCACACGTTTACACTTTATATTTATATTATTGGTAAGGGAACTGCACATCTCTCATTCCTTATTCCTTATTGCACCTCACCACCACAACGGTGGCACCACAAGCTAAGCTATACCTCACCATTTTTGTACCAGATGTACATACTGTATACACTGAACAATTGTTGTTTACACTTGTGTTTACTTGACTTCTTGACTTTACATTTTTTTTTACTATTATACTTATTTATTTAAGCATTACATCACACGCAGGAGTGGTTTGTGACCAATAAACCATGCCTAGGGGTGGTTGTTAGGCCCGAGGCGCAGCCGAGGGTCGTTAGACCCCCCTAGGCATGGTTTATTGGTCACAAATCACGACTGCACGTGGTGTAAAGCTTTTATACAACTGCCAGATTCATCCAACCTTATTTCTATACAATAAACACACATTAATCGAAGATTTATTGAAAAAACCATCCGCCAGAAAAAGTAGTTCCCACAACTCCATGTGGAAGCAGCTTGAAGTGCATCCAACCAAACTAACACATCCAACTGTGTATTATTGGAATGATTGAGAGAAGTTGCCTCATGTGGAAGCAGCTTGAAGTGCATCCAACCAACTAACACATCCAACTGTGTATTATTGGAATGATTGATTGAAAATTTATTAAAACGTTTTCTTTGCCCTATAGGAAAAAAACGTTTTCTTCGCCCTATTTTTTTATTTATTTCTTTTAGCCTAAACTTAACCAGTTGGAAACCAGGGGTACAGTAATAAAATTAGCAATCAACCAATCAATCAATTCAATAGACCATGCTCACTTAAAACAGCGCTGCTTCTCTCTCAGTCTGACTCCCCCGCTGTTGCAGACAGGAGTGTGTGTGTGTGTGTGTGCGTGTGTGTGTGTGTGTGTGTGTGTGTGTGTGTGTGTCACAGTGTGTGTGTGCGTGTGTGTGTGTGTGTGTGTATGTGTGTGTGTGTGTGTGTGTGTGTGTGTGTGTGTATGTGTGTGTTTGTGGGTACGCCAGCGTCGGACAGTGTGAGAGAGAACGCTGCAGTCGGAAAGTAGGAAGGAAGAAATTTAAATCAATCAATTAATCTATCAATCAATCCGCGATTTTTCTTTTGTTCTAGATTGAGTCAAGACCCATCAATTACATCATCCAACATTGTTTAAAATACTAACACATTCCCCTTGACAGAATCGCTTCATATTTAGTCGTTATGGTGCTTTCAACATAACCATTTGTTCTCCGCGATCCTGTTTTCTCCCGGAGTGAGCCGGGGAGGGTTATGTGATTTGGTTGTGGGCGGGTCCTGAGCCCAGGACCGTGGATTGTTACCAATAAAGACGTGTGAATGGCCAATCAGAATCGAGAAATTTGCATGCCGTTGTATAAACTATCTTATTATTATCTAGCACACTCTCAGGAGCGAAACAGAAAGAATCATTTCATGCAAAGTATTCTGTATTTCTGTATGACAAATAATAAAGAAACTTGAACTTGAACTTGAGGTTCGTCACGTGGCTGCCACAGGCTTGTCCCTTGAGAGGATTCTCCAGCGCTGCAGCTAGACCCTACTCGCAACAACAGCAAGCCTTCTTCTTCTTCTTCTTCTTCTTCTTCTTCTTCTTCTTCTTCTTCTTCTTCTTCTTCTTCTTCTTCTCATTTTTGTTGGCGGTTGGCACAAACTTGTTGGTGCGTTAGTTACCGACCACAGGAGGCCATTTCACGTGTTCAAATACAATTAGCTTAATTGGAAAAGCAGGGGTTGCATTACGTAGTGTCTATATGGGTCCCGTGCCCTTAAACTGCAAAATAGGTTTTTTCTGAATTTCAGCGACATATAATCGACTGATTCGACTTGTAATAATAATGGGAGATGATGAAAGAGAGCTTCTGACCTTGTTGCACCAGCGTCTCACCATCATGGTCACCATGGAGGAGTACACAGAGAACACACATCGTGGTAAGTAGCACTGCAGACCCTCCCGTGTGTCATTATGGTCTGTCTGTCTCTATCCAGTCGGGAATAACTCAGACAAACATTTAGGGCCAGAGAATGAAATCGCCATTCAATGTAGATGTCATCTAACATCTCATCTCACATGTGTATTATTGACGGGTAGCTCTACAGCTTTACCAAATAGGACGGAGAATATCAAATGATTAAACAAAGTCACGCAGGGTCTATTCTAACATGAAAGCAATACTGAATTCCACATGATTTGTGGAGCAGCAGGTAAATAGTAGTTTAGGCTATCAAGTCAATAAAGGTTATTTAGCAAATTGGTTTGATTGATTGATTGAAAATGTTTAGATTGCAGAATGGGTACAGTACAGCTCAATACACACAATTGTTAAGGGGATGCAGACCAGAGAAAGACTTTCGTCTTCTCAGGGTCCCCCATTTTCAATTCATCATAACATATGACATACAGATGGACAGTACTGCTACATCTATACATTTATGACATACCAGATTTACAAATGCAGTACTGTTTGATACAAAAAGAGTCTAAAGAGTTTGACGAAGAAACTGTACATTGGAGGAGGTTGGGTAGGTGGGGTGGAGGGGGGGGTGATAGGGGGGGGTAATGCTTCTATGTATTTTCACTGCCTGTTGGAATGACTTCTGATTTATTTAAATGTATAAATCTGACTTTTGGCAACCTAGGATGGCTTAGAGTAGACAACTTGCAATGGGCCTGGTCTACAAGATACACTACACCACTAAGATACCCATGTATGTCGAAATACTTCCCAAAGGTCAGTGAATTCCACAACACCAGAGGGAGTTACACAAATCATGTTCAACCCAAATTCGGCTCAAACAAGGGACTAAACACTTTTCACAATTATGCCACAACAATGTGGAACGTCCAATAGGTTGGGTGTAATGGCTACAAAATGTAAGAGAAAGGGGGATCAAATCGCATACAAATGTATGAAAAAAGGAAATGTGGGAACATATGGCTGTGGAAACATAGGGCTGTGGGAACATGGGCACGGTCCCGAATGAACAATGGTCTATTATAGACAACCAGAAGGGGGGATAAATCGTATCCCCACCGGCAAAAAAAATATAATAATAAAGTATGACCAGCAATAGAGTTATGACCCCCCCTTGACCTGTGGTGTGGATAATACAAAAAAGTGTCTTTTGACCTGGTTTGCTTTCTGGTTAGCTCGGAACGCAGCTAAAAGTCCAACCATGGGACTCTGTAAGAACTGTAATAGCTTTGCATCCACTACACTATTGGCAAGTGTTTCATACAACTACAACTAAACTATTCCTTTTAAGGAGGTATGTCTATATATTCAGGTGGAGGGAATTTTAAATACGATTGCTACTTTTTTTTGCATTCATTCCAGAATTCACTAAAGCTATTAAAAGCTTTGAAGCCACAAGAAAGAAATGGCTGCATGCTGAACTTGACCTAAAGAAGTACAAGGAACTTCTGGTGAAATCAGATGTGGAGAAGAGCTCTCTGGAGGTGAAATTAAAACATGCCCGAAACCAAGTGGATGTCGAGATGAGGAGGCGTTTGAAGGCGGAGGGAGAGTACCAGTACTTGGTAAATTAATCTATTCCTGTGTTATTTCACTCACCATAACTTGTGCCGCGTTCACATGGCGTTAAGTTCATTGGATAAACCAGTTTCTGACTGAGAAATGTCACTTGAATGGCTCACTATCTTGGATGAACTCTCTTGACTAGTTCAGCCACACAGGCAAAACCAAAAGTGGACAGATACAATGCAGTAGAAAATAATAAATGATATGCTAAAACCTTTGGCGCATACTCCAGGAGGTATAGTTGAATAACAAGGACATGGTGTCCTCGACGTGAAACATTCTCTCATAGATATATTCTCGGATTGAACTGTTTTTTACAAAAAGTGCCATGTCTGTGAGGTGCCACTAGGGGAAGAGTGGCTAAGTAGTGCCATGTCTGTGAGGTGCCACTAGGGGAAGAGTGGCTAAGTGCGAGTGATGCCTGACTGAATGAATGAGTCTGCTAGTTAGCCAATTAGTCATGTTTTCAAAGCGCTTTACAATTTGTTCATCACATTTTACCCTCACTCGCACATTCACACACCAACGGCGGAGGCGACCATGCACAGGCCTGTACACTGCGATGATATGATCGCGAATTGCCCCTTTAATTGGCCGTTGCAATTGGTAAATATTATCTGGGGGCGGGCTTGCGAGTAGTGCTTTCAAGCCTTGCATTCGCATTTCACTCCTAAATTATCCAAGGCGTGTGATGACGCCACTCACGCGAGCTGTCAGTGCGACACAATGTCGTGGTGCTATGAAAGAATCTGTCGGCAATGAATGAACTTAGGCGATCACCGATAGCCTGAGTGAAAAAAAAGATTTGCGCGGAGTGAATCTGGGTCACGCTATATACTTGGAACTTGTAGTCTATCGTGCGATTAAAGACCATGTCCCTATCTGCGTAGTCTATACATCCAACACCAAATCCCATAATTCCTAGCGAAACGAAACTGAATATGGCCGCTTCCTTTAAATAATAATATGGCTCTTGCTCCGCAAGAACAACAGAGTGGATAATGGATTTCAGTCAATTTTATGACAACCACGTCCGATGTGGAGAGATGATAAGATGATGATGATTGACGTGATGATTGTGATGATTGATTGACGGGGACACGGAAACTTCTAACGTTCAGGATCAGCCATGCATTACGTGAGTACCCCACTATTAGGACGTGAAATACTGTCTACTTAAATTGACACCGCGGATCAATAAAGTATCAATATCAACCTATCTATCTAATAATGAGACGATATGCAAATAATATAATACTAATAATTGTCGGTTCCCCGTATATGAAATGAAATGACTGCTGGTAAAATCACTGTTTATTTCTCGTTTTGCATAGTATTACATTCCACTTCTATAAACAATCAAAGTCCTACCGTAAGAGCCTCATACGGGTCAATTAAACCTTTTTTATTAGTCTTTCCTTCGAGCTAAGTTGGACTGAACATTTCACTGTCAAAAGCGCAAATGTAAATAAGGTTGCGTTGCAACAGTTTTCAAAATAAAGGTCATATATACAAATACCTCTCAATTCTTATAAAAAAAAAGTCCCGGATATACATAAACATTAATTGGCATAGATCTCTATAAACGGCCCAACACATTGATCACTTTAGGCACACACTGAAACCAGTAACATCACAAATATGAAGCAGGTAATTACCCATACAAATAATAAACCTTTCATGAGGTTATTTACAATAATAATAATTCATTTGATTTCTAAAGCACTTTTCATTGTGAAACAAATGTATGCAGAGTTTCTTCTCCTCCTGATTAATGGTGTGTGTGTGTTGTGATGATCTCATTCAAGGAGCACTACACAAGCGCGCGCGCGCACACACACACACAGTTTGTTGTTTTTGTTCTATTAGTGATTTACACACTCTCAGTTGGTTCATTATAAAAGATACAAACCTGAAAACAAACGCACTTAAATGTTAAATAAAAGGACCACAGTAATGAGGCAGGAGGAACATATTTTTTTTAATAATGGTAAAATTGTTATTAAAAAATTTGCCCCTAAAAAATATTTTTTGCCCCTAAATTTCTCATTTAGGGGCAAGTGTGCCCCTAGTGAAAAAGCTTAGCGTACAGCCCTGATGCAAGGTGCCAACCTGCTCATCGGGATCAGCAGCAGCAGGGGTCATCAGCAGCAGGGGTGTATACCTTCCCAAAAATCACTATGAAAGTTAGTCCCCCAAGATGGTAGCCGTGGCCCAAATTTGGGGCCCTGGCTCACGGCCTATAAGTTCTGAGCTCACTCTGGGTTTTAGCCACAGGGACCTTTCAGAGAGAGATGACCTATAGTTCGGAAATACCGGATCTGTCACCTGTCATCTCTCTCTGAAAGAGAGCATCAGCGGCATTAGCCCCTTACGTGACTGCGGTTTGCAAGCCTGGGGCTTTTGTGACTGCAGTCACTTGCTCATGGGACGCGACCACTTAAGAAAATACCAACCAAGCGTGAACGCGGGCGTGGGGGTCTGTCAAAAATATATCGGATATGAATTTCAAAGATACCCAGCGTACAATATGGGTTTAACACAGCTTTACAGTGTGGTCTGGAAGCTCTGAGTTGCTAATAAACAGTTTAAATCATTGTTACTCCACGAGTGGTAATTACAGAGCGAGCCGTGTATTTCCGCCATTGGTGTCACAGCGCATGCGCACCAGGCAGCCGCGCATGCGGTGGAGCTTGTTGCGTGGTGGCGATGTCTCGCAGATAATACAAGTACAAGTCTAATTATATAATATATATATTTTATAAAAAAAAAAAAATTATATAAAAAAAAAAAAAAAAAATTATCAAAAACGATGATACCGTGATATATACCGTTACCGTCTATGCTTCAAATTATACCGTGATATACATTTTAGACCATACCGTCCACCCCTACACATAGCCATAATTTAAGATGGAGAATATGCGTTCACAACGCTATCATTGAAGTAGGTGCTGGCATTCAACGGGGTTTCCAATGTTAAATGGCTGGCACTCAAACTGTTAAAACACACACGTATGCGATGAGCGACCCACAGGAACACGCACACATGCACTGAGTCGTGAGACGCGTGTGTGTAATTTTGAGATCAGTCGCAAATCACTTCCTGTTGAAGGGATCAGATGCCGAACCACGGCTGTTTTACACATGCCTCACGGCCTCATTCACCTTATAAGGAGATGGCGGGCGTGTCTGTATGCAAATGCATTGAGCGCGAACGCGCATTTCAGTTTAAGAATTAGTGGGATTCATCATGCAAGACACCTGGGTAAGCACAGATTTGGACGTTAAGAACGGCTTGGTGGCTTTTCTTATTGTTCTCTTAACAGACAGGTAAGCAAGAATATAAGAGAAATAATAAGAGTATTGTTGAATGAGGCCCACTATTCTTTCCATAATTTTTCTTAAAACGGGTAATGGACTTATAGGACGACTATTCGATCCAGAGAATGATAATTTCCCATTTTTAGGTTGTGGTATTATTTTAGCAGTTTTCCATTCTTGTGGACATACATTTTCACTGAGACTTAAGTGTCTTAACAAATTCACTCAGGAAATGGACTGCTACTAATTTTTGTGTGTGTATATGATGTACTGATGTTGATTTAGTATAACCCTGTTATGTTGTTTTAGCACTTGCATTGCATGTATAATGTATCTGACTCCTATATATATAAAGCCCAAACTTCTAAATTCTTTTACATTGTTATTTATCTAGCACTCTGGAACTTTCCAAAGACCCAATAGATGGGACAGTAATATATATATTTGTAGTAAAGGCTCCATCTTGTCTAGTATATTACACTCTTATACAAAACATGGTACCAATTGATCTAGCATGGATCGGTACTCGGTAGTACCGATGTATTTTGGTCTGTACCCTTAAAAGTACAGAGGTCGGTGCCCAACCCTACTTGTTGTGTTTTTCTAGCAGAGGCAGATGCAGCTGATGTGCGACATACTGGTCCATGACAGCAAGTCCAGCGCATGTCTGAATGATGAGCAGAAATCTTTAATAGCCACTTTCAACCACAAGGGTGCGAGTATCTCCCAGTACAAAAGCAGCAAACGGTAATGCATCGTAGAACCTTCTAGTCCCTCCTTTTTGTTCCTGAAATGATAAAAAACCTTTTACTTGTGAGACTCTGGAGGACTGGCACGACCCATCAGGCATACACTGCAAAAATAACTTTCAAAATCATAGAAAACTTGACTTAAGAAAATTGATAATTGAATCTGGGGCAATGGTGCATAAATTGTGACTATTACACTAATTTCTCCCACCCTCAGTGAAACTATTACTGACCAAGCTGGTAGACCCAACCTCTACTATGCTCAACCACATAGTATGAGGTTGGGTGAAAATAAATGCTCGCTAATTGGGCGGGACGTAATGTAAAGACTTTGGCTTTGTTATTACACTACTGCAAAGTTGCAATATTCCGTTTGATCTTTTGTAAAGTGCAATGTTACTATGTTAATATAATCCCAGCACTGTTTGCCTATGGCTTTTCCCTCAAACGGGGGCTATGCAATCTGACACGTGATTGCATTTGCAGGTGACTGGCCAATGCAACAATTAAGTGACCAGCAGGTAACTTCAATTGTGGAAACCCGTAGGAAGGAACCCTAATTTTGGCATGGCAGGTCACTTGGAAATGCAATCACCTGTCTAAATGCGTAGCTCAGTTTGAGGAAAAGATTATAAACATTGCACTTTGGGGCGGCACGGTGGTGTAGTGGGTTAACACTGGTGGTCGCCTCACAGCAAGAAGGTCCTGGGTTCGATTCCCACTTGGGGACCCCCATGTCTGCTCCCAGCTGCCTTTGAGGGGGTGGGGGGGTCAAGCGTGAGAAGATTTCATTGGCGACCCACCAAAACAATTCATGCGTGTGTGTGTGTGTGTTCGCTGCATGACTATGTTGCAATGTGTGCTACGAATAAAAACTTCAATCCAGTTTTTTTATCTTTAAAAATGATCAACTGAATATTGCAAATTCACACCATCGACGCAACCAAGGTAGTGTAATAACAAAGCCAAGTAATTTTCAGGGTTCGTACGGGTGCTGGAAATCCTTGAAAATGCTTGCATTTCAATGTGGTGTTCAAGATTTGAAAAGTGCTTGAATTGTGTATAAAGTGCTGGAAAGTTATTGAAATTGTAATTGCACTGTATATACTTTCATAATAAATCGCTATCTGACTGAATAGTTAGGTTTTTAGAAATAAAATCTATAAAAAGAAAAATTTCGGCGATCGCCTTTCACAAAAAAAAATAAAAAAAGGGGGGGGGGGGGGGTCCTCTCTCGAGGCCCGCCCCGCCAATGGCACCCCCCGCCCCTCCTGAAAGCGTACTTTAATCCCAGTAACATTAGCGAGCTAACGTTAGCAAGCTTCTTATTTAATTTTTTAAGACGTTAGTGAGCTAGCGTTGCCACAGACGGCTATGTTTATTGTTCATGTTGACAACGACAAGCAACACAGTATATTAAATGGCTGCTTTTTTATATTATATTAAGGTGAGTTAATAAATTCACTGCTCCGCTCTGATAAACTGACTCTTCGGTCAGAGCGTCCAGTCTGCACAACTCGAGTGCGCTCACTCTGACACACTGAAAGCCAATTTACCTTCAAACAAGTTTCGTTAAGCTAACGCCATTATGCATCGGAGCTGTGGTTTTGCTGTGATCAACATGGCTAACAAGCAAATCAATTCTTTATTTTAAGGAATGTTCTGTAGGATATGTCGGCAACATAAGAAGCCAGGCAGCTACTAGGGGTAGCTGTTTGTGTGAAATAACAAGAGAGGAGGAGACTAGAACGTGTGTCAACTAACTGTGCGTCTGTATTGCAACCAATAACATGGGCATCATATAGCTTGATAGCTTGCTGGGACGTACCAACTGAACACACCACTGTGGAGGGTTGTATAAAAATCCTAGGTTGATTTGATTTTGTATACATTTTAAGGCTCAATGAGCTGATTGACTGTCTACCTCAAAGACTGTTCTCTTATTTTGCACATTTTCAGTAAATATTTGATTTGAAATTGAAGTTTTATCTGGTGATTATTTGAGTGATTGTTTCATATTGGCTCAGCCAGGTTATATAGGATGCCATGTCTACATAATTTTGGTTGTTTATAGCACAATAACATCTGATTTAATGTGATGGAAGAAGTAAAATTATAATTTTGAGTAATATTTAATTTACCACAGCCACATAAGATGCTGGAAAAGCTTGAAAAGGCTTAAAGTGCTTGAATTTTGCTTTGGAAAAGGTGTAAGAACCCTGAATTTTACATTACGTATTTACATCATGTCACGCTCAATTTGTGAGCATTTGTTCTCTGGTCTAATGGTATTTTCACCCAACCATGGGCATACCAGCTATTACTGGCTACAACGCATTTAATGTGAACTTTTAGTCTTTCTTTTTCTTTTAGGTTGATGGTCATTGACGAGTCATCTTTCCTGTCCCACTCTGACATCAGCTACGATAGAACTGATGATGACCTGGTATGATGATAATCTCATTTAAGATGGATGTTTTGAGACTTTGTTTGAGGACCTGGACACAACCTTACTGATGTTTGACTTTGTTTTGTTTTAGGACCTGGACACAACCATACTTAAACCCCGGAAGCCCAGAGTCAGGGAAAAAAGGGTGAGCGTCACTGTGCCTCAGGAATCAATAGTTGAGGACCTCTCTTTAATGAAAAAGTGAAATGAAAAGTCTCCCTTGCTCTTTCAAAAGAAAAATAGTTTTGCACAAAATGGGACATTTGAACATTGACCCCAAATCGATTAATAAAGTACAAGGGTAGCAACATACAAGTTTATTGACCCAGGATCTGAACAGAGTTCCAATGTTTATGCTTGCACATCATGGTACCAAAGCACCTCAAAGGCACTAAAAACAAGATTACAAACATCACAAAACAAACTGGTCAGACTACTCTTAAAACCCACCTCACCCCTGCCCACTTTGACAACCTAGGATGGCTTAAATTAGAGTAGATGACAGTACAGAGTACAGCAACTTGCAATGGGCCTGGTCTACAAGATACACTACACCACTAAGGTACCCATGTACATGTCGAAATACTTCCCAAAGGTCAGTGAATGATTTGTGCCCTTCCTGATGACTTGTCGTACAGAACTTGTAAGTCGCTTTGGATAAAAGCGTCGGCTAAATGTAAATGTACAACGACCACAACACCAGAGGGAGTTCCACAAATTATGTTCAACCCAGATTCGGCTCAAACAAGGGACTAAACACGTTTCGCAATTATGCCACAACAATGTGGAACGCCCTACAGCCGTAAAATAATGTGAATCACTACCCACCTTCAAAACCGCTCTAAAAGAGCACCTACGGGAGGCTGCCATTCGAAACTGGCCCCGGAAAATGTCCGAACATTCATTCAGTTTGACAGTTATTAAAAGTTAATGAGTTGGAATATATTATCCATTTATGTCATCAGAAGATGACAAGTAATGTGGTTCATTACACTGAAGGAAAAAATTTATCTACATAATTGTATTGAGCTGTAACTAACAAGAATTTAGTGTCCTCCGATGACATTGCTACAGGACATAATTTCAGACTCATTAAAGGTGTACTATAGTGTCGGGAGAGGAATTGACACACACACACACACGCACAACTTTTGTTTCCATTTGACATGGAAATTGACCAACACACTTCTCTCTCACTTTCTCTCTTTCTAACACACAAATGAGACATGGCCTTCACTCGTATCTCTACGTTATTATCCATATCTCTGTACTTCATATCTATAATTCATGTTATGTACATCAATGCTCCACTTACCGGTAGTTGTGTCTACTCTCCTGTATAAATACGATGTTGGCAGAGATCTGGGCCTCTTGCTGTAACCTAGGTCTCTCCATGTTGCAACATGTCATTCAGTAAACTCTACCCTATTCTGTTGTCTGCCTCCGTGAATAATCTGGTCAAATTATTCCACATTTGTTTAAGTCGGTTGAAATATCAGTAATGCTTAAATTTAACCAATATTATGTTGACCCACTCTTAGAGATCGTCGATGGGACCAGGTGCTGTCGGTGGGAGGCGAGGGAGAATGGCAAACGGCTCTGCAGAGCCCCTAGAAAGAAAAGCTGTGGATAAGGTGAACCGTTTCCCCTACCCTGCCTGAAGCCATGACTAGTTCAATACTTGTAGACTTCTAATTTCCAGTTGAATATTTGTACTTGGGTTGGAAGAGAAGAGAAAGATTTATCAGGTGAGAATATGATACAGGAGGCTTTCCCATGCACCACAAGCTTCTCATAGAATGTATAGAATAGAAATACTTTTATTATCCCATGGGAAATTTGACACTGCAAATCACTCAACATTTAAACATTTAGACAGAACAGGTCACGAATTAGAATAATAAAACGAATCAAATCAGTTGCCTAGGATAAGAGTAGAGTAAAATGGAATAAAATATACAGTAAAAATATACTGAGGTCTACAGTAGGTGTAATATTGCACAGTGCTGTTTCAAACTAAGTCCAGGAAGATGGTAACTGCCACTCTGTGCTCAGTGATGCAGTGAGGCACAGTGATGCATTGTATAGTCTGTTGGAATGAAGGACTTCCTGTGCCGTTCAGTGCTGCATTTGGGTAGTGTGAGCCTAGCACTGAACAGGCTCCTCCTGTCAGCCAAGTCTGTGTATAGTGGGTGGGAGGGGTTTTCCCTGATGGCCTGGAGCTTAGCAAGGCTCCTCCTCTCCGCCACCCTCGCTAGGGAGTCCAGCTCCACCCCAACCACGCTACTGGCCTTCCTGACCATCTTATCCAGCCTGTTTGTGTCCCCTGCTCTCAGTCCGCTGCCCCAGCAGGTCACAGCGTACAAGAAGGCGCCCGCCACCACCGACTCATAGAACATCCTCAACATCCTTGTACAGACATTGAAGGATCTCAGCCTTGTAGAAATGTATGTAGAAACTGTTGTAATTCAGTTTAATTTCAATTCCATTGTGGTGGTGTACAGAGCCAAAATTGTGTCAATGTCTCCTTTTGTCTGGAATGATGTTTTACTTTTCAGTTTACCCAGTTCATTCAGGAAGTCGAGACGACAATCATGAAGGCATCTGTCGCAGCGCCAGAGAGTAGAGGTCAACTTCACATGGTGATCGGCTTTACCCAGGAGACCCAAGCGAACGCACCAAGGACACAGACACACGATAATTTAGGTTTTGATGGGGGTGAGAGTGAGAGGTGTTTTAAACCCTGTTTACTTCCTTCCCCAAGGAAATATCAAGACATGAATTTGACCAGTACAATGATTATAGCATACAGTAGCAACCTTGCCTCAACACTTTGTGACACCAGAGTCTCTTTTGATACAGACCAAACATCATTGTGGATGCCTAATGAAGACGTAATGGAGCTTGATGAGCCAACAGCGATGGAGATGACCCCAGAGGTCATACTCACCCCGCATTTCACTTCTATCGCTGAGAAACCTCGCAGGCATGATTTCCAATCCAAGACGGTAATAATCGCCTCAAAAAGGAGGACCGGAAACTTGTGAATCTTGAGTTGATTATTTTATGACTTCTAAAAATAATTGAGATGCACTGAAAATATTTGGATTACCGGTAGATTCAAATTGTCAATATACAGCACAATATATAATAAAATAAAAATAAGTTTGGCATCCAACCAGATTGCAACTGTAACTGTAAAGTTCAATAGTAATGTACAGGTGATTTAAACTGGATATAGAGACTATGGTAGTAAGTCATACTGGCCAGCACTGTAACTAGTAAGAATAGGTAAGGGATATGTACAGATATAGAATCTACAGACTTGTAAAAAGGATTATATACAGGTATGTACAGACGGATGTGGATAGATATCTAAGAATAAATATATGTATGCGGTATATGCAGCCTTAGGGATGTCCGATATTATCGGCCTACCGATATTGGCATTAAAATATGATATCGGAAATCTGTTTTCAAAATAAAAAATTATTTAACCTTTATTTACCCAGGCAAGCAAGAACAAATTCTGATTTTATTTATTGTCAAAAGTATGCATAATGTTGTGTTAATTCCACGACAAGAGATATGTAATGTTAATTACCTGACATTTTTCTGTTTTTTGGGGGGGGAAACCCTGCATATATCGGAAATTAAGAGTTATATCGGTGTATCGGTAAAAAAAAGCCAATATCGAACATCCCGCCTTATTGTACATTGTTATCATACAGAGTTATATGGGTAGACTATAGTACGAGGTATGTAGTTAATTAGGGTCCCAATAATGGTAAAGTCTTGAATACAGATGTTCCCCGTTTTTCTGTACATCTCATCAAATGTGTAATTCCAATCTCTGAATAAAACACAGTGAATCTTTTTTCTTAGGTGATCCGACCAGAGAAATGTGTGCCATGTGGTAAGAGGATCCGTTTTGGGAAGATGGTTCTGAAGTGTAGAGACTGCCGTGTGACTGCTCATCCAGAATGCAAACAGAAATGCCTTGAAGGATGCGGTCTGTCCTCCGCCTCGGGCGCTGCTCAGCGACACGTGGTACCTCACTCTGCTATCACATTACAGACTGGGTTCCCACAAAACATTCCCATTACGGACGGGGTTCCCACAAAACATTCCCATGACTTTTCCATAACGTCATACCAAATTTCTGTTTCTGTGTAATTAATGAACAACCATTAATTTGACCGCTGTGACATTGTAGACTTGTCTAGCTTTATGGCTAAGAGGTTGAAATCATGCCCAAACTACTGGAAACCACTACCGTCTCTGATGACCTATTTTCACCTTGTACTGTAACTCCTGTAATTTAGATTTCCAAAATGTATTGATTGATTGATTGAAAAGTTTATTAACAGATTGCAGAATGGGTACAGTACAGCTCAATACATACAATTGTTAAGGGGATGCAGACCAGAGAGACTTTCGTCTTGTTTACATCAGGGTCCCCCATTTTCAATTCATCATACTGGGTATGGGTATAAAGGCGTGAAAACATAGACGGGTGACAAATGGAGGGGGAAATGTATGGAGAAACATAACTAATAAGGATTCTTCCATACAGGTGTACTGCATACAATGAAGTAATTAACATGCTATCATGCTCTGTGTGGCATGTCTAAAAATGCTAAGGGGGCCCAGTTGGATCAAGATGGCAAGAGGAAAATCTAAGTGTCTTTGATTCTTCGTTATTGGGGCATGGACCGTAGGAGCTTCAGTCACAAAAGAACATTTCTATCCTGATCCTCTTCCGGGATGACAACACTACCATCCACGGGCGTGAGGAGTCACTGAATGGTTTTGATGAGTATGAAGATGATGTGAATCATATGCTGTGGCCTTCGCGGTCACCAGATAAAAACACCAAATAAGTGAATATATTTTGGGAAAATAAGTATTCCATCTAGGGAGGCACGGATCAGATCTTTTCAGGACCAATATCGATACCTGGGCTTAGGGTATCGGCCTATACATTGTTCCCATCCATTTCAGTATAGACTTGGACCATTATTTTGGAGTCATTGACAAAGATATAATTATTTAGATAATAATACATTTTAATGTGTCAAAGGTGCAGCAAATCAAGTGAATTTGTCTTTTTTAAATGTTGTTCTTGGTATCAGATTTTATCAGAAATTCTCATATCATTATCCCATACCAGTATTTGTATCTGTGCATCCCTAGGTCCATCCTTCCAGTAGCATTCCAGAGACTTGTAGAATCTATGCCAAGGCACATTGACGCTGTTCTGGCAACTTGTGGGAACGCCTTACTAAGACACTTTACTTTATTTTCTTTAGTAACTTTTCCAGGATTGTATTTATGGTGGGAACCCTGTATAGAATCATGAATAGTGCCCTGGCCACTGATAACCAAAATGGAATCTGTTGCCAAATTAATGTATTGCCAAATTAGCATCTAGGGTGAAAAGTCCATCTTTAAAATTTTCAGGACACTTTGGAGAACTTTGCTCCAATGACCCATCCAAGAGTCCCTCCTTTGATAGTGCAGTGTGTCAGTGAAATCGAGAGGAGGGGACTGAAAGAGGTAAGCTCAAGTTCAATTATTTGTCACGTATAAAGTACATGTACATTACAGTGAAATTCTTGGTTCTGTATAAGCCCCTGAGGATGTGCTTCATACAGTAAAAAAATTAAGTAAAAGAGGAATAAAGTCCCAACACTATACAATGTACAAACTAAAGTACAATGAAGTAAAAATGCAGACACTGGGGTACAAAAATGCACACACAAAAAAAGGCTAAATGCTAAAATTAGATATGGATGTAGTGCAAATCTTTTTTGTAATAAATGGATAAAATATGGTGGTGTTTAAAGTGAGTGTGTACATTCTTAAGTGTTTTTCACAAGGCAGTCTCCTCCTCCTGCTCCTCAAACCTCTCTCTAATGTTCCAGAGAGGAATCTACCGTGTTCCAGGCGGTGAGCGGTTGGTGAAGGAGCTGAGGGAGAAGTACGTCCAAAGGAAAGAGCCTTTAATGCTCCATAAGGTGGATGAAATCCATGTGGTCTGCGGGCTGCTCAAGGATTTTCTGAGAAAGCTCAAGGAGCCTCTTGTCACCTTCAAGCTCCACAAAACCTTTTTGGAGGCCACAGGTATATATTCCCAGTTCCCACCAAACAAGATTATATTATTATCCACCAATTGGGTATTGAAGAGATCCCCCCCACACACGCACACACACACACACACACTATACAGTTTCTATAGGTAGTATTGCAATTCCCCCAACTTTAACAATCAGTAATAATCTTTGATTGCAAGGTTATTGTACATGTATCTATGATCTGAGCCACGAGCCATTACTAGATTTAGTGGAGCAAACATACCCACAGCATCAACTGAAGTTGTGAAGATGAGGGCTGTAAACATGAAGCAATGTAAGACACAATATTTAAAGATGCTAACTTGGAGCCACTCTAAACAAACCCTTAATTTCTCACAAAACAAAAGCCTTGTCTTGTTTAGCCAAAGTGATCATTCTAAATACACAATCTTGGAACTAAGAGATAATCGTTTTTGTGCATGGATTACTAGATTTCAACTACAATAAATACAAGGTAGGTAAAGACTTGGTCTACAAACTATACTTTTCTGATGGCACAATATTGATGTAATTTAAGTAATGATGTACTGTAATTAAAAAATACTTTTTAAATGCATAGGTTTAGGTAAAGTGGGAGTGGAGGTAAAGTTCGGACCGTGGTTTTTTCAAAGAAAATAAATTATGGCATAACAACAGATTGGCCTCTGGTACATTTCATTTAGCTGACACTTTTATCCAAAGAGACTTACAAATTGTGAACGATGTTGGTAGCGCAGGGTTGATAAAAGTACAAGAACCTCTGATAAGAGGCGGCTGGGTGACGCAGCGGACATTGCGCTCGTCACCAACACGAGACACCGGGTTCGAATCCGGATGTCGGCGTTGCCTCCGGCTTGGGCCGGCCGTCATACTAACTCAATTGGCAGAGTTAGCGGGTGGGAAGTCGAAGGGTGGTAGTCTGGTCGTTGTGAACAGCGACTCCTACAGGTCGGTCAGGGCGCCGGCACAGCAAAGTCAGGAAAATGGCGGGGGCAGTGTGAGCCTCCTACACGTTACTCCTCACCAAATCGGAGTCCGCGCTGTCAGGTGAAAAGATGTGACAGGCTGCCTCCACACGTATCGGAGGGGACATGTGATGGGCTTCTATCCTCCCTACAACCGTCCAGTGGGGGGCATATGCGAGCAATGATCAGGACAGGGGAGGGAGAATTGGCACGAGAGGTAAATTGGGATGGGGAGAAAAATCACAGAAAAAGTAGATCAAAAAAAGAACCTCTGATAAGCAGATGGTCATAAGAAGTTTTTGCAGCTTTAATTAATCTAGAAAATGCATTAGCTGCTCAAGAATGAATTTGAGCATATGTAGACACTCCCTTTAATCTTCAAACACAAAGTGCCGGGGGCTTTGGAATTAATTCATGTAACCTCTACAAATTGGGACATTTTTATTTCCCTTCTATAATATGACAATTCCCTGATGACTGAGACAATAAAAACTGTACTTTTCCCTGCCCCACTATTGTCTCCTTAACACATTCAGTGCCAGGGATTAGACTGGTCCCATTGTAGCATTGCCACACTTTAAAGATAGGAGTGTGTCACCTTGTTTGTAGAGCTATATATATATATATTCTATATTATAGCTATGGATACAATACTATGGCCCATTTGACATCAACTATCTATCATTCAATATGTGAAAAAGAATACATTTTTTCATCCATACGTTCCCATGTTATACCGTGGTGAATATAAGTAATTTTAGAGTGGTCTGGGGTAATTCCCAAAAGGCTGAGTTATAACCTTATACGTGAATTCTACTATAAGCGTTGCCGTTTTTTGCCTGGACACTCTATTATTCCCAAATCAAATGTATATAATAGGTATTATGTTTCATCATGAATGCATGAAAGGGGGGGGTTCTGATTATTTGATCGCCAGTAACTGCATTCGTATTGAACACTAAAAACACTGATCAGTTGGATCGGTATAAAAACATTGCACGATCAAGCCAGAATTGACATCGGATAGTCCTTACCTGTGATCGGGAGTATTCCAAAAATAATATTCCAATTGTTTGATGGCCATCTGATGTCCATTTGGTCCACGACATAACCCACCACAACATGGATCGGGGTCATTTGACGCGCTTCAATGCAACCGGGAGAACCGCTCGACTCGATATAAAACTACTTTTTACGTTTTTTTGGCACTGAAAGTGTTGAAGCAAATTAATTTCAACTTGCTACATGATCTTGTCCAAAGGGTAAATGACAGATTTGTGAACAAACAGGATGTACATAAGTGCCTATAATTATCTCAAGTTAAAGGGATAGTTCAGATTTCTTTACATACTTGACTCGTATGACATATTTGCCAGTCGTGTGATTCATGCATAGCCATTAGCTTACATACCGAGACCCGTGGTTCAAGTTCTGTCAGTTTTATGAGTAAGCCAGGCAGCTTCAGACAGGCAGCCAAGGGGGTCCAGAAACAAAAAGGTTTTAATCCACACCACAATGTGCAAACGCAACAAAATACTGCAGTATTTCCAATGCTTGATTCTTCTCTCGGGCCGATGCAATGTCTTAGCCCCAGTGTGTAGAAATACACTGGCTTCTTCAAGAAACAAAATAGTTCTGAGACATTACATTGTTCTGAGAGAAGAAGAAACATGGAACATGGTCAGAACTTCGATAATGGGTCTCAGTTAGGGTTGAGTACCGATTCACGTTTGATCAATCGGTACTAAATTTCTATACCTTTTTTATGTTGAGTATAAGAGTGCAATATGCTAGACAAGAGGGAGCCTTTCCCACAAATGTATATATTACTGTCCCATCTCTTGGGTGTCTTTTCAGACCAGACGAGGTCAGAGGAGTTAGATCATATTTACTGGGGATAGCCAGATAATGTTGATATTTAAACATTTAAAAACATAATACTGTACATGATCAAGCGATTTATTTTGTATAGTGTGTTACAACAATAAATAATGTTGAAATTAAGAGGTTTGGACAAATTTTTTATAACTGAAATACATGTTTTGTTATTACAGAGTTTAGTACTGAAGGTACTATTCTCAGTAAGTCAGCTAATGCATCGATTTTTACCCTATGTAAAAAAAAGAAATGTATATATATCCTAACTAGGGGTGGGCAATATGACTATATTAAATAAATATCGGGTACAGTTCATTAACGATACACTTTTTAAATGTATCGTGGACATCGTGATGTTTTGCACAAACCCTCATCCATACAGTATATAATGTGTGTGTATTTTTGGCTAAAGTGGATAGAAAACACAGTACTGTGCAAAAGTCTTAGGCACCCAAGAGTTTTTATATAAATTGTCTTAGATGTTAATAATTATTTTTCCTGTATTGGTGTGTCAGTAGACTACTCTTTTAAAAATGTTAACTTTTCATTTAATTATTTTTGAAAGCATCTTCATCGTTTAATGCAGACATATGTTGCAGGGACTATTACAGTATAATCATCATACTTGCGTGACCGTATCCATCAATGGGTTAAATCAAGCATTTTTAAGTGCTTTAGAGGAAATGTCAAAATATTGCAATATATATCGTGTATCGTGATAGAGCCAAAAAATATCGTGATATCATTTAGAGGCCGTATCGCCCAGCCCTAATCCTAACTATCCCTTTTTATTATTATTTTACCAGGTAGTCACTTGAGATCAAATATCTCTTTTTCGAGCAAGACCTGGCCAATTCTTTTTTATATACCTATATAATAAATGGAAATGTATGGTTGAAGCATGCACACGTTCAAACGCACACACACTAAGCATTGGAGGCTTTTAACCAGGGCCGGACTGCCTGTTCCTTAATGACAAGCAAGCAGTGCAAGAATGCGGAAGCATTCTACCGTAGTGGCGTGCGGTAATGCGCCTTCCATTTTCCTTCGCCCAGCGCCCAGGTGCGTGCACCGGCGGCGGCGTGCTCGCTCAGGTGCGTGCGTGCGCCGGCGTGCTCGCGCGAGGTGCCCGCGCATGCGCATGAGATCCCGCCTTGGTTCGACACGAGCGGAGCTCAATATATATAAGTCACCGCCCCTTATTCAGTATCCAGAAATAGCTCAATTGGCAAGACTGCATGGCTGTGGATCCTACGGCTCGTTTGCTGGCGAGTTCGAATCCCATCAAATATTTTTTTTTAACGTGATTTTTTTTTTTACGTGTATTCTTTCGCCGGTTAAGGTTAGGCATGGTTAAGGTTAAGGTTAGGCATTGTTTCGGAGTTGGTTAAGGTTAGAACGGTTCAGTTTAGGCGCTGTTAAGGAGCTGGTTATGGTTAGAGTTTGTCAAAGAGAATGGCAATATTCTTTCTATGGTTAAGGTTAGGCATGGTTAAGGTTAAGGTTAGGCATTGTTTCGGAGTTGGTTAAGGTTAGAACGGTTAAGTTTAGGCGCTGTTAAGGAGCTGGTTAAGGTTAGAGTTTGTCAAAGAGAATGGCAATAGACAGCCTATTTCCGTGCGACAGCTCCCAAAGCGGGCCTGAAAAGAAAGGCGCTTTACCGTAGTGGCGTGCGGTGACTAATGCTTCCGCATTTTTGCACTGCTTGCTTGTCATTATGCTACACGCGGCCGGACTGGGGAAATCATTCAGGCCAGGAAATATAGTGCAAAATATAGCCCCGTCAGGCCACTTTTTAAGCAGGGGGTCCCACACCAGGAAATGTCTTGTTACAAAGACTTCATTTCCTGCACCAGTGCAGGGATTTTTTTATTTGTACCCTTTAAATGCCAGTGTTTGTGATGGCATCACAAATTATTGTTAAAAAACAGGCTATGTATGATTAGCAACAACACTGATTTTGATGGATTTTCAGTTTTTTCAGTTTTTTTGTAATGTCAGATTGAAAATAATACAATCTTTTATTCAACTTCAGCCCTGATCATAACGCCACATATTCATTTTATAATTCTAACCCTTTAAATGCCAGTGTGTGTGATGGCATATATTTGCAATATATCAAATGCAAAGTAGATTTCTCTGGGGGGGATTATTACAGGCTAGCATGTGCCAATGATTAGCAACAACAGTTTTTTGTAAGGGTCCCGCCTCCACCAATCACATGCGGCTCCCTTTTGTGTGTGTGTGTGTGAGAGCAAGAGAGAGAGAGAGATAGTTCTCCACTTGTGAGTTGCAGTGATCTCCTGGTTGTTCCCCACCTAGGTTATCTAATTATTGCGCTGCTGCAACTGTCCTGGCCTGCTTCTAAGTTCAGTGGCCTGACTGCATAAAAATACAATCTTTTTTTTGGGTTTTTTTATTAAATTTTTTTTACCATCTGGCGACCCCCCCCCCCATAGCTGGTTTTGTATTGTATTTATTTTCTATGGTATTAATGTGAACCTTAGAGCACCATAGCTGGTGTTGTATTGTATGTATTTTCTATGGCATGCCCATACTGTAAGACTGTGGTGCTTTACCGCTCGCTCATCACACTACTGTGTTGCTTCCATTCCAGAGATCCCTGATGAAGAGACCAGTGCAGCGGTCATGTCTCGAGCCATAGGGGAGTTGCCGAAGGCTAATAGAGACACATTAGCGTTCCTCATGCTTCATCTACAGAAGTAAGACCTTCCATTTCAGGTTGGACCAATTGTTATCCGTTTGAAGGAACTGTGTTTAAGGCCTATGTTTATCAACAATGGCTTCTTCTTCAGCACTGAAATATGAATTTGAATGCTACTATGTGCTTCAGATATACATCCGAGATTAGATTATGGTAGAAATCTGAAAATATGCAAGTTTTTCCAGTTAAGATTAGAGCAAGCACAGTTTATAAGATGCAAGAAATGATTCATTGTCTTTTGTCCAAATATCACTTGTGGTGATTTAGTTTGAAATGCAGAAAATAGCTGCGTTTGTTTTGAAATGCAGTGTCTTAAGTATTTGATGGGAGTTGGTTGGCGTCATCATGCCAGGTTATTTGCTGACTGCCTTGACGGCAAATATCAATGACATTTTCAATGATTTTTATGTCTGAAGTTGTAAAATATGATGTGAATGCAGAAATTGGTAATTATTAGGGTCTGGTACTGTTTCTAACCAATACCGGTAAAAGTACAAGTTCCTGGAATTCAAGTTTCTTTAATAGTTGTCATACAGAAGTACAGAATACTTTTATACAAAATGCTTCTTACTGTTACGCTCCAGAGACTGTGCTAGACAAGATAAGTATGAAATAAAATAGTATAGCATGTAAAAATAGAGGTCACAGTGTTCAGTATAGACATATGTTCGATGCAGAATAGAAGTAACTGAGTTACCATACAATATACTATGCAATGTACTAATATACAATACTATATAGTGCAAAGCAGAAATGGGATGAGGTACAATTTAGGTACAATTTACAGTAAGGTGTACGAGTTGTAGTGCAAATCCTTTACCAATAAATATAAAGTGTGTTTAGGTGATCTAAAGTGTGGAGAGTGGGTGCTGCAGTGTGTTGTTTGTTTAAAGTGAGTGTGTGCTGTGTGCATTTGATGGTTGTTGCATAGTGTTTATTGTTCGTTGAGCAGCCTGATGGCCTGGGGATAGAAGCTTCTTCTGAGTCTTTCTGTGCTCGCCTTCGGTACCAAACTAATCAATTTTAACATTGTTATTTATTGTTGTAACACACTACACAAAATAAATGGAATAATTGTTTTTAAATGTTTAAATATCAACATCTATTATCTGGCCAACCTCAGTAAATATGATCAAACTCCTCTGACCTCGTCTGGTCTTTCCAAATACCCAAGAGACAGGACTGTGATACAGTATATATATTTGTGGAAAAGGCTCCCTCTCTCTAGTGTATTACTCTTATACTAAATATGCAAAGGTACCGAAATGTGGTACAGATTGACCTAGCATGAATTGGTACTAGAGTTCAGTACCCAACCCTAATAATTATACATATTGGTACATATCATTTAAAACTTTCTAGGGTCATGCAAAGCCCCATTTGTCAAATGGACCAGTCAAATTTGGCTCGGGTGTTTGGACCTACCATAGTTGGATATGGGATGGCGGATCCCTCTCCACTGGCTATCCTGACGGACACTAACACTCAACCAAAGGTTGGCATCACTTTCATTTTAGTAGGGACAATTTCGTAAGCCAATTACATGTGTGTAGGCCTATGTTTATCAACAATGGCTTCTTCTTCAGCACTGAAATATGAATTTGAATGCTACTTTGTGCTTCAGATATACATCCGAGATTAGGTTAAGGTAGAAATCAGAAAATATGCTGTTTTTCCATTTTAGATTGGAGCAAGCGCAGTTTATAAGATGCAAGAGATGATTCCCTTTTTTATTTTATTTTCAAATATCACTTGTGGTGATTTAGTTTTAAATGCAGTGTCTTAAGTATTTGATGGGAGTTGGTTGGTGTCATCATCATTCCAGGTTATTTGTCGCATGCTGTCCTTCCCAGCAGAGTACTGGAAGCGCCTCCTCACGGTGTCGAGGGAGAAAGTCTCTTCCACATCCTCAATCACCACTGCTAACATGAATACTTACAAAACATACACAGGTAAGCACACATCCCGGGAACTCAGCCTCGCAAATCTCATCCCATGTTAAACATGAAAATGTGATACCTAGAGATGAGCTTAAAACACCCAGTGGGTTTTCCATGGAGCCAACTGGACACTATTGTATTTATGGGCGTGAACAGTGGTACAGTGATGATTCAGATCGTTCTACAAATAATTTCAGAACCAAAACAAGGCCTCAGCAATGGTTCCTTCCTGAAGATGACTACCACCACCAAGTTTCAAGTTTGTTTTTATTTGTCACATATAACATACTTCATAGTACATATATATGTATTTCACAGTGAAATGCTTGGTTCTGTATGAGCCCCTGAGAATGTGCTTCATACAGTAAAAAAAAGTAAAGGAGGAATAACACTATACAAACTAAAGTACAACCTAAGTACAGTGAAAGACAATGAGGTAAATGCAGACTTTTTAATAAATATAATGTAGTGTTAAAGTGAGTTAAGGTGAGTGTTTGTTTAAAGTGAGTGTGTGCATGTGGATGTGTGTGCAATGAGTGTAGATGGACGGGTTGATGATGTTGGTCATTGAACATCCTGATGGCCTTGGGATAGAAGCTCCTTCTGAGTCTCTCTGTACTGGCCATGAGACTCCGGTAGCGCTTGCCTGACCACAACAGTGCAAAGAGGCAGTTGTTTGGTTGACTAGAGTCTTTGGTTATTCTCTTAGCCTTGGCCTTGCAACGCTTGGTATAAATGTTGAGGTTGGAGGTTGTGTTTTCGCCCCTGTCCGTCTGTCTGTGTCAAGTAATGGCCGGATTACCATGAAATCTGCTGTGCACATGTCTGACTCCAAGAGGAAGGAACCTATTGATATTGGTGACCTATCCTCTGGTGCCACCCATCAGGCAAAACGTTATTTTTTATTTATTAGAATGTCCTGACCTGAATTTTTTTGTATTTATTGGTTTAAAATAGAGACAGTGCATATTAAGGAACATTTGACTGTAAATATGCCAGTTTAGCCAAGTTGGCTAATTTTCAACTGTAGTCTCTGGGGCAGGTGACATGAGCACAACAATAATTAAAACATAGTACAATAATTAAAACACAGTAGGAATCAGTATAGGTTACAATACACTAAAATACATACAAATAAATACATTAAAATACAACCCCTCAGTTAAAAAAACATAGTACAGTAATTAAAACACAGTAGGAATCAGTATAGGTTACAATACACTAAAATACATACAAATAAATACATTAAAATACAACCCCTCAGTTAAAATGGTCGCACACTTGACATCTCTCAACCATGATTTTAAGTTAGTTTTAAATGAGATGTAACTTTGATATTCCCTGAGCCGTGTTGGCAGACTGTTCCAGGTGTGGGCTGCTCTCACGGAAAAGGCTGTCTGACTAAAAGCAGACCTCCTGTTTGGGACTACACAGTCCCCTCGGACTACAGACCTGGTATACCTATCAGCAGGTGCTTTCTGTTTTATGAAAGTACAGAGGGGGGGGGAGGAGCCAAGCCATGTAGGATTTTATAGGTAAGGCAGGCATCTTTGAATTTGACAAGATTGTCCCAGCTCAGTAGGTTCTGGTTTGCTATAACAATGGTGGTGGCTGTTTGTTTTCCTGTCCAGAACTTTCACAGCCTGATGGTAAACTACCTGTACAGATCGTAATGTTGTACAGGAGGCTTGTGTCCAGCTAGTCAGAGAGTATGTTAAGTGTGACATAATAATGGCATTAAAATACAGTGCTGCTGCTTTTGTTGACGGAGAGTTTCTGATGTGACGGAAGTTTGATAAGTGAAACTTTGCATTGTTTACTACCGATTTGATTTGTTTTTTAAATGTAAGGTTGGAGTCTATTTTTATCCCAAGGTATTTATATTCGGATACAACTGTCAACCTTTCTCCTCTGACATAGACATCAGGTGAGACAGTATTCATCAGCCTCTTTGTAAAAAAACATGCAAACAGTCTTTTTGGTGTTTAAATGCAGACATGAGTTAGTCAACCATTCAGTGACCGATGTCAACACCGCTGTTAACTTGTTTGCAGCTTGCTGCTTGGTTTCTGCATGGACATAAATGACCGTATCATCTGCATACATCTGGATGTCAGACTTATTGCATACAGCTGGAAGATCATTAATGTATAAACTAAACGACAGCGGTCCCAATATAGATCCTTGGGGGCCACCAAAACCACAGCTAAGGGCAGAGGATAGCTCACCATTTGCCCTTACTCTCTGAGTTCTACCTTCAAGATAAGACTTCATGTATGTGATGGTATTAGGGGAGAAGTTGTACCGAGAAAGCTTGGTGAGCAGGACACCATGATCCAGTGTCGAAGGCTTTCTTTAGATCTAAAAATGCGGCTGCAACAACTCTCCCCTTATCAAGCTTAGATTTAATACTCTCCAGGAGGAAGCAGATTGCAGTCTCTGTTGAGTGTTTTGCCCTAAAACCAAACTGCATGGGGTGCAGTCCAACAGAGCTGGTGCTAAGATGACTTGTTAGTTGTTCTGCTATGTGTTTCTCTGCTATTTTGGAAATAACAGGTAAAATGCTAATTGGCCTATAGTTAGCTACCTCAGAGGATTGACCTGCTTTGTAGATGGGGGTTATTATAGCTTCCTTCCATGCTCCTGGGAAAACGCCTTCACTATAGGATCTATTTATGATTGTTGATATTGGTCGAGATAAGCATTCATTAAACGTTTTTAGTAGCATAGTGTTTAGACCATACACATCCTTGGCTTTGGAGTTCTTCAAGGAATTTATAATTGTTGTCACTTTTGTTACAGTGATTTCACACAGCTCAAAGACAGGCTGATTTTGATCCACTGGAGACATGGTCAGATTAGTAGGAGAGCTCTGTTGCAGAGTCTGCACCGACTCTACAAAATAGGAATTAAAACTTGTTGCAATTTGAGGTCCATCCTGTGTAATATTGCATGTTCTGATACAACGCAAATATTGTCTTGCTTTACTCTTGTCAGTTTGGTCTAAACAATGGCATTGTTGATATTTACAAAAAGACTATTTCTAAATGTAACCTATTTCATATCTATATGCCACAGAGCATTCATAGCAGTATTTCATATTAAGATATTAAAGTTCAAGTTTTTTTTATTATATGTTTAGATATATCTCACCTGATGAATTTCTTGGTTGAAATATTTTCAATTCAACCGCCTATAGAGCAAAGCGGCGTCTGTTCGCCTCTTTCAGCTGACTTTGTATGTATTCACGTGTTCACATATTTAATTATTTACATGTGGATATTAATAGGCCTAACTGTCTGACTGCAAGATCAAATTAAATTTGTATCAAGTCAAATGTTGAGTATGAAAGTAAAAAGTTGGGATTAGGTTTTGGCAAAGGTCTGCACTCATGAAGTGCATTCTTCACGTTTGAGCCTGTAATACATATGACCTATATTTATTCTAAGTTGATAGAAACAGCCATCACATTGTTGCCATGTGATGGCTGTTTCTATCTGAAATGTTATTTAGGTGCAGGGGAAAATTACAGGTACTCGTTGCCATTTGGCTATGACATGAAGTCTTCAGATTATCATGCTTTCATTATACCATTGAGTACTCAATTCTTATTGGCTGGAGGGGTGTTGATTAATTTCAGATATACTGCATGACTGGACCCTCATCAGTTCAAAATTAATGCATTTTGTGCAACTACAACTCTCTCACATCAGCTGTTTAGCTGGTCAAGCTGATATCAAACTTTAATTTATGAATGTAAACCTATTCTGTAGTTTTTTTTTTTTAAATACTGAACATTTCAGTTTAAATACTTTACATTTGTGTAAAAAAATGTATCTCTAGGGGAGCTCCAGTAGCTCACCGCGTACCTCGAACGCTATTTCGGCGTCGGGGACAACCGTGCGCGTCACGGATCTGGGGTAGCGAGTTCGACTCCCGGACTAGCCGTATTTTCTCAGAGTGTCTTTCCCCCGATCTATACCCCCATTCAACCTGTTTCTGTCGGTCATGCTTGACCAGAAAAAAGCGATAAACGCTAAAAGAACCAGCTGACTGGTCAAAGTTTAAATTTTTTTTTTTTTGTATCTCAATATGCTGTAAAGTTGTTTGATGCGTACAATAAATATGTACCCTATCATATGTTAAACTACACTGTAGGTTATGTTTCTAGGCCCTGCGAAAACCAAATAAGAGATCCTTTACATTATTTTACTACTGATGACGTACAGTAACAAGGGGTGTTTCCTACTTTAAGATTGCAACCCCTTCCCCTTGTAGCTCCGTTCTGGGGTGCCACTAACCAGTCGAGGGCACTCAGACTAAGATAAGGGAATTGGGATTGGGCCTTAAGCCCTGCATTGTGCACCTCATTGTGACTCATTATCCCTCACTTCAGCAATTAGCTGTGCTTTTTGGAGCCAGGAACACTGCCTGCGTAATGTGCTGTCCCATTTCTCTTGGGTGTGGGGTAGCCAGGCAGAAAATAATAAGTAATTAATTAATAACAAATTGTGTGGGCAACACCCACAAACATGGCTTGTTCAGTACATGGTGAAAGAATAGCACTTGTTTTTCAGATGTGTACATAATGTAAATATCTGTAGATGACAGCAGACATCTACTCTGACAGATCTATAGATCTTAAATGAGGAGACAGCCGGTGTGTGTCTTCACTCGGGCCCTGCGAGGGATGGAGCCATGGTCATCGGCCGAGGTGTTAATATCAACCGATAACTGATCAGCTAGGGAGGGGAGAAACCGTTGCTATGGGGAAGAGATACGTTAGAGTGTGTCAGAGGTGACTGAGAGAGAGAGCCGTTGCTATGGCTAATAGCCATTGCTAAGGAAATACACTTTTATAGCTGGGGGTTCTTCCGGGTTGAGTCAGACTAGGAAACGAAGCTGACGCGTAGACACGTTGACGGGCTGCAATAGCTGGAGGGTGGTGGAGGGGCCTCCTCCACCCTCCTAGGCCATGAGGTAGCTAGCTTCGGCTAACAGGGAAGGCTTTTGGCTAACCACTAGGCCTCAACCCTTTGATTGATTGAAAACTGTATTAACAGATTGCAGAATGGGTACAGTACAGTTAAATACATACAGTTGTTAAGAGGATGCAGACCTGAGACTTTCGTCTTGTTTCCATCAGGGTCCCCCATTTTCAATTCATCATATGACACACACGACATACAGATAGACAGTACTGCTACATCTATACATTTATGACATACCAGATTTGCAAATACAGTACTGTTTGTGATACTAAAAAAATCCAGAAAAAGAGTGTATATACATTTGACATATAAACTGTGCATTGGAGGAGGTTGGGTAGGTGGGGTGGGGCTGTACATTGGAGGGGGGGGGGGTTGGGTAGGGGGGGGGACACACTGTACATTGGAATACTGACATACATATTTGACATAGAAACTGTACATTGGAGGAGGTTGGGTAGGTGGGGTTGGGTGGGGCTGTACATTGGAGGTGGGGGGGGGGGGGGGGGGGGTTGGTAGGGGGGGGGGGCACTGTACATTGGAATACTGACAAAGCCATGCTTGGTCTTTATTGTACAACTGGGTTAGGACATTTGTAGGGGCCAGTTTCGAATTGCAGTCTCCCGTAGGTGTTCTTTGAGAGTTTTTGAAGGTGGGTATAAAGGCAATCATACGAACCGCAGTTGCCTTGAGGTTCCAGGTAATGCGTTGTTAGTCCGACACGCTCCGAATTGCAATCCAAAAAGAAAAGATGACGCTGGTCCAATGTACTTTCAAAACAAACGGGATTTATTGGGAAGCGAGTCACAACAGCCCCAATAGCTGCCTACCACTATAAAACAAACAAAAAGGGTTATGTACATGAACTTAAACTGTCAATCAAATGCGAATTGAGTGCGGTCAAAAACTATATGGTACCGCTCCACCTGGGCCTGCATGAACTCTAAATTACCTGCCATGTTATAGGAGTGGTTAGGGGGAACGTGGGAAAAGGGGGGAGTTGACCAGGTAAGTCTCCATCTTGGAATTCATTGACAAATATTAATAAACACAAAGCACGAATACCATAATAAACTACATTTCTAAGGGGGCAATAAAGTTACAATTTATCATAGGATTTGGCTCCTACAGTGGGTAGTAATTCATTCCTTTACAGCTTTGGGTAGGGCATTCCACATTGATGTGGCATAATTGCGAAACGTGTTTAGTCCCTTGTTTGAGCCGAATCTGGGTTTTACATGATTTGTGGAGCTCCCTCTGGTGTTGTGATCGTGGTATTCACTGACCTTTGGGAAGTATTTTGACATGTACATGGGTACCTACCTTAGTGGTGTAGTGTATCTTGTAGACCAGGTCCATTGCAAGTTGCTGTACTCTGTCGTCTACTCTAAGCCATCCTAGGTTGGCAAAGTGTGCAGGGGTGAGGTGGGTTCTAGGAGTCAGGTCAAGCAGTAGTCTGTTTGTTTTGAGATGTTTGTAATTTGGTTTTTAGTGCCTTTGAGGTGCTTTGGTACCATGAGGTGCAAGCATAGTCGTAGTACCCCATGAATGAGTGCTCCTGCCAGAGTCTTCAGGGTATTCTTGTTTACCAGAGAGGAGATCCGGTACAAGAATCGAGTTCGTTGGTTGACCTTTTTTTTATTACATTGGATGCCATTTTGTCACAGGAAAGATTAGCCTCTAGGATGGAACCCAGGTAGGTAATTTCATCTTTCCTTGTGACAATATTGTCACCCACTGTAACTGAGAAGCAGTCTGTCTTGCTGAGTTTGTTATTTGAACCAAAGAGAATGGACTGTTTTGCCCATGTGTAATGATAGTTTGTTGTCGGCGAGCAATATGCAGATTTTGCCTAGTTCCGAGCTGAGGGTTTTTTCAACCTGTAACGTTTTCTTGTCAGAGACCAGCAGGGCTGCGTCGTCCGCAAACAGGAACAAGTTGCAGTCACAAGCTCATCGAACTGATCAGGAAAGAACAGTAGAATTAAGGAATTCAATAGACCAGTGGTTCTCAAACTGTGCTACGCGTACCGCTGGTGGTACTTGAAAAATAAAAAATAAAATGTTTGCAGCCAGGCCACTGAACTTATAAGCAGGCCAGGCCAGTGTTTCTAGTTGCGACGGCGCGATAGTTAGATAACCTAAGTGGGGAGCAACCAGCCCAGGAGATCACTGACAGAGTAATGCAGTCTAAACGGTCATAAATCTTTTATTCAACTTCAGCCCTGATCATAACTTATTTTTAGATTTTTTTGTAATGTCCGATAAAAAATGAAATACTCCCACTTTTCTGAAAAGAGTTGTTGTTAAATCTGACATTACAAAAAATCCATCAGTGTTGTTGCTAATCATTGACACATGCCTAGCCTGTAATAATCCCCCCCAGAAAAATTTACTTTGCATTTGATATATTGAAAATATTAACAATAATTTGTGATGCCATCACACAAACTGGCATTTAAAGGGTTACAATTAGAAAATTTATTGAATGTTATCACAAACACTGGAATTTAAAGGGTACATTTTCAAAAATGCCTGCACCAGAATGCAGGAAATTAAGTCTTTGTAACAATAATTCCTGGTGGGGGACCCCTGGGGCTATATTTCACACTATATTTCCCAGCCTGAATTATTTCCCCAGTCTGGCCCTGCTTATGTGAGTTGTCAATGGACAACAACATGGTGTGTGTGTGAGAGAGAGAACGAAGGACAATTGCTTGCTGTGAGAGGGAGGGAATTAAGTACATTTGCTGAAATACAGTTCTTAATTTTCTCACTTGCTATGTGAGAATGTTAGTTAATGCCCCTTGCATTGTATGAGTTGTGTGGAAGAGTTGGCTAGTTCTAGTGCTACCCCTTTGTACATTGTGGCTGACAAAAGTTAACAATAAATAATGGTATTAGGTAGGGCTGTCTTAAATACTTCGAAGCTTCGTTCGATGGCACGAGCTTCTAACATAAAGAAATAATCGAAGTTTTAAAAAATAAAATAAAAAAAAGTATTTTTTGCCTCAAATCTTGCGCCTCCATTCCAATGAAACTAAAGTAAGCGGCGCCTTCCCGCCTCCATTCCAATGAAACGAAAGTAAGCGGCGCCTCGACTCCACCTCTCTACAACAAGCACGTGGAGATTATCTGTGTTGAAAACAACAAGGACATGTGCAGCAGACATGTCGACGAAGAAGTCATCAGACGTGTGGTTACACTTTAAAGTATGCAAAGACAATGCCCAAAAAGCCGAGTGCCAGATATGCCAGAAGAAAATGGCATATCACAACTCTACAACAACTTTGTCAAATCACCTAAAAAACGTAAGTATCGTTGTACACGACGGCGACGCCACACAAAACATTAATAAGGCTATGCCTATGCTGCTAATTTAATTGTAATCATCTGCTTTTGTAGGTGCATTGTCTGATATAATTATAAATTAAATATAATAATTGTTTGCTTGATAGACGAAGGTTGAAACATAATTATGTCATGTCGTTGGCTGTGAGAGCAGCCCCACTGCACCCAGGCAGCGCAGCCGAGTGAAACCTTGTTGGTTGCGTCAGTCACGAAAGGGGCTACTTAATTAATCCAATCCACTTTATTTATAGAGCACATTTAAAAACAACAGTTTACCAAAGTGCTGTCCAAGTCCCACAACATAAGATAAAAAAGAAAATATGAATTTCTTTTCTCTTTTTTTTTTTCTCCGAAGCTTCGAATTAAAATCGAAGCTCGGCCCCGAAGCTTCGATTGCCAAAAAAAGCTTCGAAGGTCAGCCCTAGTATTAGGAATACATTTGCCTCCTGCGTGAACTGTGCATAGCTGAATAGACTGTATTTTAACGTCTGTCATATGGTGGTGCTTGGAGATCCAGCTACGTTCTCAGGTGGTACTTGGTGTAAAAAGTTTGAGAATCACTGCAATAGACCTTTCAAAGACCTTTCAGAACTGTTTTCCATTGTGAGGATATGTTGATGGAATAAACAATGTTTGAAGGAAAGGTATCACGTTTACAGGGTGTCGTTTTCTTCTGACTCGGATGCATTACCGGGGAGATAGTGTATCAGCCAGTATGATGAGTAAGAGAATAAACACAATGCAGACTTCACGGAACAACAGAGATTACTGGCTGAGAACCCGATTTTCCAACAATGGGAAGAAGGATATGCTGGAAAATAAATAATTTTAAATTACATTTAGACTATTTTCTTATTGTTTATAACATGTTCCACAGATAAGTTATATATAGAATTGTTGAAAACATGCATAATGTCCCCCTTAAAGGTGCTGGTCAGTAACATGGGTCTCCCAGTCCCTCCGCTATAACACAAAATACATTTTCAAAGATTTGTTCTGATAAAAATAAGAATAACTAGCAAATGTGTGTTTTGAAACGAGTAAAATCTGCCAGTGCAGTAAGCAAATCTGGCTTGGCAAAAATATCTAGGGTTCTCACCTGATTGGATAAAGTGGGAACGGGATAGCAGAGAATAAAAGTGTTTACTGCAGAGCGGATGGACTGGGAGACCCACGTTGCAGAAACGAATACCACTTACAGCACCAGGCAGAAATGCTGTGAAAATGGTCTCAACGAAGCCTGTGCCCTTTTTTCTTTTTCTTTAAAGATCCGCTGTTTGCGCCGGTGACCTCCCCAGAGCTGAGCGTGTACTACAAGGCTCACGGCAGAGGTTATGAGGGCCCGGGGCCCGGCAACGCAGTCCACCACACGTAAGATGCCAAGCAACCTCGACGGGGTTGTTATTATACATGGGAACAACAGCGGTTTACTTTTTCCACAATACATGTTCCTGTTAATCATTTGACATTTCCCTGCAGTATCAAGGCAAAGGCAGACCCGGGGAAGGTTCTTCCAAGGTTCTTCACTTCCCCCACCCACAACGCCACTCCTTGAGTCCTTGCTTTGAATTTGTGTGTGAGCTTTTATTGCTGTATTTGTGACCAGTTTGAGTTTCGGACGTGTTTTTCTCTGGGGGGGGGGCCATTTTAAGGTTTGGGGGAGTACGTTTAGGGTTAGATTTGGGATTAAGGTTGGGCATGTTGTGGTTGGGAGATTAATATAGTTAATGGAATGTAGCCAATTGTCCTTACTTTTTTTAAATAGTTTCCTTTTGAGTAAAATAAATAATTATATTTTGGATGTAAAGGTTTTCACTTTGTGAATAAATTGTTTGCCAGTAACTAAAGTATGGAATGATAGTCAATTGTCCTTACAAGTGTTTCCCTTTATCCATTTTCTTTCTGTATGTTATGAGTAAAATAAAGAATACTGATATTTTGAATGTAAAGGTTTTCACTTTTATTTAAGTAAGCAGTGTTTTGTTAATAAATAAGTTTGCCAGTAAATGTTATGATCCAATAGATTAGCCTCCCACCAAATAGATAATAAAAAAATATATTTCTTTAGCACTCAATAATAAAAGCACATTTTGTAAGCATATCGAAAGCATATATCGAATAAACTAATCATGAATGAAGAAAAGAGAAATTGGATAGTTTTGACTTATGGTCAATATGTTGCAGCTCTACTTTAGGAATTTGGAAACTAAAAGCACTGCACTGCAGATGGTAAATTAAATAGCTTATCATGGGTAGATGGAGGAAAATATGAATGCATGCTTGAAGGCCAAATAATTTAATTGAACACTGCTGTAAACACAATGGAAACTTTCCTGATTGGTTGAACTGTCTACTGGAGGCTGCTAAAACTCACTAGACTGTTAAATATATTTAAAAGCGTGACCATCTACAAAACTAGTTTTAATGTATTAATTCCGAACAAATTATATTACAGGGGCATCTTCAGGTCAACTGTTAAATACATTCAATATAGAAATTCTATAAAGTTGGAGCGGCTGGGTGGTGCAGTGGACATTGCGCTCGTCACCAACTCAAGAGACACTGGGTTCGACTCCGGCTGTCGGCATTGCCTCCGGCTTGGGCCAGCCGTCATACTAACTCAATTGGCAGAGTCAGCGGGTGGAAGTCGATGGGTGGTAATCTGGACGTTGTGGACAGCGACTCCTACAGGTCGGTTGGGGGACGCCTGCACAGCAGAGACAGGAAATGGCGGGGGCAGTGTGAGCCTCCCACACGTTACACCTCGCCAATGAGAGTCCGTGCTGGCAGGTGAAAAGATGTGACAGGCTGCCTCCTCGTGTACCGGAGGGGACGCGTGATGCAAGGCTTCTATCCTCCCTACAACCGGCCAGTGGGGGGCATATGCGAGCAACATTCAAGACCGGGGAGGGAAGAATTGGCACAATGGAATTGGGATGGGAGAAAAGAGTGGATAAAAAAAAATACAAATTCTATAAAGTTCTAGGATGCTTTCAAGGTGACCCTACATGTATGATTAGCCTCCCTAAGTACATCAATGATGCTTACAATAGCCGATGTGTACGGCTACACCAAACGATATAAAAATCCATCTTTCAATCTGTAAATAAATGTCCCATATCTCCTCATTTTGACATCTTATATACAGTAACTCAGAGGTAGTGCCAAATCCTTCATCTACTGACACTAAGTGAATGGAGCGTTTAGGAGATTTTAATTAGAGAATAATTTGGTTTTTGAAGCTTCGGTTGAGGTCTTTGTGCGGGAGGACAATCGAGTTGAGGATAATCACCTCGGACGGGATGGTAACATTACAACCTGGGGAAACAAAGGCAGACAAACGTGAGAACGTTATGCAAAGTGGTGTAGAATGTGATAAATGCTATGTAAGGAACTACATTTAAATGAAGCCAAACAGGCCATTTCACTTCTAACATTCAATGGACAAGTTAATTATGACTGTTGCAAACCTGGGCCACATTTTTGGGGGTTAATTTTCCCTGTTTAACTCATTCCGGGCCAACAGCGCCCTCTGCTGATGGCCCTTTCCGTGCCAACGCTTTATCCAATGGAGAATAGGACTTATTTGCGAGTGCATAAAACATATCCAATATAATAGCAATAGATCTAAATAACAGTGATCGTCAATGAGTTGCTTCCAGTCGACATGCACGAAACGGATAATTTTTTCATACATACATTTCCATTTTATACCGTGATGAATATCTATATACTATTTCTAGGGCGTTCGGTCATCTCAATAAACTCCAGCAAATCGAGCTTAAATGTATTTCCTTAGAAAGCGTGCCATTTGTCGCTTGATTTATGAATCGTTTTCAAATAAACTAGATTATCGATAGTATGTGTCCTCATGCACGAAGAGAAGCGGGGTCTGAAAAATCGCTTCTCCGTACTTTGGTCGGCGCGAACCTCACACACACTCCGATGGCGGAGAAAGGAACATCTGATTACCCCAAGATTCGTAACAAAGGCCTTACCTCACATCTGATGTCATGCAAAAAGATTAATCAAATTCCTGATCGCCATTCCAAATATCGATCGCGTCCATTGATCCAACGTTATAGTCCAAAACACATAATCCAAGCTGCCCCCCTGACTCGACCAAGCTGCAATAGTATCCAGCTGCATGCTCGAGAAGGGAAACCCCGACCAGAGTTTTTTTTCTGATGCCCATACCCAGCCAATCCAATCCAATGATGTGCAATATCATCCGGGAGACGATAGGCAGCATTTGCCCTTTTGCGAGCTCAGACCCATTCCTAACGATAACATCAGGTTGGATGGATGAAAATGTATGGATATGGCTAATAAAATAAATAACGATTAAAACCTGACTATACTCGTGATTGGCACGGAAGCAATGGCGAGTTAACCCGACTATACTCGTGGTTGGCACTGAATGGGTTAATTTTGCAGTAGTAGTTGGTATTGTGACTATATATATATAGACCATATAGTTTGTCTGTAAAGATCTTGCACCAAAACAATAGCTACTAATATAAACAAGGTTTTCAATACTTATGTTTTTCAGTAGGAAATACTTTGAATTATAAAAAAACATTTACTTTGCACTGAGATGTAGTTAACTATATTTATCCCAGGTCTGCTGTGATTTAGTGTTTAAAATGTTAAAGGGTCAGAGCAGAGCATGCTTACCAAGAATGGTAATTGATGGGGTCAGCTTGCCATCTCTGAAGAGGGTCTCGCTGTCAATCTTTGCATAGGGGTCATTGGGGTTGGGGTCACTTGGAGTTCCTTCAACTCTTGACCACTTGCCAATGGTGCTGTCCCATCCCACAATGCAGTTCAAAACACAGCTGTGATCCTGATGTGGGGATGGAGAACAAATGCATCAATGGTAGATGAGTTTCAGTTTGCCCATCATCCTCGGAGACGTGTTGATGCTATGTTAACAATGTTACATCTGATCTATGATGCTATGTTAATAATGTTACATGTTAGGGCGGTCAGGTGGCGTAGCGGAGATTGCGTTAGTCACCAACGCCGGAGATGCTGGATTCGCGTGTTCGAATCCAGCTCCCGGCGTTGTCACCAGCTTGGCTGGCCGTTCACACTAATACAATTGGCAGTATTAGAGGGTGGGAAAGCTGGCGGGTGGGTCCTGGGCGTTGTGGACAGCGACCCCTACAGTTCGGTCGGGGCGCCTGCTCAGCGAGGGTAGGATCTGGAGAGAGGTAGTGCGGCCTCCCACACGTTACATTCTCCCAGTGAGAATCTGCGCGGCCAGGCTGGCTGCCGGCAGGCTGCACATGCGTCGGAGGAAAGCATGCGACAGTCTCCGGCCTCTCGGACCAACAGTAGGGGAAAGTGCGCAACAACCAGGAAGGGTGGGATGGGAGAAAATCGGAAAAAGGAGGGGGGAAAAGATAATAATAATGTTAACAATGTTACATTGGATCTGAACACTTTGAATCAGCCAATGGCCAAGGAAAATGGCCAAAGGAAAACTCCAACATTTTGGGAAATTAGCTTATTTAACATCTTCCCTGGAGTTAGACAAGAAGATACATACCTTTTTTGTCTCTGTGCGTGCATTTAGCTTTGGGAACAGTCGCTCCGTTAGCGTAGCTTAGCTTCATCACTGGAAGTGAGGGAGGACAGTAGCCCGACGTTCCCTACAGGTTTGTTGATATTCTCATTCCTTCAAAGGATCCGAACCGATTGAAGTTTATGGATACCATGACTTAAAATCCAATTACCTTGACGATTAAAAGCCTCCCCAATTTAGAAAACAGTAATCCAATGGCTGGTATTGATAATATAATACTAACTGCTGCACGCTCAGAGCTAACCGGAGCTAACACAGAACAGGATGGTAAAGCAAATATAATGACTTCCTTTCTGGGGTTTTCAAAATAAAAGTGCGATGTTTATAGCAGCGGAAAATGTTTATTTTGTACATTATCTAACGTTAACACGAACCTAAACTAACTAACTAAACTAACTTGTTTGTTTTTTTAGTAATGCTTTTCACAAAGCTCATTAACATTTTGACTGCCACTCACGGCTAATCTCGGGTTTACGATAGTTACGTTGAAAGCCACTCACGAGATTTCTCAGATTTTTTTTTTTAGCGATCTGAAATCATATTGCATCACGCGAGCCTACTCTAGCCTACCCAAGGGCCGCCGGCGATCAGATGTGAAAAAAGCGCCCCCTATCGTCTCCCAGATGGTAAATGGACTTTTGGAATGGACTCAATGAAAATGGATGGGGGGAAAAAAATATTCCAGTCCACATTTTCCAGTCCACTGATGCAGCCGGGGTTACCAGAGTTCATTCTGGATCCTCTGAGCCCCGCTGATCATGAGTTCTAGTGTATACACGTTAGATCTATACACTTATCGATTTTTTTGAATGGTGATCAGGAATTGGAATATACCATTTGGATACCATCTGATGTCAGGTAAGGAATCTGTTATCAGTGTTAGGATAATCAGACTCGTTTTCGAGGAGATAAGCTTTTTTCTGATATGTGCTCTATCGGTTTCACTGTAAAATCCATGAGGAAATGAAAACAGCTATTATCAGCGCGCGCCTCGAACATGCGTGCGTGCACGTATACTATTGATCATCTAGCGTTTATTTGAAAACGATTCATAAATAGGCCGACAAATATCAACGTTCTGGAATATTCCAGTAAAAGGCGATTATCACAGAATGGGCTGTTTTTCACCTGAAAACGGGCGCTTTTCAAAATGCTCTTGTGGTGGAATTCTCTGTTCAAAACTGTCCAATTATTATGGAAATCTGCTATGTTAAAGTGTTGGGCAGATTCACCATTAGGATAATCTCTGGTCAGGGCCGATACTGGGGGTCTGTCTTTCTGGGGAACCACAGGTGGGCAAACAGGAAACCTTTTAGATTTAAATACAGGCTTAAAATGACCAAACTTCCCCCTTGCCGGTAAACATTCGAACAAAAGGCTTTATGGAGCCCCCAGCCAAATGGTTGGGAGTAGCTGGGGGAGGATGAGGCAAGCGTCCGAGATTCTATTTCAACCATTGATAAAATCTCCCTTGAATAGATTTACATACAGTTGTCACAATACAGTGGGGGCAATAGGCCGTTTGGTTATTTAGGACATCTAGCAAAAGCTCATTCTCTAAACAGACTTCCCGGCCTGGTGCCAACCCCCAGCTGTTGTCTAGATTCAAAAACCGGTTTTCCCAACATTGAGGTGACTAGCCAGCCCTATAATGGGGGGGGGAAACTCCTCTGGTTCACAAAGAACATGGAGGAAAATACTTTGACAGAAACAGAGTTAAAGTAATATTAGACATTTATACTGTACCAGACAATAACAGAATAATATAGATCGGTTTAAACCTGTCAGTCTAAGATTAAGTAGAAAGTTTATGGCCAGTTGGACACTGAATTAGATAACAAGGTGGGTTAGAATAAGGGCAGACTAACTTCAAAAATATGCAGTAACTAACTATAGGATCAGTCATAACTGTAAAACCATAACATAGAATATAGATTCTCTTGTAGCTGGTTAAAGAGGAAATATGTTTGTACTTCAGAATGAGATGAAACAATGTGGTCTCTAGGTTAAAGAGTCTTGGTAAATCATGGGGGGAACATATTATTAATGAAAGCTAAATATAAACGGTTTATAGCTATTGAATTAAATCCAGAAAGACTGTTTTGAAGACTTAAATCCCCAGTATATTAAGACTATTTTTACCTAGTTTTAAAACAGTCAAACGAGAACTATTGGGCTTAAGGGCCACCTCTTTTTCAAATACTCTGGGAAGGCTCGCGATTGGGTGGAAATCCTATGCGTGAGGTCACTTGGTGACGTCACGCCCAGGGTTTCTGGCTCATGGATAAAATAGGGAGGTGGGAGGACACACAAGGACGGAACCAACACAGGGACACACCTCCCACCTCTTCACACAGCGGAGCGGCAGCAGGAACAGAGGAGAACAAGGAGAACAAGCTTTTGGAACGAGAACAGAATCCTCTTTGTTATCAACAGAGAACAAAGACAACTCAACAATTACCATTCTTTAATCTACTTTTTAGTCTAGTCTGGATCGCAGACTGCATAGTGTCTAGTGATCCGACTATAGCATTCGTTATTTTACACTTTTAACTTTGAATTAAAACCAGATTTGAGACAACTTCTCCTCTTTTTCTCCTGCACAGCCGCCGTGAAACAAGACCAGAGTTATGGTCTTTTGAAAGTACCTGGGCCCTGTTTCTTGTACGTGGTTCAACTAAGTCGATCAAGATGTCATTATCCAGCTTCAGTTAACCCGATGTTTGAAGCCGGGATTTTCCTGTTCCAAGAAGGTGGATTCAGTCTCGTTAACTCAAGCCAGACTTGATTCTCAGGATCAGTGCGCGCGCCCGCCTCAGCTGAGAAGACAGCAGGTGTCGATCGCAGAAATCCTGATTCTCTAGCGGCATTGATTGATTAATTGATTTAAAACTTTATTAACATATTGCAGTACGGCTCAATCGCCTCGCCGACAAGTTAAATGCGTTATCTATAGGCTAATTTTAAGTCCCTCATTACCTCAATCAATCAATTATATTTCTTTAAACTTGCCTGCTGGATTGAATAATCAAATGAGATCTTGCTAGCGAAAATAATTAGTTAACTGTTATACAGAATTACGATACGGCTCTCTTACCCATTGATTGATGTATAGTCAATCTTTAACTTATCTCCAATGTGGTCTAACGGGTTGTTCTTTTGACTTTCACACAGACGACCGGGGTTCAAGACCCTAGTCGTCTCCTTCTTTTTGCAATATAGGAATAATTCAATTTGGTGCACGTTGAGAGCTATATAAAGAATGACATCCTCAATGCATGTAGATTTATAATATTTTAACTTAAAACCAGGCTACTTTGGCGTATAATCATTAATATTATATTCAAAAAAATCATATTGGAAAGACCGGGTTTTGAACCCCGGTCGCTGGGTTGGCAGGCTTGAGCACTACCGCTGGACCACTGTGCCAGATGGGATAAATTCATTGTTTATACATTAATGAACGAGAGACCCGTGTTTAGAATATCCTTTGTTATGAATGAAGTTTATCTCTTTATCCTCATTCATTAATGTGACGTCAACGGCTCATTCAATTTCTCAAATCCGTCAAACAGCGCATCTCATCAGACATCTTAATCCCAGTTAAAATTAAAATAACCACATAATGTGTACATCGCACGAGCGAGCGCCACCGTCGCCACGGTATATATAACGTGCATTATTTAGGACAAAGTGAATTTAGTATCAGCATTTTGGGTCTATTTTACATTTCAAAAGCCCCCTCTGGAAGAATGGAGCACAAGAACGTAATTCAGAATGGTATAATGCAGATCGTAGACTGTGGGAATAGTTTCAGGAAACGGGCCGTCACTTCTTTGCGGGGGCGTGGCGATGGTTCAGGCTAAGTTGAACTTGAACTCTGCTTTCGACCAGGCTCAAACTTTTGGATATGTTGTCATGGTGATTTGGAAAATCCACGTACATGAAACCGGAAAGTCCGGCTAACCCAGTTATCCAGTTAAAGTTATCCGGCTAACTCAGTTATCCAGGTACAAGAAACAGGGCCCAGGGCTTTTAGGACGGGCAATTCACAACGCAGAGTATTGGTTCTGATGTCATCAGAACAGAACATAGACCCTAGGTGACTTCACTCTCAAACGGAAATGAAGCGATAAAAAACCAATCTGCCTTGACAACACTGACTGGAAAATGATTCTTTGATAAGCGACGGGCAGATTAGACACATAGCCATAATTTAAAACATAGATTAGGCGATATTAACGTTAACATTGGCGCCGATTCAAGCACTAAGTCGTGCGCCCCCTGGTGGCACTGAAAGTGTTAAAGTACTTTCTGATAAAGAGAACCCAGCAGATCTGTCTACAGTCGGACATACCAATACTGGAGCCCCACAAGGATGTGTATTGTCACCAGTGCTTTATATACACTACACATTGTTTTAAAAAAAAGGCCTCGAGCTAAATCAGACATCCCTGCCAGGTTTCTAAAGTGAGATCATGCATTTTTCCAACTGGTGTGACAAGAACTACCTAGGCTACGTTTCATTGGTAGTTTAACAAGCCCTCGCTTATTTCTCCTCTGCACCTTCCCTTCTTCATTAAGTACCATCCCACTACTATGAAGAGTGAACTTTGCGAGATCAACCCTTCGAGGGCAGAAGGAGCAAGTCATCAGCGATGTTCACTGAGAAGTGCATTTTAGCCAGAATGCTTTGATTTTTTTTTGTTTCCTGTGCGAGAACCGATGACTGTATGAACAAATGTGTGGGCATTATAGTGTGTACAGTTAAGTATTCTTAGCTATCTCAAATAGTTGATTATTGTATTTACTGCTTGTCTTGTGTGTACTAGTCCAAGTCTCTATTCCTTACTTGTAACATTATATATTATGATGATAAGTGATATTTATTCATTACATTTATATAGTGCTTTTCTAGACACAAAGCGTTCTGCACAATGTAGGGTGGAAATTGCCTCCTTCACCACCACTGGTAGCACCCAACCTTGGGTTACGCAGGCTCAATGGCTGCCATACACTGGCACCAGGCAGCGTCTCTACAATTCGTAGCCGCATTTCTGCAGACCCCTCTCTGATTGGTTGAACTCCATTTTTGCAGACCCCTCCCATTTCTGCAGACCCCTCTCTGATTGGTTGAGCGAAGCCCCTCTCTGATTGGCCCCCCGCATGAGCCGAGACAAGCTCCTCTAGCCAGGAGTCGAAACTCCGTTAACTCCAGAGAGAGAGGCTGAACGCAATTTATACGCATGGAAGTATTGATTACGCCATAACGAATCATTAAAAGATATATACCGTTAACTGGAATATGTTGTGTGTGCCTTTACACATGTTGGATAGGATTATGTAATTGGTTTGTATAGCGTCGCGTATAACGTTATTTCGCGTGACTTCACGGTTTATTCACATTTCACAATTCATCGTCTTGTTTACATCAGGGTCCCCCATGTTCAATTCATGATAACATATATGACATACAGGTAGACAGATGGACAGTACTGCTACATCTAGACATTTATGACATACCAGATTTTGAACTTGTGGTAGGCCTAGACATTTTCAATTCATCGTCTTGTTTACATCAGGGTCCCCCATGTTCAATTCATGATAACATATATGACATACAGGTAGACAGATAGACAGTACTGCTACATCTAGACATTTATGACATACCAGATTTACAAATACAGTACTGTTTGTGATACAAAAAGAGTCCAGAAAAGAAAGGCTATACATTTGACGTAGAAACTGTACATTGGAGGAGGTTGGGTGGGTGGGGGGGACTATACATTGCTTCTTCTAAGTGTCTATGCTTTTTTTTGTCAGTATTTACTGGCTTTCAAAAAAATAACATCTTGTTGCTTGTGTGTTGAAGGACTTTTACCGAAGGGTTACACATATCATGTCTGCACGTACAGACGTGCGGTGAACCCATCCTGGACCTGCGTTGACCATACCTCTTTTGAGGCCACTGTGCGAATGACTCACCAGTCTGAGGAGGAGATCCTGGTGTGGGCAAGGTCGATGCAGGTCACCTGGAGAGTGGCCCATACATATATGTCATATATGTTATCATGAATTGAACATGGGGGACCCTGATGTAAACAAGACGATGAATTGAAAATGTCTAGGCCTACCACAAGTTCAAAATCTGGTATGTCATAAATGTCTAGATGTAGCAGTACTGTCCATCTGTCTACCTGTATGTCATATATGTTATCATGAATTGAACATGGGGGACCCTGATGTAAACAAGACGATGAATTGAAAATGTCTAGGCCTACCACAAGTTCAAAATCTGGTATGTCATAAATGTCTAAATGTAGCAGTACTGTCCATCTGTCTACCTGTATGTCATATATGTTATCATGAATTGAACATGGGGGACCCTGATGTAAACAAGATGATGAATTGAAAATGTCTAGGCTAATAAACAACTTGTGACAAATAACTCTTGACTTGACTTGACCACCAGCCTCTCTCTCTTAAGGCATTAACTGGGTTAATTAATCTAAATGTTATATTGTAACTGTCTAGTTATTGATTGATTGAATTGATTGAAAACTTTATTAACAGATTGCAGAATGGGTATACAGTACACAGTACAGCTCAATACATACAATTGTTAAGGGAATGCAGACCCCAGAGAAAGACTTTCGTCTTGTTTACATCAGGGTCCCCCATTTTCAATTCATCGTAACATATGACATACAGATAGACAACTGGGTTAATCTAAATGTTACATTGTACAGTAAGTGGGGAGTGTAAACAAGTTGACCGCTGGCTGTGTTGTGAAATGTGAATAAACCGTGAAGTCACGCGAAATAACGTTATACGCGACGCTATACAAACCAATTACATAATCCTATCCAACATGTGTAAAGGCACACACAACATATTCCAGTTAACGGTATATTTTTTTAATGATTCGTTATGGCGTAATCAATACTTCCATGCGTATAAATTGCGTTCAGCCTCTCTCTCTGGAGTTAACGGAGTTTCGACTCCTGGCTAGAGGAGCTTGTCTCGGCTCATGCGGGGGGCCAATCAGAGAGGGGCTTCGCTCAACCAATCAGAGAGGGGTCTGCAGAAATGGGAGGGGTCTGCAAAAATAGAGTTCAACCAATCAGAGAGGGGTCTGCAGAAATGCAGCTACGAATTGTAGAGACGCCACCAGGCACACATCACACTACAGTACACAATGGCTGAACGGCTCAGGAGACAGGGTTTGATATCATTATCAGCCAATTAAGGGAAGGGATGATTAGGTGAGGGGCTCACTTTGATGTCAGAGACCTGATTGGGAATTTGGCCAGGAATGTTGGGGAACCCCCTACTCTTTCCGTCCTTTAACGGCCGAGATTCAGGAAGGTATCGGTCAGATATGGTAGGTATTGTCTCTGTGTATACTAGTCCTTTGTACTGCTTACTTGTAACGTTATGATGCAAGTATTATGTTGCACAGTCACAATGTAAGTTTTTTTGTTGGACGCTAGGAAGAATAGTTACTGCAATGCTGTAGCTAATTGGAGATCCTAATAAACTAAACTGAACAAACTGCATATGAGTAAGTAAACAAACAAACATAATTATAACAAACCTAGACAAAGATTTAACTATTTTCTGACTCATTACTTCACCTTTAACCCTAGACATTTAGATTCCCTAGTTGTCTGCATAGGGCAGAGGGAGGGCCACTCGCGTGACGTGTGGTGCTACGTATTACCAGGGCAGAGGGAGGGCCACTCGCGTGACGTGTGGTGCTACGTATTACCAGGGCAGAGGGACAGGGAGGGCATGTTAAACGACTGATGAAACAAAACACTAGACATCAAAGCATGCGATAGGTTTCAACAGGGATGGTATCAGCCCCACTCAACTACGCAGGGGGTATCTAGATAGAATAGAATAGAAATACTTTTATTATCCCGTGGGAAATTTGACACTGCAAAACATTTAGACAGGACAGGTCACAAATTAGAATAATAACACAAATCAAATCAAGTTGCCTAGGATAAGAGTAAAATAGGATCAAATGAAATGAAATAAAATATACAGAAATAAATACAGTAAGAATATACTGAGCATGGGGTAAACAATTTGGTCAATATAATTATAATTTAAATCTAACTAAATGAAATATGAAATATATATTCCAGTATTCAGTGTCGCAAGGTGCAGTATGCTTCAGGTAGTGTATTGTCCTCCTTGGGTTCCTATAAGTCCTAGATCAATGTCTGGCAGCCGTCGCTGCCCCCTGTTGTGGAGCCTGGAGGCCACTAGTCGCGGCCTCCTGCCACTATTGAGCTGCCGCTCTGTGCTCAGTGATGCAGTGAGGCACAGTGATGCATTATATAGTCTGATGGCTGTTGGAATGAAGGACTTCCTGTGCCGTTCAGTGCTGCATTTGGTTAGTGTGAGCACTGAACATGCTCCTCCTGTCAGCCAAGTCTGTGTATAGTGGGTGGGTGGGGTTTTCCCTGATGGCCTGGAGCTTAGCGAGGCTCCTCCTCTCCGCCACCCTCGCTAGAGAGTCCAGCTCCACCCCAACCACGCTGCTGGCCTTTCTGACCAGCTTATCCAGCCTGGTTGTGTCCACTGCTCTCAGTCCGCTGCCCCAGCAGGTCACAGCGTACAAGAAGGCGCCCGCCACCACCGACTCATAGAACATCCTCAACATCCTTGTACAGACATTGAAGGATCTCAGCCTTCTGAGGAAGTAGAGTCGGCTCTGGCCCTTCTTGTATAGTGCTTCTGCGTGTTTTGACCTGTTCAGTTTTTTGTCGATGTGCACACCGAGGTATTTGTACACCTCAACCATGTCCACATCAACTCCCCTGATGGAAACGGGGGTCACAGGTGCACTCCTCCTCCTCCCCAGCTCCACAACCAGTTCCTTGGTCTTCCATTTAGCTGCAGGTGGTTTTTAATCGCACCATGTGACAAAGTCCACTACCAGTTCCCGGTATTCCCTCGTCACAGTCCTTTATACATCCCACTATCGCAGAGTCATCAGAAAACTTCTGAAGGTGGCAGGACTCTGACCGATAGTGGAAGTCGTTGGTGTAGACAGTGAAGAGGAAGGGAGAGAGGACTGTCCCCTGCGGGGCCCCGGTGTTGCTGACCAGTCTGTCTGACACACAGCTCCGTAGGCGCACGTACTGTGGTCTTTCCGTCAGATAGTCCACAACCCAGGACACCAGGGGGGCCTCTACTTGCATCGCCTCCAACTTCTCACCCAGTAGCCCAGGCCTTATGGTATCAAAAGCACTGGAGAAGTCAAAGAACATGATTCTCACAGTGCTCCCCGGCTTGTCTAGGTGAGTGTAGGCTCGGTTCACACGGGGCCGTCAGGTTTGCCGAGGGGGGGATGTAAACGGCCATCATGATAACGTGGGGGATTTCTCTTGGCAAATAGTATGGTCTGAGTCTACCTATGAATATGAATGGGTGTTGAAATCGACAAAACGTGTGGAATGTGATGTATGTGCAACATCAAAGTACAATTACGGTGCAACAACGGTTTAACTTTTTTAAGGAAATGTACAACTTTTAATGTCCCTTTAAGCCTTTTAAAGCCTTTTCTACCAGACTGTCGTACACTGCAGTGTTCTCACCCTCTGCCTTGCCTTGTATGTAGTTTTGGATCTATGCGTAGTCAGGACCAGCACAAACTGAAGAGAACACGTCAGCTGCAGGTGGTGGTTTATTTATATTTTTTACCCAGGGACAATGCACATTAACCCTTTCACTGCCACACTACCAAAACGGTTAAACCTTTCACTGCGACAACACACAGAAGGTTAACCCTTTCACTGCCACACGACAGCCGACCGTCGGTTGTGTGATAGTAAAGGGTTAACCTTTTGTTGTGTGGCAATGAAAGGGTTAATGAACATCATCAGTTTCCACATCAATGTAAATGTGCCAGATTTTTTGCTAATTAGCTAGTTTCCATCTGTAGTCCCTGCCTACCATGCATGTCTGTATGGTGTGTGGGAGGAAACTGGAGTACCCAGAGGAAACCCATGCAAACATGATTGTAAACTCCACAGAGAAAGGCCCCCTGCTGGGGTTCGAATCAAGGACCTTCTTGCGGTGAGGGTTGTTCCTCATGTTTGTTTTTAGATGTTAAATATTTGTTACCTTCTTTTTTAAATATGGGTTTTAAAACCGATGCTGCTGCCAATATAATTTCCCTCTCGGGGACATCAAGGATGAACTTGACTAAAGGATTAATTAAGTGTACATAAGTGTTAGCATTAAACAGCGCACCAGTCAATAGCAAAATGATGACACATGGCTAATTCAAATTATCAATAGCCACACCTGGCTAATCCCGTTTGCTCATGCGGTGGAGAACGAGTCTGTGGCTCGAGAGGTGAAAGAGTTGTGGCTGAGACGAGAGAGAGCTCACCTGTAGAGTGGCTCCGTGGAGGATGACTGACTCCCGGACTCTCACTCCCGCTCCGATCGTCACCCCGGAGCCTATGGACACGTTGGGACCCAGCTGTGGAGGCAGAGATGGAACAGTGACGATCATCATGCATGCCAGATTCACCACACTCAAATCATCCAGGTTGGAGAGAGACGAACCAATGACTATAGGGGTGCATGATTCGATTCGATTTAAAATAAATTCTTGATTCAAATGTACTGCATTTATATAGCGCTTTTTATCCAAAGCGCTTTGCAATTTGTTCCTCACATTCACCCGTTCACTCGCACATTCACACACCGATGGCGGAGGCGACCGTGCAAGGTGCCAACCTGCTCATTGGGAGCAGTTGGGGGTTAAGTGTCTTGTTTCAAGGACACTTCGACGTACTGCCGGGAGGAGTTGTAATCGAACTGGGAACCTTCCCATTACCAGACGACTGCTCTAACTCCTGAGCCACTGTCGCCCCCCGTCAATACTAGGGACGTCACAGTGAGGTAATTTTCCCAACTGGTTAGTAAACTTGTGACAACACCGGTTACACCAGTACACCGGACATTTTACAAGGGATGTGTGTTGCATTTAATTTCGCATTCAAAACAGATACAAAAATGTTTAAGTATGTATTATTTAAGCAGCAGCTATTCATCCTGTGGTCCAATAATTGACATGGTGACAACAAAAATATATACATTCACACAATATATTGACAAAACACATTATAAAACAACAAATAACACTTAAACAAAACAAAAACACTGCAATTAGACAGGCTCTGACTGAATCGGTATGATCAAATTAATAGATACATATCATTTGACATAGCCCATGTAACCTTACTCCCCAATGATGATGTCACAACGAGTGCCGTCCTTCGGATGAGACGCTAAACCGAGGTCCTGACTGAATTTGGTCGTTAAAGAACCCAGGACGCCTATCGTAAAGAGTAGGGGGTTCCCTGACGTTCCTGGCCAAATTCCCAAATCAGGTCTCTGACATCAAGGCCACCTAATCATCCCTTCACCTTATTTGGCTGGTATCAATCCCTGTCTCCTGAGCCGTTCAGCCATTGTGTAGTGTGATGTGTGCCTGGTACCAGTGTATGGTAGCCATTGAGCCTGCGTAGCCCAAGGTTGGGTGCTGCCAGTGGTGGTGAAAGAGGCCATTTCCACCCTACATTGTGAGGAGCGCTTTGAGTGTCTATAAAAGCACTATATAGTTGCAATTCATTATTATTATTATCATCAAACATTTGAACACCCGCAGAAAACCTCAACGGAACATTCAAATGCAAGAAGAAAATAAAAAATTATATTCAGTAGTTCGGAGAGATTAGCGAGAGTGAGTTTACCTGCCCAGCAGAAATAGAGCAAGCTCTGCATCACTTTTCAAGCCCATGTTTTCTACAGAGGCACAGCAGCTTCAAGCTGAATTAAAATAATAATAATAAATAATGTTTCCCAGCCTCTGATCAGCAGGGGGTTTTGCAGTGTGTACTTTTTTGATGAGGACCGTGATAATGGTCTTAGCTTTCTGACCCAGAGAACGCTTGGCAGGCCAAAAACATTTGATTGGTTATTGATGCAGGGAGCTACTGTTTTCGTTATGTTATTTGCAACTCTCCCAAATCCAAAAACTCTGCTCAAATTAAAATGTGTGATGTCCTCAAGTATAAAGTCTGAGGCTGTTCCATAGACAATGAATTGGGAAGGATTCTGTAGAGGACACTGTGAGCACCCAGGGAATGTCCTGAGTTCATAGCTACATTCTCTGTTTCAGAACAGAGACCATTACTATAGAAGAAAGCTCATTTGGATATAAAAAAAATCAGTCTAATTCATTATCAATGGAGCAGCTCCAGGCTTTATACTTGATCACAAGCTTGATTCACACTTCTCTGGTTTCTGGCTTTGGGAGAGAGTAGCTCATGTTCACAAGTATTGATTGAATTGTTTTAGGCCATGGAAATAAAAAAAATATTATTCGAGAGGCGTTCCCCTTCAAGGTTACGCCGTCTTTCCAAACATTAGGTGGACTTGGGGGTGTCGAGTACAGTAGAGTGAGGAAGGCATCCTTACCACAGCAGTGGGGTCGATGTTGGCTGTAGGATGAATGTAAACATTACCTAGAAGAGCACAAAGAAGTGCAGCGTGAATATACTTTGTCAACAACAATAACTTGGGGAAAAAACAAGTAAATAAAGGGTTAAATAGTGTACCACTTATTCTGGGTCCTCCCTCCTCATTGGCCGCCAGTCTTTCCGGGTGGGTTGTATGGTACTGGTTGAGGTACAATCGACTGGCATAAATTGCAGACCTGTTAAAGGGGTAAGATCCAGAATGACGAATGAAGGAGCCACAGTGCACGGCTATCATGCTCTATGCCATTGGTTCTCAAACGTTTCAATGTCAAGGAACCCAAATAGATATACACAAGTCAATCTCAATAATAATATCAGTGAGCCCCTCACCCTGCAGATTTAATCTGGCTCCAGAAGCTGGAGGTCTTGTATACGTAGAGCTTGCCCTGTCCCGCCAGGGCCGTGAAGATGTCCTGCTCCAGCCGGATGGCCTCCGCCCGGTGCCAGCCGTTAGTGGGCTCCTCTCTAGAAGGAACAGGCCAACATACAGTACCTGGCTTCCCAAAACACACCCTGGAAGTTCTGGAACTGAAATAATCTTTACTCATTAACGTGCTATGGAGGGAAGATTATCTTGGTGCCAAGAGGCTAGATAAGCCCAGTGCAGGGCAGCCTTGAGACATAATTCAATGCCACACACTCCAGATTTCAGAATTAAACGAACAGTGTTCAGTTCAAATGTGTCATTATTAATACGTTGATTCAGGTGAGCCAGTGGGGGGGGGGGGGGGGGGGGGGGGGGAGTTACAGCGATCGAAATCCAGAATGGAGGAATGTTCATCTCAATCACCATCTATGCTTCATTACATCCCAGCGAATGCAGTATGAGAGCCCAGAGATCAAAGAGTGTTAAAAATGGACAAAAAGAATATTAGAAAGGAAATGTGCCCACAATGGAAGTTTGTCCAAAAAGGAAACAATGTGGTTGGAGGTGAAGTGCTGTGTGTGGCTTGCAATACGTTACAATTCATAATCTCTTGATTTATATCTATATTTGACGTCCCCCTTCTCATCAATATTCATATGAAATACACCATTGTGTAAAGATGTAAAAGGTGAAAAGAAATCCACATGTTGGCTATTATTGTGTTCTTAGCTCTATATAAAGGCTGCTGTTTAAAAGAGATACTTCAAAGGTTGAATTTCAGTTGGTTAAGTTTCTACGCCAGGCACTTCATGAGTCACATCATGGGGAAGTTTCTATTGTGCTTCAGTTTCCCCGAAACAGAACTACTCCTTTTAAACGGAAATCTATGCCACTTTTACCACCGCTAGGCTAAGGTCGATCTCAAAAGACACATCTAAAAGTGAGCACTCTACAACCACACCGTGCAGCCTAGTTGTACCAACTTACCCATCGTACGGATATCTGAGGATGAGAGGGGGGGGGGGGGGGAATCAGGTAACAGAAATGACAGCAGGATTGGGAAGGAAAAGGGGAAGAAAAGACAAAATGAAGAAAAGCCAAAAGAGAGGAATGAATGGTCTTCACATGCAGTCCCAGGTACAGAACCCCAGGGGTTTCCTCCTCCCACTCACAACAGTATGTCCTGCTGATTCTTCTGGAAGACAACGCCGATGTGCTGGAAGACGTCGGGGGTGAAGAGGTATATCCCGCAATTGATTATGTCGCTCACGAATGTGCTCGGCTTCTCCACATAATGCAAGACCTGGAGCGGTAGTGAAGGAAAGAGGGATTAATACACCCCGCTGAGACTGGTGGGGGGGCGGGGGGGGGGGGGGGGTTGGGGGAATAATGCATTAATATACCTCGTTCGTTTGCTTGTTTTCAACGATACACCCGTAGTTCATGGACTGCTTTCTGTTCGCCTAAAACGACAACGACAATGTGATTTAGGATTATGTGACATTTTAACATTCAATAAAACTCACCAACATTTAATTATCCGGCTTGCAATTAAATGAAGTTAAATGAATCAATCAATACATCCTAATAATATGAACACTATTCAAAATATCTAAACTGAAAACTTTATAAAACAGTGCTTTATTGTAGGGCTGTGCAATATACTGATGTCATTTATCGTCTATTTGTGTATACCGTATATTGTGGGGGGGGGGGGGTTATTGAGGGTCATCGTTTGAACATGGACAGGTTTATTGTTAATAACTGGAAGGATTGGGGGCTAAAAACAAAGAGTCTTCTCCAGTCTGAGGGATTCTTAAAAAGAAAAAAGGCTGTATAGCCTGGAGGGGGGATTTTGCTCTACTGGTCAGGCCTGAAATACAGCTGTCCGACATTGAAGCTGGCTGCTATACTGGAGAACCCCTCCCACCCCCTCGATGGCGAGCTAGCCAAAATGCACATTTAGTCATAGACTCATACACTCACTCATTGGTCGGATGGGTGTAATTTCAGATTATACTGCATGGCTGGAGCCTCCTCACAGTTAAAAATGTATGTATCTGACAAGAACAAGTTACAGGTTGAAAAAACCCTCAGCTCGGAACTCTGCAGAATCTGCACCTGGCTCGCTGATAAACTATCATTACACCTGGGTAAAACAGAGTCCATTCTCTTCGGTTCAAATAAACTCAGCAAGACCGACGGCTTCTCAGTTACAGTAGGTGACAATATTGTCACAAGGAAAGATGAAATTACATACCTGGGCTCCATCCTAGAGGCAAATCTTTCCTGTGACAAAATGGCATCCAATGTAATAAAAAAAAGTCAACCAACGAACTAGATTCTTGTACCGGATCTCCTCTCTGGTAAACAAGAATACCCTGAAGACTCTGGCAGGTGCACTCATTCAAGGGTACTACGACTATGCTTGCACCTCATGGTACCAAAGCACCTCAAAGGCGCTAAAAACAAAATTACAAACATCTCAAAACAAACTGGTCAGACTACTGCTTGACCTTACTTCAAGAACCCACCTCACCCCTGCCCACTTTGACAACCTAGGATGGCTTAGAGTAGACGACAGAGTACAGCAACTTGCAATGGGCCTGGTCTACAATATACACTACACCACTAAGGTACCCATGTACATGTCAAAATACTTCCCAAAGGTCAGTGAATACCACGACCACAACACCAGAGGGAGCTGCACAAATCATGTTAAACCCAGATTCGGCTCAAACAAGGGACTTTTTTGCAATTATTATGCAATTATGCTATATCAATGTGGAACGCCCTACCCACAGCTGTAAAGGAATGTGAATCACTACCCACCTTCAAAACCACTCACAAAGAGCACATACGGGAGACTGCAATTCGTAACTGGCCCCTGTAAATGTCCAAACCCAACCCCCTCCAATGTACAATTCCCCCACCCTGCCTACCCCCCCCCCCCCCCCCAACCACCTCCAATGTACAGTTACCCCACCACGCCCCACCCCACCTCCTCCAATGTACAGTTTCTTCCCCCTCAAATGTATATACTCTCTTTTTTGACTATTTTTGTACTCATAAACAGTACTGTATATTTGTAGATCTGGTATGTCATAAATGTCTGGATGCAACAGTACTACTACTGTCTATCTGTATGTCATGTATGTCATTTATGGTATGATGAATTTAAAATGGGGGACCCTGATGTAAACAAGACGAAAGTCTTTCTCTGGTCTGCATCCCCTTCACAATTGTGTGTATTGAGCTGTACTGTATTGTACCCATTCTGCAATCTGTTAATACAATTTTCAATCAATCAATCAATGTACTTTGAATGTAAAACTATTCTATTGGACAAATATCTTGCTCTTTCATCAAGATTGAGCTAGCAAAATACTCTGGTGTTTGGAGAGGCAGTATTTATTTAGTTCAACATAATCACTAAGTGTTACAGCGTAGCAGCATGCTGCTTGGGTAAACAAAACAGTCTCTTGCTAAAAGCAACAGTCGGTTAAGATCTGTTGCCGATTTTGTTTAAAAGCAGTGAGCGATGTGAGGGCAGTGAGTTTAAGGGTGTTTCGTAATGTAACAAATTAGCACATGGCTAATTTGCAGTGAAAGGGTTTTTGATTTGGAAACAATGAGATGTCTGGCTAGCAAGCCAGCCTTGTTGTCAAACACACTGTCAGATCATATTGACAGTTTGTCAACCATAGGCAACGTTAATTAACAGAAAGGCTTACTAGCATAAAGATAGCTTTCTGGGTCATTGCCACAGGGACCAGTCAAGTGACAGGTGGTTGTCAAGCAGTTGCTAAGGTAACACAGAGAGACTAATGAAAGTCAGCAGTGAGCAAAGCATAAATAACGTATTATTTATATTTTAATATAGAAAATATGAGTAATGGCACATAATCTTTGTCTAGTGGCCATGGTATAAGCGGGATAATACAAGAACACACTTTGCAGAGGCCATAATTAGCTGCGCCATTCATTATTTTTTAGATAACCGCATACCTCGTTGTGTATTATCCATTACATACACAATACGATAACATGAATAGATGATCAATTACACACATAGTATATATATGAATCGTGACACCGTTTTGTTAGTCATTGATTATTCATTGAGGTCATTAAATCATTAATGGAAAGAAAATATGGCATATTATTTTCACAAAATAATTTCTTGAACATTGGTGTTGTTGAAAATCATAGCTTGTTTGATAACAGAAGGTATGTTGATGTAACATTATTACCCAAATTGTTAGAGCTGCTGTTGTTACGATACAGCTGATAACTGATCACTAAAGCCCTTTGATCTCTATCCCTCTGAAATTTTGCATCATACTCCGATTGGCCCATCAATTACTTCTAGCTGCTCCGATTGGCCCATCAGTCACATCTAGCTGAGTGAGAGGACTCACGGGATGAGATGAGGAGTCCTAACAGTCAAACATCTATATAGTGTCACTCTAGGGAACAGAAAGCTGCATCTGAAGCTAAACTGATTATATCCATGACATTAATAGTCCAAAATAAGAAATGTATGACTGAATTAAAACATCACTGTACTGTATCTTTAAGAACATCCATTATATTATCCAACATGCCCTTTCCCATACCTAACCAGATATTGTGATATGCAGTATATCAATACCTCAATGTTCTTCTGTATAATAGGGATGTGTATTTTGGCAATATGGCCCAGTTCTACTTTATTGATCAGACATTATTATTATTATTAGGGCTGTCAGTTTATCGCGTTAATTAGATTAATTAATTACACAGCAAATTATCGCGTTATGAAAATTAACTCAAAATTAATTACAATTTTATTTTTTATTTTTTTTATCGTTTTTTTTTTTTTTTTAATCTCATTAATTCCATAAGAACGTAGAATACACATTTACAGACTTTTATTTAATATGGTCCATTTGCATGTTCTTGGTATCCGATTCTAGGGACATCTATGGATCTCAGGGAATGTATTCCCAGTGTCAGAAATACTGTGTCTGTTACTAGGCTTGAGTAAATTGTAATGAACCAAATGAGAATATCAATACATTTTTTTGTATCTTTGACTGTGAATAACACCATGCTAAAATTGACCAGACCAGAAAAATCTAAGCAAATTAATAGGAAAATGATTAAACAGAAGGTTTTGTAGATACAGTACTGAATTCTGCCATCCGGACACATGCAATTTGAAATATGATTATAGAATATAGAATATCAGGCATAAAATGGTTATGCGATTAAAATGCGATTAATTAGTTAATTAATTACAAATCCTGTAATTAGATTAAAAAAAAATCGCCTGACAGCACTAATTATTATTATTATTATTACTTGACTGCTTTTTTTTTTTTTTTTTTTTTTTTTTTTTTTTTAAAGTCTTTATTTCGAACATGCAATGAATACAACAAACAATAACAAAAAAAAGAAAAACAACTCAATCTGCATGTTCGAAAAGGAGTAGGAAGAAGTATACACTTATTTAATCCTACCCCTTTTCCACTACTCAAATGAGTGTACTATTCTAAACATAAAAAAAAGAAAAGAAAAGAAAAGAAAAAAAAAATATATATATATATATGCAAAACAAAAAACAAAAACTATATATGTATAAAATAAAATAAAATAGAAACAAAATAAAAATGTAAACACCTGTGAATATCAAGTCCCTTCTTCATCCCTGTACCTTGTGAACATAATTTCCTTATACATCAGTTTGAATTGTCTCATGTTTGGACATTGCTTTAACACCACATTAAGACTGTTCCACAGTTTCACTCCACATATTGAGATGCAGTGTTTTCTCATGGAAGTGCGTACGTTTAGCACCTTTAAATTGTGTTCTCCCCTCAGATTATAACCCCCCTCCCTATCAAAGAACAATTCTTGAATGTTTCTTGGAAGTGCATGACTTTTTGCTTTATACATTAATTGTGCCGTTTTTAATTCCACAAGATCATTTAACTTCAATGTCTTTGACTCCAGAAACAATATGTTAGTGTGATCACGATAACCTGCAATGTGAACTATCCTTATGGCCCTTTTTTGGAGTATAAAAAGTGGTTGTAGTGTAGACTTATAATTGTTTCCCCAGACTTCAGCACAGTAATTTAAATATGGTAAAACTAGTGAACAGTAGAGAATATAGAGTGATTTTCTATCCAGGATGTGCTTTACTTTACTCATGACTGAAATGCTTCGTGAGAGTTTAGATTGGACATGTTTTATGTGACACATAACACATAGTGCCCCATTGCTTGCATAACAACTCAAATTGTCAGTTGGCAAGCTTCACTTACTGTAGTCCCCAGGATGACCAGGCTGCTTGGGTCTCCGTGCTCCTTCTGGAAGCTGAGCATCTCCGGCAGTGGAAACTCAGAGCAGACGTCAGCGTTGAGCACGAAGAAAGCCTCTGGACCGCCTGTGAGAATCTGATCTCTGAAATGATAGATACCCCCTCCAGTGCCCAAGGCAGAGTACTCCTGCAAATACCTGTAATAATAGTAAGAGGATCAAGAAGTACATCAACAAAGCTGCCTATTACTCATAGTAATATTATATATAGACTAATATATAGTCAATCATATATAGATATATTTCACTCAGGAAATTACATTTGATCATTTCCTTAGTGAAAATATGATCATTATTTTCTCCACACAGGTGACCCCTGTATTAACTCATTGGACGCCAGAGATCGCCGTGGGCGTATGGCCGTGTGTGCCAGCGCTGTAATGAAATGGGGGTACATGCCCGTGTTTGTAGTGCTAAAACTATATTAAATATTATAGCTATGGATCTAATGATATAGTCGATTGTCATTGAGTTTCTTCCGGTCAATATGCAAAAAACTGTAAATTTTTTCTTCAATACATTCCCGTTTTTTACCGTGGTGATTGTGAGTATAGTTTTAGAGTGATCCTGTGTAATCCCAGGAAACTCAGCCATACAGCGTTTTACTGCATTTCACTATAAATCGTGCCATTCCTCGCCTGGATCAATACTCAATCTGAAATCACCGCTAGATTATCGGTATTATGTTTCATCATGGATGCATGAAAGGGGGAGGGGGGGGGGGAAGCCGCCCCTCCGTGCTTTGATCACAACCAACGGAACACGCCACACACACACACACCACAGACACACGCTCCGATCGTGGGGAAAGAATTATCGGATCAATGCAAGATTGATAACATATAGCCCTTACCTTGTCTATGATGTACTGCAAAAAGAATAATCCAATTATCTGATCGCCATTCCAAGTACTGATCGCGAGAATGTTTCCAACGTAATCCAGCATTGAAAATGAACGGGGGGACGTGACCCTCGTAGATGCATCCGTTATAACCGATTGTCCTGCCTGAGTATTTAGACCCCGCCCGCACGCCGCAGCTCGGCCAGACACAAAGCCACATCGTTTCAAATGGAGTGCAATAGCGGCCGCAAGGTGTTAGGCGGTGGTACTGGACTTTTGTGATCTCAGACCCATCCCCAGTGATAACACACAGCTGCCTGCATGTTTATGAATGGAAATAGCAAATGAAAGAAATACATAGCGCATAACCACATAGCGCGCTCAGCCGCGACACGGCCGACCCGGGTTCGACTCCCGAACCCGTCGTTATTTGCCGAATGTCTTCCCCCCACTCTGTCTCCCATTCCTCCTCTGTCTCTCTCTACTGGACTGCCCAGTAGCAATAAAGCGATAAAAAAAAAAAACGCCAAAAAATAAATCTTAAAAAAATTAAATAATAACGATCCAATAACGAGTATACTCGTTGTTGGCAGTATTCGATTGGCGGGCTATAACGAGTCAACTCGTCTTTGGCGGGCAATGAGTTAAGGTTGGAAAATTCCTCTGACCCCAGCGTTTAAAAAGGTGCTGTAAGTGGTATTTTGTTCATTAAAATAAAAACTAGTAATAGTTCTACATTCTGACAGCCATCACTAATATAGTGTGCTTGGTCAGTGAGGTGGGTCTCCCAGTCCCTCCGCTCTGCAGTAAACACAAATTAATTGTTATGGTAAGTGCCTTTGGTCTTCTGAAAGGCGCTATATAAATGTAAGATTATTATTATGGTATCTCGTTCCCACTTTATCCAATCAGGAGAGAGTGTGTCGGTTGTGTCAAAATAATGACCAAATATTACCAGCCTAGTCGTTTATTGGATGTTTCAAGGGAACCCGGTTTCCTATCAGGGGACCTCATTTGAGGTGTCGATCCCATGGTTGGTAAAAGTGCGATAGTCAAACCAAATCTCCATTCTCTGTTTAACTAGTCTTTCTTTACCTTATAGGAATTTTGAATTCCTGTTGTGAATTCAACAGGAATCTGGTCAGTTCTTCATTTGGCTGATAAAAGCCGATGAGCAAGATCTCTTTCATATTTGGTACCTTGGAAAGCAAGATATTAAATATCAGACATGCATATTATTCTGCATCACAAGAATCACTGTGCACAACTGGGACCACCTCAGCACAATGTTGATTAGACAGTTTTTTTATGTAATTAACACCAACCTTCGCACAGGCTTCAATGTGATGTTGTAGCATTGGCACACCAGCTACTGGAAATAGGGGTTTGGGTACTTCAAATGACAGCGGTCTAAACCTTGTACCTGCGAGACAGTTAATTGTAAACTCACACATGTCGTACAATACTTATCATATATCAGTATGAGTAACGTCAGCAGCTAAATGCAAATAATAGTATTGTTGATTGATTGAATTGATTGAAAACTTTATTAACAGATTGCAGAATGGGTACAGTACAGTACAGCTCAATACATACAATTGTTAAGGGGATGCAGACCAGAGAAAGACTTTGGTCTTGTTTACATCAGGGTCCCCCATTTTCAATTCATCATAACATATATGACACACACAACATACAGATACAGTACTGCTACATCTATACATTTATGACATACCAGATTTGCAAATACAGTACTGTTTGTGATACAAAAAGAGTCCAGAAAAGTGTGTATACATTTGACGTAGAAACTGTACACTGTACACTGTACATTGCAGAAGTTGTTGTGATAACTTCTCTCGTGTTGTAAGCACTGTTGTATGTTGTGTTATGCCGAGAAAATATTGATTGTGTTTGCCACGTCAGATGAATGAAAACAAGTCCAACTAGAAATCCAAGTATAGGCGATTCACTTAATCAAGCGCACAGCACACCTACACATCATCATCATCTCAAAAACGATATCAATGACATAATTATGCTCACCTTTCTGGGGCCCTCCAATTAAAATAACTGCCTTTAACATCTTGAAAATCGTGTATGTTTTCCAACAACAACAGCCAACTAATCTCCTGTCAAAGCAGCAACAGTAGTACCCATAGATATCTATGGTAGTACCGGTATAATATCCACTTTCTTCTTCCGGTTGATTCCTATTGGTCACCGCAACGCTTCCTGTATTTTGAGCTCTTAGGAGAGCGCGACGAGTTTTCACACATGCGCTCTCCCCGCCCCCTCCCTCCCACTCACGAGCTCCATGTAACGCGGAAGTGCAGTACAGCGCGGAACGGATTTCTTGACGGGGATCTTGTGCGAGATGATAGCACGTTGAAAATTCGTGAAAGAAAAATATAGGATTTTGTATTGGACTTCTGTTACACGTTATGTGCTATATACTGTATGTAGTTAACCAGGTGTTCCCCGTTGTTAGTACACAGCGTTATTATCATTCATCGTCCGTTATTCCAATCCATAATAATACCAATCCGTATTTTACCATGCTCCCTAAACACGAAGACCATATTGATTGATTGATTGAAAACTTTATTAACAGATTGCAGAATGGGTACAATACAGTACAGCTCAATACACACAATTTTGATTGCCTAAGGCTAAATTCATGATATACCATAGGTTGCCAGCTCTATTTGTCTATGGAGAAGTTCCCCTTCTTTGCAGGGCTATAACTTTTTAAATTCTATTGCTAAATTGCCATTATTAGGGCCCATTCAATGTCCTATATGTATTGTTCAGGGTGTATGAACGTTAAACTTTTTCATTCACATATTCATACTAAAATATGATCTAAAGCAGTGGTCACCAACCCGTCGATCTTGATCGACTGGTCGATCTTGATCGACTGGTCGATCTTTGAGACTGTCCCTGTAGATCTTTCCATGAACATTTTTAATTAAAAAAAAAAAACGTTTTTTTTTTTTTTTTATCTTACCCTGAGAGTCCACATTACAGTTCTACTTTTGTTTTGATGTGAAAAGTGATGCTGCACTTAGCACTGACTGAGAAAGTACACATACAGTTCTACTTTTGTTTTGATGTGAAAATGATGCTGCACTTAGCACTGACTGCACTTAGCACTGACTGCACTTAGCACTGTCTGAGAAAGTACACATTACAGTTCTACTTTTGTTTTGATGTGAAAAGTGATGCTGCACTTAGCACTGACTGAGAAAGTACACATTACAGTTCTACTTTATAAAATGCTAATTGTAAATATGTTTGTCAATGTTAATAATATGAGAAAGTCCACATTACATTACTGAGAAAGTACATAATAGTTCTACTTTGACGTTTTAATGTTGGACCAAAGCATTGCATGTAATTAGAATACAGGCAAATAAAAGTAATTTAGTTTAAAGTACAATCTTGGCTGTCTTTTTCTCTCAACGCTTCAATAGGTAGATCTTGCCTTCACCAAAAAAAAAAAAAAGTGATCTTGGGCTTAAAAAGGTTGGTGACCACTGATCTAAAGTATAAGTATGTTTTCATCTCTTTCTGCAGCTTTCTCCAGAACGTGATTTATAGCCCCAAATGCATTATATTGATGATCAAATACAGTTTGATAGCAATCGGCGCGATATAAAAAAATCCAACTGGACGGACTTCTGGAAGTTACTACACGTCATCTGATGTTGACCGGATGGGCGAGGGGGCGTTTATAATTCCGTGGGCAGCGTTATACCATTCATCTAATGTGGGTCAAATGTTCATCATAGCAGTTAGTGTCGAACACGGAAATATTACACGCTAAAACTCACCCCAGTCTCCGCGGGCCGTTGGGCGATCAGCGTGGGGTAGACAGTTTTCCATTATGGGATGTAAAAATATCCGGTCCATTTCCAGCTTGTATAATAGTATATACGTCCAAATCATGTTGTTTATCGAGTTATTGGCAACGGATCGCTATGTATTGTGACGAGCTAGAGTGCCGGAACCTATACCAAGTGCCCGGAAGTAATATGGGTAAACAGCACATCGTCCAAGTAACTTCCTGTTTGGCGATTGCGCCGATCGGCCACCAGATGGCGCTCTTGAACCACTAGAGGGTTCAGTGGGGCTTTTTGGTGGGTCTCAGGCCAGCGGATGGGAAATATGAATCCGATCACAGATTTTTGAAATATTGATATCAAAGACGAGTTACGGCGTCTTCGGCAACTTGAGCATGACGGGGAAGGACGCCTAAACTCGTCTTCTGGCAGTTAAAGTAATTAAGGGGATGCAGACCAGAGAAAGACTTTCGTCTTGTTTACATCAGGGTCCCCCATTTTCAATTCATCAGGACATATATGACATACATAAATGAATGAATGAATGAAAACTTTATTTAACAGATGACATACAGATAGACAGTACTGCTACATCTATACATTTATGACATACCAGATTTTCAAATACAGTACTGTTTGTGATACAAAAAGAGTCAAGAAAAGGGAGTATATACATTTGACGTAGAAACTGTACATTGGAGGAGGTTGTGTGGGGGGGGTTGGGTACATTGGGATATTGACAACCATATTGGGTCATTTACATTGGAGGTGGTTGGGGGGAGGGGGAGAAACACTGTATAAACAAGCAAAACTGTACATTGGGGGGGGGGGGGGGGGACACTGTACAAACAAGCAAAATTGTACATTGGAATATTGACAAAACCATACTAGGTAAATTACTGTACATTGGAGGGGGTTGGGTTAGGACATTTACAGGGGTCAGTTTCAAATTGCAGTCTCCCGTAGGTGTCCCTTGAGAGTGGTTTTGAAAGTGGGTAGTGATTCACATTCCTTTACAGCTTTGGGTAGGGCGTTCCACATTGATGTGGCATAATTGCGAACCGTGTTTAGTCCCTTGTTTGAGCCGAATCTGGGTTTAACATGATTTGTGGAGCTCCCTCTGGTGTTGTGATCATGGTATTCACTGACCTTTGGGAAGTATTTTGACATGTTGGGTACCTTGGTCGTGTAGTGTATCTTGTAGACCAGGCCCATTGCAAGTTGCTGTACTCTGTCGTCTACTCTAAGCCATCCTAGGTTGTCAAAGTGGGCAGGGGTGAGGTGGGTTCTAGGAGTAAGGTCAAGCAGTAGTCTGACCAGTTTGTTTTGAGATGTTTGTAATTTTGTTTTTAGCGCCTTTGAGGTGCTTTGGTACCATGAGGTGCAAGCATAGTCGTAGTACCCTTGAATGAGTGCTCCTGCCAGAGTCTTCAGGGTATTCTTGTTTACCAGAGAGGAGATCCGGTACAAGAATCCGGTACATACAGGTAGTGCATTGGGCTACTGAGCTAAATATGGCACAGAACTTAAAAGGGATAGTTCGGATCTTTCAACATTAACTAAGTGGTGTGAAATAAATGATGCTTGTCAGTAGTGTAACCGGTGATAAGCATTAGGGACAAATGATCTCACTGCATTGGCAAATTTATTTTCGTGTTAAGAAAATACTATTTTAAGATTACTATACAATTGATTGATTGATTGAAAACTTTATTAAACAGATTGCAGAATGGGTACAATACAGTACAGCTCAATACACACAATTGTTAAGGGGATGCAGACCAGAAAAAGACTTTCGTCTTGTTTACATCAGGGTCCCCCATTTTCAATTAATCATAACATTTATGACATACACGTCACGATATAGGCCTACAGTACTGTTACATCCAGACATTTATGACATACAAGATATACAAATATACAGTACTGTTTAAGAGACAGAGTTTCTAAAAGAGAATAATACATTTGAGGGGGAAGAAACTGTACATTGGATGCGGGTAGGTGGACATTTACCAGGGCCAGTTTCGAATTGCAGCCTCCCGTAGGTGCTCTTTGAGAGCGGTTTTGAAGGTGGGTAGGGATAGAGATTCACATTATTTTACGGCTGTGGGTAGGGCGTTCCACATTGTTGTGGCATAATTGCTAAATGTGTTTAGTCCCTTGTTTGAGCCGAATCTGGGTTGAACATGATTTGTGGAACTCCCTCTGGTGTTGTGGTTGTGGTATTCACTGACGTTTGGGAAGTATTTCAACATGTACATGGGTATCTTAGTGGTCTAGTGTATCTTGTAGACCAGGCCCATTGCAAGTAGTTGTACTCTGTTGTCTACTAAGCCATCCTAGGTTGTCAAAATGGGAAGGGGTGAGGTGTTTTTAGGAGTAAGGTCAAGCAGTAGTCTGACCAGTTTGTTTTGTGATGTTTGTAATCTTATTTTTAGTGCCTTTGAGGTGCTTTGGTACCATGAGGTGCAAGCATAGTCGTAGTACCCTTGAATGAGTGCTCCTGTTAGTCTTCAGGGTATTCTTGTTTACCAGAGAGGAGATCCGGTACAAGAATCTTGTTTGTTGGTTGACTTTTTTGATTACATTGGTTGCCATTTTGTCACAGGAAAGATTTGCCTCTAGGATGGAACCCAGGGCCCTCATTCATCAACGTGACGTAGAAAATGTTCTATTTCCACACGTAAGCACAGAATTTAGAATGAGTGCACGCACAAAATAAACGGGATTCATCACACGTGCGTACGCAGGTTCTACGCACACCTGTCATGATAAATATCACCTTGGCCCTGCGCCGAGGCTCGTGCACACTTTCACGTATTTGCATACTAAAGCCGCCCCGATTAACCATATACGGTAATGGACACCCCCATGAAATGTGGAAGAATGGACTAAACCGAGGGAAGCGTGTTATGAGACAGGCTGACAGACGTGTACACGTACGGTGATGTCGGATATGATATCTATTAACCATTGCTGCCTGGGCAGCGCAAACACTAATAAAGACCGTGCTGGAATATGACTGCCTTTTTCCGTTTTGTTTGATTAATACCCAGGGATTAAAGTTCTCCTCAATTTTATTCCAAATCGCGACGGATTTTCCATCAATCTTCTACCTGCTGCATTATGATTTCTAGAGGCATACAATCTATTTTGATGTCAGTATTGGGTAGCCTATATAAACAATAATACGAGAGCATATACAAGAACAATGAATCTTCCTGCCATGTTGTAGCCTATACGCCATGTGTAGCCTGCCTATATGTGATCAATACAAACTTGAACTTGAATTCCATCATGTCTGTGTGCGGGTCACTGCGGGAACTCACAAGGCTGTTGTCACAATGTAAATAAGAACGTGCACTGAAAGGTTACAGTATGTAGTTGGTTGATTATTTGTATGACAGTCAGTAAACCCTTGCAAAAAGTATCCGTTTTATTTAATGAATTGAAAACATGCAGCATGCCTTTCCTCCCGGCATGCAGCAACAACATGTATCAGGCAAATGCGCATCGCAACATTGACTGAGTGGAATCCCTTTCTATTCACATAACTGCATTTGTGATGGAGCTTTGACAGCTACAGTAACAGTCTATTGCTCGATCCATCTCCAATATCACGATGGACCGTGCCGGTGGCAAAGACCCGAGGGTGGAGAGGACTTGAATGAATTCCATCATCATATTTATATGTTGTGTCTGTCCACTATGTTTGTTATTGCAAGGGTTTTGTAATACACATACACCCTGGTGTCATTGCAATGCGTTTTTTTATTCTTTCTTATACAGTAAAAAGGGGGAAGAACACTATATTGTGGGTGTTCATATGACTTGTATTCTGCTTACAGCTTCGAAATTCCACTTGTTTCGTTTAACGTAAAGCCTTTTAAATATAATCAAAACGTTCCCGTGTTTCTGCGGTCTGTGTGCAAAATAATAACGAGTTGAGCTACGCGGAGCGCAGTCAGTCAGTACACCCCGTATATTCCGATAACGCTATATAAACCATGCTGCATTCATTCTGAGAGAAAGATCTGTTATTCCAAATGCTATTTATAGGGTTCTGACCATAATTACACTACTGTTGCTATTTTACAATGAACTATAATGAATTACGGTTCATACAGAACATGCCAGTGTTGAAACTAATGCACAGAAGCTCATTTCCTTGTTGTAATAATATATTCTACCAACGGGCGCCAGGTACGCATGGTCCGAGCTGTGCGTAAATATAAGCACAAAGTCAAGTTCAAGTTGAAATTGATGAATCCCACACTCTGCTTAGAAATGGTCGTACGCGCAGCTTAAGCACATATCTGTGCGTAAGGCACGTTGATGAATAGAAAATGTTCTATTTCCACACGTAAGCACAGAATTTAGAATGAGTGCACGCACAAAATAAACGGGATTTACCACACGTGCGTACGCAGGTTCTACGCACACCTGTCATGATAAATATCACCTTGGCCCTGCGCCGAGGCTCGTGCACACTTTCACGTATTTGCATACCAAAACCGCCCCGATTAACCATATACGGTAATGGACACCCCCATGAAATGTGGAAGAATGGACTAAACCGAGGGAAGCGTGTTATGAGACAGGCTGACAGACGTGTACACGTACGGTGATGTCGGATATGATATCTATTAACCATTGCTGCCTGGGCAGCGCAAACACTAATAAAGACCGTGCTGGAATATGACTGCCTTTTTCCGTTTTGTTTGATTAATACCCAGGGATTAAAGTTCTCCTCAATTTTATTCCAAATCGCGACAGATTTTCCGTCAATTTTCTACCTGCTGCATATGATTTCTAGAGGCATACAATCTATTTTGATGTCAGTATTGGGTAGCCTATATAAACAATAATACGAGAGCATATACAAGAACAATGAATCTCACTGCCAATGATGTAGCCTATACGCCATGTGTAGCCTGCCTATATGTGATCAATACAAACATGAACTTGAATTCCATCATGTCTGTGTGCGGGTCACTGCGGGAACTCACAAGGCTGTTGTCACAATGTAAATAAGAACGTGCACTGAAAAGTTACAGTATGTAGTTGGTTGATTATTTGTATGACAGTCAGTAAACCCTTGCAAAAAGTATCCGTTTTATTTAATGAATTGAAAACATTCAGCATCGCCTTCCTCCCGGCATGCAGCAACAACATGTATCAGGCAAATGCGCATCGCAACATTGACTGAGTGGAATCCCTTTCTATTCACATAACTGCATTTGTGATGGAGCTTTGACAGCTACAGTAACAGTCTATTGCTCGATCCATCTCCAATATCACGATGGACCGCGCCGGTGGCAAAGACCCGAGGGTGGAGAGGATCTTGAATTAATTCCATCATCATATTTATATGTTGTGTGTCTGTCCACTATGTTTGTTACTTTGTTATCCCCCCCCCCTATCTATGTAAAGCGACCTTGGGTCTCTTGAAAGGCGCTATATAAAATGAAGCTATTATTATTATTGTTATTATTATTATCATCACATCTGTGCGGGAGCTCACAAATAGACTGTTAGTCTCAGTGAAGTTTCAACGGAGGTCATCTATTCTAACCAACAAATTGAAGTAGAAAGCATTTCGTGACCAATCTTATTTGGAAACATGACACACAAAATAATTTGCTTTTTATTTGAAACAATATTTAATCGCGTTTGGAGGTTGGTGTTTTGCGTCTGCCCCCCCGTGCCAAACAAGCAGGCCAACCTCTTGTTCGCGTGTGAGCCCGTTATAATTACACTACTGTCGCTATTTTACAATGAACTATAATGAATTACGGGTCATACAGAAGTTGAACACTAATGCACGGAAGCTTATTTCCGCCTTGAAACTAATGCAGAACTGAGGAGCGCTTATGCCGTAGTAACGATGTTCTACCACTGGGCGTCAGCTACGCATGCTCCGAGCTGTGCGTAAATATAAGCACAAAGTCAAGTTCAAGTTGAAATTGATGAATCCCACTCTTTGCTTAGAAATGGTCGTACGCACAGCTTAAGCACATATCTGTGCGTAAGTCACGTTGGTGAATGAGGGCCCAGGTATGTAATTTAATCTTTCCTTGTGACAATATTGTCACCCACTTAGCCCCTTTCGTGACTGTGATGCACGCCAACAAGGTTTGGCCAAGTGAATCCACAGTCCCTTGCTCCCCCATAGGAAACCACCCTATTTTAACTCTGAATAACTGGTCCGACGCGAAATGTTCGTTATACAAGTATTGCAGAGAAATCTCAAAGGTACTCACAGTTGCACAAGGGTCTTGGACAGAGAACGGCAATGGTTTGAAAGCTCAGCGTTGCTAATAAACATTTTAAATCATTTTTATAAATGTATAAACAGCGAAGAGCTCATCTGACCAGTCTCAAGACTCAATACAAGATGAAATTACTAGTAAATATGGTGTTTTTGCTGTATAGGGGTCACTTGCTCAGCCTGGTGTACTTCTGGATGGTGCGGTTTAAATGTGGGATTTCTTACATTAGCTTTCGTATCGAAGTTACGTACTACAATTGTACTGTGTACTGTAGGCCTACTAGAATTGTATTGTTATGAAGTTGTGGCCCGGCTTATTTTATGCCTAGATATGAGGTAGCTACTTCTATCCATTTCATCTACTGTCATGTAATAAATGTCTTTATGATATGTGCAAGCAATATGACTAATGTTAAACAAGGTGTGCAACTTCATTTCCCATGGTTTTTAAGTATGGTTTTGAAGGCTTCATACACTGGCCAGAGACTGCAGATAAAACTTAGCCAAGCTTTGCAAACTAACTAACTAACCTTATTGTCATGCACTTGTCCTAATATAACTAACCTACACTGTAGCACTCAACACTTTGATGAACATTGTTACTCAGCTGATAGATTTGTGCCCTCCCTGATGACTTGTCGTACAGAACTTGTAAGTCGCTTTGGATAAAAGCGTCAACTAAATGACTAAATGTAAATGTAAATTTACATTATAATCAAATAAATGTAATGTTTACAAACACACGGTATTAAAGGCTTTCTACAAGCCTATACCAGGGCCCTGTTCCTTGTAAGTGGCTAACTGAGTTAGCCAGATAATTTGCAGGATAATTTGACATAAGTCAGGCTTTTCGGTTCCACAAAGTGCGTTTGGCTAAATCACTATGGCAACAGATCCATCAATAAAAAAAATGGCAGCTCCCTTCATCAGAGATCCCATTGACGAAGGAGCAATCTTAGTCAGATTAGTGTTTCATAGGGAGAGAGTTCTTCGATATCGCCAAGATCCATTAGCACATACCCTTCGGATATCCACCCAAGCCCTGGTCTTCTCGGCAGCAGAGTACTGTGCCCCAGTCTGGAGCAGAAGCCTGCACGTTAAAAAAGTTGATGCGGCTACTAACAACGCCCTCCGGATCATCACTGGATGCCTGAAGGCTACACCCGTCTTCCTGCTGCCAGTCCTTGCAGGAATCGCACCAGCTGGCCTACGACGAGAGGCTGCCACTCTCGCCCTAGCAAGGAAGGCAGTGAAGCATGACTGGCACATCCTACACAACACCACAACAACAACAGCACCTATGAGCAGACTCAAGTCCCGCCACCCCTACAACAAGGTGGCACAAGAGATGCTCCGTTCCACCACTGAGGACCTATCCAGAAATGGATGGCTGGCGGCAGCCTGGAAGAGAGAGTGGGAGAGTGCTGGGCCAACCCGTATCCACCACCACATCTGGGATCCAGGAGATGGCGCCACAGGAGACGATCTTCCACGCCGGCAATGGGTTCTGCTGAACCGTTTAAGATCTGGGGTTGGTCGCTTTAAAGCATCATTAAAGAAGTGGGGCCTGGCAGACAGCGCTGCATGTGAGTGTGGAGACCCTGAGCAGACTGTTGACCACATCCTGACCATCTGCCCCCTATACAAACCACCCTCGGAAGCCAGCCTCTTTGATGTGGGACCAGAGTTAAGGGCATGGCTACAAGATACGGAGTTGGACCTCTGACGTTACACGAAAGAAGAAGAATGAGTTCCTATACGAGCACTATAGATTCGGCCAACAAGGAATTATTTACTTACAAGACCTTCTTGGGCCATACATTGTGTATAGCACACGCCGCAGCCGAGCTTCATGTCTCCCAGACTGTCTGCATCGCCTTGCGCTTCTTTGCCAGTGATACAATTTTGTACACTGTAGGAGAACATCAGCAAAGCCACTGCATGGCGGCCCATGCTGTTCACAAAGTGTATTTGGCCTTGAAGAAACTCATGGATGTCTTCATTACATTCCCTGGCCATGTCCAAGTAAATGTAATAAAAGAGAACTTCTATGGAATTGCAGGTAATTGAGTTATTCAATATTTCACCATTTAATGAAAATGCATTCCTATCACAATTCATTATGGAGCTTATTATTATTATGCAGAGTTTCTCAATGTCATTGGCGCAGTGGACTGCACGCAGATCCCAATCAAATCGCCCTCTGGCCCAAACGAGGGAGATTTTGTGAATCGAAAAGGCTTTCACAGCATTAATGTGCAGGTAGGCCTACTTATGACATAATTTTCCTCAAACTACATTGCTATAAAAACAATAATATGTCTTTGACAATAGGGGTCATGGAACTTGCAATTGCCTGCTGTAGGCTACCCATGTACTGTACAATACCCATGACTTGACCGCAATTCATCTTAGATGATATGTGACTCCACCTGCCTCATCACCAATGTTGAGGCCAAGTGGCCGGGCTCCGTCCACAACTCCAGAATATTCAGAGATTCGACACTGTGCCACAGCTTCAAGCAAGGTATAGCAAATCTCATGTCATTTAGAAATAGCTTATTTTATGTAGAGGTGATCTAACATTGTACATATTATATACTAGGTCACATTACGATGGACTCCTAATTGGAGACAGGGGTTATGCCCGCAAGCCCTACCACATGACCCCCTATCCAGAGCCAGCACAGGGCCTCAAGCCTGTTTCAACGGGGCTCTTGCTCGGACGAGAGTCCGGATCGAAATGACCTTCGGCCAACTGAAGGCCAGATTCACACACTGCGGGGGCTGCGGGTGGCACCAGACAGGGCATGTGACATAACTGTGGCCTGTGCAGTGCTCCACAATGTGGCAACACTGAGGAAGGAGAGGGTCCCAGTCATGGACCATCCTGAGGATGACCTACAGCCAGTCCACTTGGACGAGCAGACCGGACGGGCTGCAAGGGACAGAATTGCCCACCATCATTTTAGTTAGGTGTTGAGTTAATTTTGGTTAATGTTGGACTCATTTTATGTTTTTCTCTTTTTATGTTTGCATGTTTCATTTCTATGCTTAATGGGTATATGCTTTGCCACCCTCTTTGCTTTTAAGTTACCCATTCATAGAGGAACATGTACAAGAATAATTTAAGAGACCCATGTTTGCATGTTTCATTTCTATGGTTAATGGGTATATGCTTTGCCACCCTCTTTGCTTTTAAGTTACCCATTCATAGAGGAACATGTACAAGAATAATAAGAAGAGATCCATGTTGTAGAATAAAGCCTTTATTTGCACTCTATTGGTCAGCCTGTAAATGAAGGTGCACAAGAAATAAGAATTTCAGTTCAGTTACAATTCATGCCAAAGCATGGCGGCTGAGTGGCACAGTGGGCAAGGCGCTCGCCACTAACGCAGGAGATGCTGCTATCGAGCCCAGCTCTCAGCATTGCTACCGGCTTGGCCGGCCGTCATACTAACACAATTGGCAGTGTTAGGGGTGGGAAAGCTGGTGGGTGGGGATTGGACGTTGTGGACAGCGACTCCTACAGGTCGGTTGGGTGACGCCGGTACGGTGGAAACAGGAAGTAGCGGGGGCAGCGTGAGCCTCCCACGCGTTACTCCTCGCCACTGAGAGTTCGAGCTGCTGCGGTGAAAAGATGCGACAGGCTGCCTCCTCGTGTACCGGAGGGGACACGTGATGCAAGGCTTCTATCCTCACTACAGCCGACCAGTGGGAGGCATAGTCTAGCAATGTTCAAGACAGGGGAGGGAAGAATTGGAAAAATACGAAATTGGGATGGGAGAAAAATAGAAAATGGGGAGACAAAGTGGATAAAAAAAAATTCATGCCAAAGCTCACAAATACTTTAGTCTTTAGGCAAAGCTTTACATGGTTATGAATGAATGAATGAATGAATGAATGAATGAATGAATGAATGAATGAATGAATGAATGAATGAATGAATGAATGAATGAATGAAAACTTTATATAACAGATTGCAGAATGGGTACAATACAGTATGGCTCAATATACACAATTGTTAAGGGGATGCAGACCAGAGAAAGACGTTTGTCTTGTTTACATCAAGGTCCCTCATTTTCAATTCATAGTGAATTGTAAGTTACACTTACATCCAGCTGCCGATCAAGCAAAGCAAGCTCCTTGTGGATCTTCCTCATTTTGAGCTGGCGGTAAGCAATCTCTGACCGCAAGTACCGCTTGTACAGAGTCTGCACATCTTCACGGTCGTTCTGGGGAAAAAAAGAAAAGAAAACCATTCATAACTTTGTTATATTATCGTACTTGGCCATCGCGTCCCGCTCTTAAGCCTATCGAGATATACCTCATCTGTACCTACTGTACTCCACTAACGAAAAAACAAATACGCCCACACCTGCCGGGTCCCGCCCCTATGGAGGCGTAGCCTATAAGACACTAGGCATGGTCACCAAACACTCTTCCTCTATTTCGTTTCCATCATAACGGTCGCAGTGCGCCTTATGTAACTAGTTGTTATGAAAAGATTAGAGAAATTGCGTAATGTTGAAAGCTTACCGGAGGTTTGCTTACCCATGGAATCTTCGGGGCATGTTTCAGTGACACGTCGGGCCTATGTTGATGTTTCCTCGTCTGATGGCAGCAGACCATTTTTGACCTGCGTTATTGACACTGTTATTGTCTTGTCTTTTAAAATGTTTTTTTTGTCATACGATTTGTGTCAAAATAAAGTATTCAATTCAATTCAATTCAAAAAACCAAGGAGCATAACATAAGGCGAATACTGCACGTACTAGATACAGACAAAGAGGACATCACACCTAAGGCGATACTATCCCTGGATGCTATGAAAGCATTTGACAGGTTGGAATGGTCGTTTCTATGGGCAGTATTGGAAAGGATGGGGTTAGGAAAAGGTTTCATTGATATGATTAAAGTACTATACAAGGACCCATCGGCCAGGATTACAACAGGCACATTCATCTCCGATATCTTTCCGGTATCACGCTCAGCCAGACAAGGTTGCCCTCTTAGTCCCGGACTATTCGATCTATCATTAGAACCTTTAGCACAATTTATAAGACAATCCCAACACATAGAACCAATAGTAATCAAGGGCACACATCATAAAATTAGTTTATATGCGGACGACGTAATATTGTTCATGCAAAACCCCAACAACACATTGCCGCTTATACTCAAGTTGATAGAGAACTTTGGTGATTTATCGGGATTTAAAATAAATTGGCCTAAGTCGGCTTTTCTTCCTCTTAACACCAGTGCAAAAAAAGAGACAACCCTCCCAGGTGCGATACCCATGGTCAAACATTTCAGATGCTTGGGTGTGGAAATATTTCCCACCATAAGACAAACGGTGAAGCACAATTACACAAAAATACAGAACAAAATCAAGGACGACCTGGACAGGTGGGCAAAACTTAAAAACTCAGTACAGGCAAGGGTATCAATAGTTAAGATGGATGTATTACCAAGAATCAATTTCTTCAGCTCAATGCTTCCGTTACCTCCTCCAGAGGGCTACTGGAAAAGATTACAAACCTCCACATACAAATTTATTTGGAATAACAAACCACCTCGCATAAAAAGATCCACCGCACAGAGAAATAAAGCAGACGGTGGCATGGCAGTCCCAGATTTTTTACAATATTTTAATGCCTTCACATTAAGACCATTGAAGAAGATATGGTTTGACCCCGAGGCTTTGGTATCTTGGAGAAAATTAGAAGAAAACATAGTAGCCCCACAGAGATTGAAAGACATAGCATACACTAAACTTTCAATCAAGCATTGTGAGCGAGAATTTGGCCCAATAATAACCCATGCAATCAGGACATGGCGGGAAACACAAAGGAAATTTCCTAACCCTCAAGTATGGCATAATCACACTCCCATATTCAATAACAATGCTCTCTTAATGGGAAAACGACCTATAAGATTCCCTATATGGGAAGAAAGAGGCATACACTCATTAGGGGATATTTTTAATAACAAGGGCCTCTGTAGTTATGTCGAAATATGCATAAAGTTTAACCTCACCGAGTCCACATGGCTTTTTTACATACAGTTACGACTTTGTATGAGATCTCACGGTGTTCCATTACACATACCAATTGAACACCACAGATACCACAAATTTTTCTATGAAAGAGATACATTGGGAGGTTTTGTATCAGGTTTTTATTATCAATTACTAACGTCCTCGTATGAAACCCTTCAACTAGACAATGTCTGGAGGAGGGATATACCAGACCTGGAAAATGACTTTGATTGGCAAGGAGCCTGGGCAAATGTCCGACTTACATCAAGGAACCCGGATCATCAACAAATCAATCTGAACTATATTCACAGGACATACTTGACTCCTATAAGGCTGTGCAAAATGGGGCTTATACAAGACTCCAAATGCTCCCAATGTACAAATGGGGACGAAGGAACATTTATGCACATGTATTGGGACTGCCCACCAGTTAAGGCATTCTGGAAAGATGTGTCCCAACAATTATCAATACTCGTATTTTGGAATATACCTGTACACCCCGCGGTATTGCTATTGAATGATGTTTTTGAGTTTGCAGTGAATCCACAACTAAAAAGATTGGTTTTATCGGGTATCACAGTAGCTAAAAAAACTGATCGCATCACGTTGGTTTCAACCGGAAAAAATGTGCCGGAAAGTGTGGTTTCTTACATATCTCGATGTGATATATCAAGAAATATCTACAGCAAGAATTCTGGGGCTCAATGAATCCAAAATGTCAATGTGGTTAGAAGTGGTGGAGAGAATAAAAGCTAGCCTATAATGGTGGTGTCTGGTTAGGAGTGAGGGATAATGGAGGTACTATCCAAGAGGGGGTCCGGGAGGGGGGGGTTTGAGCTGGAGCATATGTGTGTAGGGTTTTAGAAAATAGGTATTAGGGGTATATTATATACTAACATTTATATAATTGTAACTTCGCTGGATATACACTGTATACGGTTAAAATGTTATTATTGACTATTTTTGTTTTATCCTGTTTCTGTACTTGCATATATTTTAACCACCTTTACTGAAAGTTTCATTATACATTGTGTGTTGAGTACTGACTTTTAATAAGTTTTGTTTTGCAATAATAAAAAAAATAAAAAAAAAAAAAAAAAAACCAAGGAGCAGCGTACAAGGTTTGGCTATCGGGCCAGCTTGTACACAGGTAGGCCCTGTGTCATCAGGCATTGATGTTGGTGTTAGTAATGCTGTGAAGTGTGTTTCGGCGCCAGAGCCGGGGTGGCTTGGTGAACGTTCCACTGCAGTGGACGATTTCCTGGCTATCCTGGAGCATGCTGCTTACACTAATGCTACTAATGCTACTGCTAATGCTAATGTTGATGCTGAAATGGGTCGTTGTTCTAATATTCCCCGCCGCGGGACGTTGCCGCTTTTCCCTCCTCTTGCCCGGTTCATTGATGAAGGTCAGTCGGTTGCTAATGTGGGGGGTTTCGCTGAGTCTTATTTACCTTTTTTACGGGTAAAAGGGCTAACAACAGGGTGCAGGCCGGGTGTACCGTGGCTGCGTAGCCAGGTAGCTTTGATCCTGTGTCCCGGCGGGGATGAACGATGTCCCACCCGGCCAATGCTTGAGAGCGAATCGGCTCGGAGGGTGGCAGTATGGACGGATGAGTGGTATACTGCTGCAGGATGGTTTGTAGCAGCGGCCAGTGTTATGGCTCAGCTGGCTAGTTTCCTATCCACATTGGCGTCGGGTAGTGGGGCTATGGGTCCAGCCGACATTGTAAACATGTTGCATGTTTGTGGTGTTATAGAGATCTTGACTCAGTCGCAAGCTATAACTGCGGGGAGGATTAGGATGCTATCAACGTTTGTTGTTAGGCATGTTTGGTTGGAGCACTCTCCTCTTGGGGAAGAGGATAGGTTTTCTCTCCTCACGACTCCTTTTTCCACGGAAAGTCTTTTTGGTCATTCTGTGGAGGCGCAGGCGGTTGTTGATCTGGGTCCCACACCGCCTCACGCTGTGCAGCCAGAGGTGGGAGCACGGCCTCGTCAACGACTGTGGCGAGGCCCTCGACAGGCGGCCATGTTTCCCCCGCCAGTTGAATGCACAGCAAGGGTTACCCCGGCCTCGCCTTCGCCAGGCGGGGTATCACGCTGATGCCTCCCACTCCCGTGAGAGCGGCAGTGGTCTGCAAAGAAGAGGCGAGCGTGATTTGGGTGATAGCAATATCACTGCAGGGCTTCGGCGTGTAGGAGCCCATGGGGTCCTCATGCCTTGCGTGTCTAGCTGTAGAACAACTCCTCAGCATGCGCTAGAGGGTGTTCAGGGGGGGGTGTGTGTCAACCAGTTTGATGACAGCTTCTCCCGTATCAAACCGGCCCTTTCTGTCGGGGTCCCCCCTTGGGTGCGTCGCACAGCGGGAGGGACCGGGCCAACTATCTACTGTTCCTTGCGGCCCAGCGTCAGTTGACGGTGGGTGCGCTGTGGGATTATTTTCACATTTGGCGACAAGAATGCCGTTTGGGGGGGTGGATAGAGAGAACGTTGAAGGAGGGGCTTGTGTTGCAGTTCGCGCAACCCCACCCTCCGTTCTCAGGTTTGGTGCCGACCCTATTGTCAGGGTCAGAAGCAGTGACAGCCCTGGCCGACAAGATCCAATCTCTGTTGGCGAAGCAGGCCGTAGTCGTGGTCCCGAGAGAGGACGCGATGTCAGGCATCTACTCCCGTTATTTTCTCGTGCCCAAGAAAACGGGGGGGGTCAGACCTATACTGGATCTGTCCGCGTTCAATCGGTTGATTGTAGCGAGACCGTTCAGGATGTTGACCGTCAAACTCCTTCTGCTTGCTGTCAGAAGGGGAGACTGGTTCACCTCCATAGACCTGAAGGATGTGTATTTTCACATCCCGATTTTCCCTCTTCACAGGAAGTTCCTGCGGTTCCTGTTTCAGGGCGTAGCGTACGAGTACCAGAGGTTGCCGTTCGGCTATTCTCTGGCTCCCCGCACATTCACCACGTGCGTAGCGACTGCGCTGGAGCCTCTACGTCGTCGGGGAATACGGGTTCTATTCTATCTCGATGACATTCTACTCCTCAGTCGTTCGGAGGAGGTTGCCAGGTCTCATATCAGGCTGGTGGTGGAATTCCTCACCAGGCTGGGTTTTGCTGTGAACTGGAAGAAGAGTACGCCTCTTCCCAGTCAACAGGTGGAGTACTTGGGCTTGACGTTGAGGTCAAGGCCCATGATTGTAACCCTCTCGGAGCAGCGGCGGGTGTCTATCCTTCGCGCGCTCGGGGGTTTCCGTCTGGGAGGGACGGTCACGGCGCTGCAAGTGATGCGCCTGCTCGGTATGATGGCATCTGCTCACATGGTGGTTCCTCTTGGCCTCCTCTTCATGAGGAGGATACAGAGGTGGTTTTTCTCTATGGGAATAGATCCAGTGAGGGACAAATGTAAATGGTTGACGGTTCCTTTGTCGATATGGGGAGATCTCGCCCATTGGAGGAGGCTGGGTATCCTCACCATTGGGGTCCCCATGGGCAGCAGGCGCTCACACGTCACGGTCTTCACCGACGCCTCTCTCACGGGTTGGGGAGGGACGTGTCGGACCCACGCAGTGGGGGGCAGCTGGACGAAGGTCCATGCTAGCCCGTCTACCCCGCACATCAATGTGTTGGAATTGAAGGCGGTCCTCCTGGTCATCAAACGGTTCGACCACCTGGTGGTAGGCGAGCACGTGCAGGGAATGTGGGCGCGGATATGATGTCTCGGGGCGGTCCTCGTTACGACGAGTGGGAACTCCGCCCCGACATAGTCAGACAGATCTGGGATCGTTTCGGGGAGGCCTCGGTAGATCTGTTTGCGAGCCGACGCTCTCACAAGTGCCCCTTGTGGTTCTCGGTCAGTCGAGCAGATCATCCCCCCTTGGGGGTGGATGCCTTCTCGATCTTTCCATGGCCGCCCGGTCTTCTGTACGCCTTTCCTCCTGTACAGCTGTTGGGTCAGCTGTTGGAGCGGATACGGAGGGAGCGCAGGACGGTGATCCTGGTCTCGCCGGACCGGGGCACGGCAGTGTGGTTTCCGGTCTTGATCCAGCTACTGGTCGCTCCGCCTTGGGTTATTCCTTGGTCGGCAACGGCCCTCTCTCAGCAACACGGGTCGCTGTTCCAGTACCCGGTGTTGAGCCAACGCCTGTTGGTGTGGCTGGTGGGAGGGTAGGTCTGGAGAGGATGGACCCTTCTGTGGTTAATACCATCCGGAATGCGCATGCTCCCTCCACTGTTGCGCTTTACGCGGGCAGATGGCGTATGTTCCAAGAGTGGTGTAAGGCGGGGGGCCGGGACCCAGTCTCCTGCCCCCTGGATGCTGTCCTTAGTTATCTCCAGTCTCTCCTTGGTAGACTGTCGGCTTCGACGGTGAGGGTATATGCAGCAGCTATATCCTCCTATCATGAGGGGTTTGAGGGGGATGTCTTGTTCAGCCACCCTCTTGTGAAGCGTTTCCTGCTTGGCGCTCAACGCGTTAAGCCGGTGCTACGCTCTTTGGCTCCGAGTTGGGATCTTCAATTGGTCCTCGGTCGGTTGTCCTTGGCCCCGTTTGAGCCACTTGAGCAAGCGCCGTTGGGACAGCTGTCTTTCAAGACCGCGTTCTTGCTGGCTGTCACCTCCGCTAAACGCGTGGGTGAGCTCTGTGCTCTTTCGGTACGTCCAGAGTGACTGTCTTTTCGTTCCGATTGCGGTGCCACTCTGCGGCCTAATCCTGCTTTCGTGCCTAAGAATATCCGGAGTTCCTTCCGCTCCAGGGATATTGTGGTTCAGGCGTTTCGTCCGCCCCCTCACGCTAGTGAGTTAGATGCGGGCCTTCACCTGTCATGTCCGGTCCATGCTTTGGGAATTTACCTCACCCGTACTCAGGACCTCAGGGTTACCGATCAGCTTTTTGTCTGTCACGGTGGTTCTCGTGCCGGTAAGGCACTATCGAAACAGCGCCTGTCCCATTGGTTGTGTGAGGGCATTGCCCTCTGCTACACGTTGGCCGGGCAGGATCCCCCTGGGGGCGTCAGGGCGCACTCCACTTGTGGGGTGGCTGCCTCTGCCGCTCTGCTGGGTGGGGCCTCGGTGGAGGACATCTGTGCTGCAGCTTCATGGTCCTCCCCGGGCCCCTTTGTAAGGTTTTACCTCATGGACATGACCGGGGGTTCTGTCTCCCAGGCGGTTCTGGGGTCTGTGGCCTTTCCTGCTTCCCGTCCTTTGGTAGGGTAGCAGGAGTGTGTGGGTATGGGCCACAGTGTGTTAGGTCACACGTGGTTCCGCCTGTGCTGTGTGTTCAAGGGGTTCTAGTTCCCTCTTGCTCGCACTCAGGTGGAGTTGACTGCGCCCCCCCTTCATTAGGAAGGATGGGGTGACGGGACTCCCCAACCCTTTGATGTGGGCTTACGGGTCCTCAGGGGGTACATCTGTCGGGCCTCGCGTCCGCTCTACCCCATATCTCGATAGGCTTAAGAGCGGGACGCAATGGCCAAGTACGATAATATAACGAAAGGTTATGTATATAACCTAGTTATATGAGTACTGGCTAAGCGTCCCGCTCTTAACGGCCCTGAGTCCCCTTTTGAGGAATCTTTTCCTGGAAACAGGTTTTTTGGCGAGGAAGAGTGTTTGGTGACCATGCCTAGTGTCTTATAGGCTACGCCTCCATAGGGGCGGGACCCGGCAGGTGTGGGCGTATTTGTTTTTTCGTTGGTGGAGTACAGTAGGTACATGAGATGAGGTATATCTCGATAGGCTTAAGAGCGGGACGCTTAGCCAGTACTCATATAACTAGGTTATATACATAACCTTTCGTTCAGTGTGGTGGTCAGATCCCAACTAAACTCAGACCTCCCCTCACAATGTGAGGGTATTAAATGATAACCCGCCTCCCCATCCCCAGTTCCAGCAGAGTGAGAGGGGCCAGGCTCCCCATCCCCAGTTCCAGCAGAGTGAGAGGGGCCAGGCTCCGGCTCCCCATCCCCAGTTCCAGCAGAGTGAGAGGGGCCAGGCTCCGGCTCCCCATCCCCAGTTGCAGCAGAGTGTGAGGGGCCAGGCTCCGGCTCCCCATCCCCAGTTCCAGCAGAGTGAGAGGGGCCAGGCTCCGGCTCCCCATCCCCAGTTCCAGCAGAGTATGAGGGGCCAGGCTCCGGCTCCCCATCCCCAGTTCCAGCAGAGTGTGAGGGGCCAGGCTCCGGCTCCCCATCCCCAGTTCCAGCAGAGTGAGAGGGGCCAGGCTCCCCATCCCCAGTTCCAGCAGAGTGAGAGGGGCCAGGCTCCGGCTCCCCATCCCCAGTTCCAGCAGAGTGAGAGGGGCCACACTCTTAAAAAAAAATAATTTTTACAGGACTTTCAATGTATTATTTTACAGATTACTTTTGTTTTTCTACTTTAAGTGTAAATGCCATAAAAATACAGTAAATGCCATAAAAATACAGTAAATAACCTTTAATACAAATATTAACCATTAAATAAAGGTTGTAATCTGTAAATTGATTTAATAAGAAATTATCTTTTTTTTACAGGATTATTCCATTGCTTAATTGTCTTGAATGTTAAATTACATGTAAAACACCTAGAATATACATCATTTTACTGTATGTGAAAATAAGGCAACTTTCTGTTTTTTTGCTGTTAAACTTTAAATGTAATGTTAAATAATGTTAAAAAAAGAAAATTATATAATTAAAAAAACAGTAAAAACCTTCAGTTATTCTACAGGTAATTATTTTTAAATACATGTATTTGCTTAATTGTGTTGAATGTTAAATTACATTGAACTGTATGTAAAAACACATAAGATACTCATCATTTTACTGTATGTGAAAATAAGGCAACTTTCAGTATTTAAAAAAATTATGATCAAACACCTTCAATAAAGTGACAGGACTTAAAGTTCAGCAGTGAAACACTGTTATTTCACAGGTTTTTCCTACATTTACGATGAAACACCTTCAATTAAGTGACAGAACTTAAAGTTCAGCAGTGAAACACTGTTATTTTACAGGTTTTCCCATAATTATTACAATCAAACTCCTTCAATTAAGTGACAGAACTCAAAGTTCAGCAGTAAAACACTGTTATTTCACAGGTTTTTCCTACATTTACGATGAAACACCTTCAATTAAGTGACAGAACTTAAAGTTCAGCAGTGAAACACTGTTATTTTACAGGTTTTCCCATTATTATTACAATCAAACCCCTTCAATTAAGTGACAGAACTTAAAGTTCAGCAGTGAAACACTGTTATTTTACAGGTTTTCCCATTATTATTACAATCAAACTCCTTCAATTAAGTGACAGCACTCAAAGTTCAGCAGTGAAACACTGTTATTTCACATGTTTTTCCTACATTTAAGATGAAACACCTTCAATTAAGTGACAGAACTTAAAGTTCAGCAGTGAAACACTGTTATTTGACAGTTTTGTCCTAAATTATTACGATCAAACTCCTTCAATAAAGTGACAGAACTTAAAGTTCAGCAGTGAAACACTGTTATTTCACAGGTTTTTCCTACATTTACAATGAAATACCTTCAATTAAGTGACAGAACTTAAAGTTCAGCAGTGAAACACTGTTATTTTACAGGTTTTCCCATTATTATTACAATCAAACTCCTTCAATTAAGTGACAGCACTCAAAGTTCAGCAGTGAAACACTGTTATTTCACAGGTTTTTCCTACATTTAAGATGAAACACCTTCAATTAAGTGACAGAACTTAAAGTTCAGCAGTGAAACACTGTTATTTGACAGTTTTGTCCTAAATTATTACGATCAAACTCCTTCAATAAAGTGACAGAACTTAAAGTTCAGCAGTGAAACACTGTTATTTCACAGGTTTTTCCTACATTTACAATGAAATACCTTCAATTAAGTGACAGAACTTAAAGTTCAGCAGTGGAACACTGTTATTTTACAGGTTTTCCCATAATTATTACAATCAAACTCCTTCAATTAAGTGACAGCACTTAAAGTTCAGCAGTGAAACACTGTTCTTTTACAGGTTTTCCCATAATTATTACAATCAAACTCCTTCAATTAAGTGACAGCACTTAAAGTTCAGCAGTGAAACACTGTTATTTTACAGGTTTTTCCTACATTTAAAATGAAACACCTTTAATTAAGTGACAGAACTTAAAGATCAGCAGTGAAACACTGTTATTTGACAGTTTTTTCCTAAATTATTACAATCAAACTCCTTCAATAAAGTGACAGAACTTAAAGTTCAGCAGTGAAACACTGTTATTTCACAGGTTTTTCCTACATTTACGATGAAACACCTTCAATTAAGTGACAGAACTTAAAGTTCAGCAGTGAAACACTGTTATCTTACAGGTTTTCCCATAATTATTACAATCAAACTCCTTCAATTAAGTGACAGCACTTAAAGTTCAGCAGTGAAACACTGTTATTTTACAGGTTTTCCCATTATTATTACAATCAAACCCCTTCAATTAAGTGACAGAACTCAAAGTTCAGCAGTGAAACACTGTTATTTGACAGTGTTTTCCTAAATTATTAGCTAGCCTAGCTTAGCACAAGGGCTGGAAGCAGTAGGGACCAGCTAGCCCAGCTTAGCATAAGGATTGCTGATTGGAACAAACTGCCTAGTTCACTCAGATCTCTTACTTCTTACCGGTTATTCAAGATATCTTTGTTCACTCATCTACAGACTACTTGCACCTGTTATTGATTTACTGTGTTAGGGCTTAAATGTCGTTTTCAGATCAAATTATAATTTTGTTTGTGTTTTATAAGGGAACATATATATATATATTGGTGATCCTCTTGGGATGAATCAGTGTGGATTGTGGGAGTGAGCTTGGGAGAGCGTCTGTCAGTGTATAAGTGCATTTGTTGTCTTGTTTTTTGTTTTGTTATGTATTGTATTGTATTGTATGTTTTGTATCCTATGTTAAGGACCCCCTCGAAAACGAGATAGCATATCTCAAGGGGTTTATCCTTCAAATAAATTTCAAAAAATTTCAAACTAGCCTAGCTTAGCACAAGGACTGGAAGCAGTAGGGAGCAGCTAGCCTAGCTTAGCACAAGGGCTGGAAGCAGTAGGGACCAGCTAGCCAGCCTAGCTTAGCACAAGGACTGGAAGCAGTAGGGAGCAGCTAGCCTAGCTTAGCACAAGGGATGGAAGCAGTAGGGAGCAGCTAGCCTAGCTTAGCATGAGGGCTGGAAGCAGTAGGGACCAGCTAGCCTAGCTTAGCACAAGGACTGGAAGCAGTAGGGAGCAACTAGCCTAGCTTAGCACAAGGACTGGAAGCAGTAGGGAGCAGCTAGCATAGCTTAGCACAAGGGCTGGAAGCAGTAGGGACCAGCTAGCCTAGCTTAGCACAAGGACTGGAAGCAGTAGGGAGCAACTAGCCTAGCTTAGCACAAGGAATGGAAGCAGTAGGGAGCAGCTAGCCTAGCTTAGCACAAGGGCTGGAAGCAGTAGGGACCAGCTAGCCTACCTAGCTTAGCACAAGGACTGGAAGCAGTAGGGAGCAGCTAGCCTATAGCTTAGCACAAGGGCTGGAAGCAGTAGGGACCAGCTAGCCTACCTAGCTTAGCACAAGGACTGGAAGCAGTAGGGAGCAACTAGCCTAGCTTAGCACAAGGACTGGAAGCAGTAGGAAGCAGCTAGCCTAGCTTAGCACAAGGGCTGGAAGCAGTAGGGACCAGCTAGCCTAGCTTAGCACAAGGGCTGGAAGCAGTAGGGACCAGCTAGCCTAGCTTAGCACAATGACTGGAAGCAGTAGGGAGCAACTAGCCTAGTTTAGCACAAGGACTGGAAGCAGTAGGGAGCAGCTAGCCTAGCTTAGCATAAGGGCTGGAAGCGGTAGGGACCAGCTAGCCTACCTAGCTTAGCACAAGGACTGGAAGCAGTAGGGAGCAGCTAGCCTAGCTTAGCACAAGGGCTGGAAGCAGTAGGGACCAGCTAGCCTAGCTTAGCACAAGGACTGGAAGCAGTGGGGAGCAACTAGCCTAGCTTAGCACAAGGACTGGAAGCAGTAGGGAGCAGCTAGCCTAGCTTAGCACAAGGGCTGGAAGCAGTAGGGACCAGCTAGCCTAGCTTAGCACAAGGACTGGAAGCAGTAGGGACCAGCTAGCCTAGCTTAGCACAAGGACTGGAAGCAGTAGGGAACAGCTAGCCTAGCTTAGCACAAGGGCTGGAAGCAGTAGGGACCAGCTAGCCTAGCTTAGCACAAGGACTGGAAGCAGTAGGGAGCAACTAGCCTAGCTTAGCACAAGGAATGGAAGCAGTAGGGAGCAGCTAGCCTAGCTTAGCACAAGGGCTGGAAGCAGTAGGGACCAGCTAGCCTACCTAGCTTAGCACAAGGACTGGAAGCAGTAGGGAGCAGCTAGCATACATTTACGATGAAACACCTTCAATTAAGTGACAGAACTTAAAGTTCAGCAGTGAAACACTGTTATTTTACAGGTTTTCCCATAATTATTACAATCAAACTCCTTCAATTAAGTGACAGCACTTAAAGTTCAGCAGTGAAACACTGTTATTTTACAGGTTTTCCCATTATTATTACAATCAAACCCCTTCAATTAAGTGACAGAACTCAAAGTTCAGCAGTGAAACACTGTTATTTGACAGTGTTTTCCTAAATTATTAGCTAGCCTAGCTTAGCACAAGGGCTGGAAGCAGTAGGGACCAGCTAGCCCAGCTTAGCATAAGGATTGCTGATTGGAACAAACTGCCTAGTTCACTCAGATCTCTTACTTCTTACCGGTTATTCAAGATATCTTTGTTCACTCATCTACAGACTACTTGCACCTGTTATTGATTTACTGTGTTAGGGCTTAAATGTCGTTTTCAGATCAAATTATAATTTTGTTTGTGTTTTATAAGGGCACATATATATATATATTGGTGATCCTCTTGGGATGAATCAGTGTGGATTGTGGGAGTGAGCTTGGGAGAGCGTCTGTCAGTGTATAAGTGCATTTGTTGTCTTGTTTTTTGTTTTGTTATGTATTGTATTGTATTGTATGTTTTGTATCCTATGTTAAGGACCCCCTCGAAAACGAGATAGCATATCTCAAGGGGTTTATCCTTCAAATAAATTTCAAAAAATTTCAAACTAGCCTAGCTTAGCACAAGGACTGGAAGCAGTAGGGAGCAGCTAGCCTAGCTTAGCACAAGGGCTGGAAGCAGTAGGGACCAGCTAGCCAGCCTAGCTTAGCACAAGGACTGGAAGCAGTAGGGAGCAGCTAGCCTAGCTTAGCACAAGGGATGGAAGCAGTAGGGAGCAGCTAGCCTAGCTTAGCATGAGGGCTGGAAGCAGTAGGGACCAGCTAGCCTAGCTTAGCACAAGGACTGGAAGCAGTAGGGAGCAACTAGCCTAGCTTAGCACAAGGACTGGAAGCAGTAGGGAGCAGCTAGCATAGCTTAGCACAAGGGCTGGAAGCAGTAGGGACCAGCTAGCCTAGCTTAGCACAAGGACTGGAAGCAGTAGGGAGCAACTAGCCTAGCTTAGCACAAGGAATGGAAGCAGTAGGGAGCAGCTAGCCTAGCTTAGCACAAGGGCTGGAAGCAGTAGGGACCAGCTAGCCTACCTAGCTTAGCACAAGGACTGGAAGCAGTAGGGAGCAGCTAGCCTATAGCTTAGCACAAGGGCTGGAAGCAGTAGGGACCAGCTAGCCTACCTAGCTTAGCACAAGGACTGGAAGCAGTAGGGAGCAACTAGCCTAGCTTAGCACAAGGACTGGAAGCAGTAGGAAGCAGCTAGCCTAGCTTAGCACAAGGGCTGGAAGCAGTAGGGACCAGCTAGCCTAGCTTAGCACAAGGGCTGGAAGCAGTAGGGACCAGCTAGCCTAGCTTAGCACAATGACTGGAAGCAGTAGGGAGCAACTAGCCTAGTTTAGCACAAGGACTGGAAGCAGTAGGGAGCAGCTAGCCTAGCTTAGCATAAGGGCTGGAAGCGGTAGGGACCAGCTAGCCTACCTAGCTTAGCAGAAGGACTGGAAGCAGTAGGGAGCAGCTAGCCTAGCTTAGCACAAGGGCTGGAAGCAGTAGGGACCAGCTAGCCTAGCTTAGCACAAGGACTGGAAGCAGTGGGGAGCAACTAGCCTAGCTTAGCACAAGGACTGGAAGCAGTAGGGAGCAGCTAGCCTAGCTTAGCACAAGGGCTGGAAGCAGTAGGGACCAGCTAGCCTAGCTTAGCACAAGGACTGGAAGCAGTAGGGACCAGCTAGCCTAGCTTAGCACAAGGACTGGAAGCAGTAGGGAACAGCTAGCCTAGCTTAGCACAAGGGCTGGAAGCAGTAGGGACCAGCTAGCCTAGCTTAGCACAAGGACTGGAAGCAGTAGGGAGCAACTAGCCTAGCTTAGCACAAGGAATGGAAGCAGTAGGGAGCAGCTAGCCTAGCTTAGCACAAGGGCTGGAAGCAGTAGGGACCAGCTAGCCTACCTAGCTTAGCACAAGGACTGGAAGCAGTAGGGAGCAGCTAGCATACATTTACGATGAAACACCTTCAATTAAGTGACAGAACTTAAAGTTCAGCAGTGAAACACTGTTATTTTACAGGTTTTCCCATAATTATTACAATCAAACTCCTTCAATTAAGTGACAGCACTTAAAGTTCAGCAGTGAAACACTGTTATTTTACAGGTTTTCCCATAATTATTATAATCAAACTCCTTCAATTAAGTGACAGCACTTAAAGTTCAGCAGTGAAACACTGTTATTTTACAGGTTTTCCCATTATTATTACAATCAAACCCCTTCAATTAAGTGACAGAACTCAAAGTTCAGCAGTGAAACACTGTTATTTCACAGGTTTTTCCTACATTTAAGATGAAACACCTTCAATTAAGTGACAGCACTTAAAGTTCAGCAGTGAAACACTGTTATTTGACAGTGTTTTCCTAAATTATTAGCTAGCCTAGCTTAGCACAAGGGCTGGAAGCAGTAGGGACCAGCTAGCCCAGCTTAGCATAAGGACTGGAAGCAGTAGGGAGCAACTAGCCTAGCTTAGCACAAGGACTGGAAGCAGTAGGGAGCAGCTAGCCTAGCTTAGCACAAGGGCTGGAAGCAGTAGGGACCAGCTAGCCAGCCTAGCTTAGCACAAGGACTGGAAGCAGTAGGGAGCAGCTAGCCTAGCTTAGCACAAGGGCTGGAAGCAGTAGGGAGCAGCTAGCCTAGCTTAGCATGAGGGCTGGAAGCAGTAGGGACCAGCTAGCCTAGCTTAGCACAAGGACTGGAAGCAGTAGGGAGCAACTAGCCTAGCTTAGCACAAGGACTGGAAGCAGTAGGGAGCAGCTAGCCTAGCTTAGCACAAGGACTGGAAGCAGTAGGGACCAGCTAGCCTAGCTTAGCACAAGGACTGGAAGCAGTAGGGACCAGCTAGCCTAGCTTAGCACAAGGACTGGAAGCAGTAGGGAGCAGCTAGCCTAGCTTAGCACAAGGGCTGGAAGCAGTAGGGACCAGCTAGCCTAGCTTAGCACAAGCTGCAGTTTGCATACCAGCTAGCCTAGCTTAGCACAAGCTGCAGTTTGCATATCAGCTAGGGTGACCAAACGTCCTCTTTTGGCCGGACATGTCCTCTTTTCACTGCTATCCGGGCCGTCCGGGGGGGGGGGGTTTATAAATGCATGAAAATGTCCGGCTTTCACGGACCGTTTGCATATACTTAAATTGACTGGCGCATTGCACAGAATACTACGGTAATCTGTTGCGTGTGTGACGTAATCCCTGAGCTCTACAACTACACTCACACACAAACAGAGGAGGAGGGGACAGAGTGGAGCGCAGCTCACATTCACAATGCCAAAGAATGTACTTTTACAGATGAACTGCAGAAGAAATTCCAAATGTACCTACCCGTCAGAACAAATGGGAGGCGAAGTTCACTAGTGCGCGCACTAAATCCGAAGCCAATGTGTTATAGCGCCCCACTCGACTCGATTGATGTCGCACATGAAGCACTCAAATCAAATCCAGTACTGTGGTGTTTCTACAGACAGGAGTAACCACGGAGCAGTGACAATATTCCCAATCATAATAGTACTTTGACTGGAAGATGGGTGGCATGCAAACAAAATGAATCGAGGTTAAATACACCAAATGAGACAGCAGAAACCATTGTATAATATCTCATTGAAACATGGCAAAAAAAAACGATTTGTCTGAAAAAGATATTTTCTATTATTTCATATATTTTGTTATTTATTTTTGTCCAGTAAGACTTGAAAAGAGAGCTATTATTTTGTTACAGGTTGATTTTTAAGTAATTATTGTGCCATTGAGATTTGTCAGATAATTCTAGGCATAATCATCAAGCATGCTGATTGTTAACTTTGGTTTGGTGTGTCTTTGGTTATAGAGAGATAGTGTTGTGTTATATACAGTAAAATAATATAAATAATAATTGTATATCCATAGACAGGAGGCATACTTTAAATATATTAAAACAATAATGCATCTTTGAGTAAACGTTGAGTATCGGCATGCGTTGCTCATGGGACGGTTTTGCACGCCGTGCAACCAGTCTGTGAGCAGAAGCACGCACATGCACGGATGTGCACACTCGTGCACACAGGAATGCGCTGCACCCAACTGATGCGCCAACTCGCTAAGTACTACTTTGCATAACAATATGGCCGGTCGTCAGGTGTGTTCAAATACGTTCTCAGATACATTCACACAAAACTTGTGAATTAAATGTGTTACATTCCATTCGTAGAGGCAATTAGGCACTGTCTTTAGTCTGTGCTATGCGAGGGAACATCTATGCGTCATTAAAACATAGTGCAACCAGTCATCCCATGAGCAACGCATGCCTGAGTATCTCGAGGCTGGGGGGGCATGTCCTCTTTTTTGGAAATCAAAATATGGTCACCCTAATATCAGCAGAACATCGGTGTGGAGGATGCTATAATCTACATGGTCCACAAGGCCTATCTACATCTGGAGAAGCCGGGCAGCTCAGTGAGGGTAACATTCTTTGACTTTTCTAGTGCCTTCAACACTATTCAGCCTCCACTACTAGCTGAGAAGCTGTCAGTGATGGGGGTGGAGGACGACTTGGTGGCCTGGATCTTCAACTACCTCACTGGCAGACCACAGTCTGTCAAACTGCAGGGGTGCCACTCCGACGTGCTGATCTGCAACACTGGAGCCCCCCAGGGAACTGTATTATTGGCACCCTTTTTATTCACCCTGTACACCTCAGACTTCCGCTTCAGCTCCGGGAACTGCCATCTCCAAAAGTTTTCTGATGACTCCTCCAAGTTGAACAAGTTCTTTAATAGTTGTCATACAGAAGTACAGAATACTTTCATACAAAATGCTTCTTACTGTTACGCTCCAGAGACTGTGCTAGACAAGATAGTATCAAATAACATAATAACATAATATAGCATGAATTTAGAAGAAGAAAATGAGGTCACAGTGTTCGGTATAGACATATGTACAATGTTCTGAGTTACCATATAATATACAATACACAATACTATGCAGTGTACTAATGTACAGTACTATCTAGTGCAAAGCAGAAATGGGATGAGGTACAATTTTAGGTACAATTTACATTAAGGTGTACGAGTTGTAGTGCAATCCTTCATCCATAAATATAAAGTGTGGGGAGTGGGTGCTACAGTGTGTTTGTTTAAAGTGGGTGTGTGCTATAAGTGTGTGGAGTGGGTGCTACAGTGTGTTTGTTTAAAGTGAGTGTGTGCGTGTGGATGTGTGTGCTATGTGCGTTTGGTGGTTGTTGTTGTGTAGTGTTCATTCATTGTTCGTTTAGCAGCCTGATGGCCTGGGGATAGAAGCTTCTTCTGAGTCTTTCTGTGCTCGCCTTGAGACTCCTGTATCGCTTGCCTGACCGCAGCAGTTCAAAGAGGCAGTTGTTCGGGTGACTGGAGTCTTTAATGATTCTCTTAGCCTTGCCCTTGCAACGCTTGTAGTAAATGTTCTGGAGGGTGGGGAGCCCCCCTCCAATTGTGCGTTCGGCTGAACGTGTCACTCTTTGTAGTCTGCTTTGGTCTTGTGCAGTGCTATTCCCAAACCAGGAGGTGATGTTGCCGGTCAAGATGCTCTCTATTGTACATGAGTAGAAGTTCTTAAGGATCTTCTGGCTGACTTGGAACTTCCTTAGGCGCCTGAGGAAGTAGAGGCGTTGTCGTGCCTTCTTCACAACACTGTTAATGTGTGTGGTCCATGTCAAGTCCTCGGATATGTAGGCTCCGAGGTACTTAAAGCTGTTGACTCTCTCAACCGGTCCCCCGTCGATGCTGAGGGGGCTGTAGTCCTTGACCCCCGACCTCCTGAAGTCCACAATCATCTCCTTTGTTTTGCTGACGTTCAGGGAGAGGCTGTTTTCCTGGCACCATCCCGCCAGGACCTTGACCTCTTCCAGGTAGGCCCTCTCGTCGTTGGCAGAGATCAGGCCCACCACCACTGTGTCGTCAGCAAATTTGACGATTGTATTGCTACTCCGCTGAGCCACACAGTCGTGTGTGTACAGGGAGTAGAGGAGGGGACTCAGAACACAGCCCTGGGGGGCCCCTATGTTGAGGGTGATGGATGAGGAGGTGCAGTTGCCTGCTCTCACCACCTGGGGTCTGCCAGTCAGGAAGTCCAAGACCCACTGGCAGAGGTCATAGCCCAAGCCCAGGTCCCTGAGCTTGGCTATGAGTATGGAGGGGACTATGGTATTGAATGCCGAGCTGTAGTCGATGAATAGCATTCTCACATAGTTCCCCTGCCTCTTGTCCAGGTGTGATGCTGCTGTGTGCAGCACATGGGATATGGCGTCCTCCGTGGACCTGTTGGGGCGGTATGCAAATTGCAGGGGGTCCATGTTGATGGGGAGGGAGGAGCAGATGTAGCCCTTTACTAGCTTCTCAAAGCACTTCATGGCTATGGAGGTGAGAGCTACAGGGCGGTAGTCGTTGAGGCAAGCAGGCTTGGATTTTTTGGGTACAGGGATAATAGTGGACTTCTTCAGGCAGGTGGGGATGACAGCCTGTTCTAAGGACAGGTTAAATATGTCAGTGAATACTGGGGCCAGTTGGTCGGCACAGACTTTTAGGACGCGGCCGGGGATGCCGTCTGGACCTGCTGCCTTCCTGATATTCACTTTTTTAAAGGTCCGCCTCACCTCATGCTCTGTTACCCTGAACACTGCGCCTCCATCAGCAGCCGACCCCCCCCCCCCCCCATTGCCGAGGCTTGTGAGCTGGTGTTGTTATTACCAGCATCAAACCTCGCATAGAAGGTATTGAGGTCATTTGCTAAGGAGATGTCACTGTTCAGTTTGAGGGAGGCGCCTTTGTAGTCTGTCATCGTTTTGAGCCCCTGCCACATAGCTCTAGAGTCAGCTTGTTCAAACTGGAGTTCAATTTTATCCCTGTAGCGCCGTTTGGCCTCTGACACTGTCCTCCTTACGTTGTATCGCGCCACCTTGTGGTCATTCATGTTGCCTGCCACTAGGCCGTCGTTGTATGCTTTGGTGCGCTCTCTCAGAGCTTCACGGACGGATTTGTCTACCCAGGGTTTTTGATTTGGGTAAACTTTCATTTTGGTAGTGGGGATTGTTTCTTTCACCCTAGTACAAACATAGTCCAGCACTGTCTCCATGTAGACATTAATGTTATCTGTGTCGCGGAACACATTCCAGTCTGTGTAGTGAAACACTGACCGGATCGTATCCTCTGACGTCAGATCCCATTTCTGCACGTCTCGCGAGACTACGGGAGTACTTTTAATTCTCTGTTTGTACTTTGGTGAAAGAAAAATGGACGCGTGATCTGATTTACCAAAGCCACTATCAGAATGAGCCTTGTAGCCACCTTTAAATTGCGTGTAACAGTGATCTAGGATGTTACCGCCTCTGGTGTTGCAAGTCACATGCTGATAGAAGTCAGGCAATACCTTTCTCAGATTGGCGCTATTGAAATCTCCCAGTACTAAAATGGCGGCGTTAACGTTCGCCACTTGTATTTTATTTACCTCGTCGTGTAGTCTGGAGAGCGCAACCTTGTTGCTGGCTTGCGGTGGAATATACACTCCGATCAGGACGATCGCCGTTAACTCCCTCGGGGGGAAGAAAGGACGACACTTGATGGTTATATATTCCAGTTCTGGGGAGCAGTGGTTGGATAATTCCTTCACGTTAGTTGGATCGCTCCAATTTTTGTTAAACATGAAGGCAATACCTCCTCCACGTTGTTTACCGGACTCTGATGACCGATCCTTGCGATGGATAAAGAAGTGATCCGCTGGTTGAATTGCGTGATCTGGAACCTCCGGTGTGAGCCATGTTTCGGTGAAGCAGAGGACATTGCAGTCCCTAACGTCTCTTTGATATTGAATCCTTGCTCGGATGTCATCCAGTTTATTGTCAATTGATTGTACATTGGCTAGCAATATACTGGGCAGTGGTGTACGGTGGCGTCTGGATCTCAGCCTGTTTCGGATCCCAGCCCTCTTTCCTCGTCGTCTTTTCCTGGGCTCTGGGAACAAAGGATCTGGTCCTAATCTCCGGAGAATTTCTTCAGGCCATTGATGCGGTTCGGAAAGCTGATCCAGTGAGTAATCCAGTTGGTAAGTTTCCCGTAATCCAATGTCTATGAGTGACTGACGGTCATATACATTAAATGCACCAACAGTTGGTACGAACAAAACTCTAAAAACTATAAATATCAACAAAAGTAAACACAGTCTCGACGGAGCGAACAGAAAGGCAGCCGGTCGGAGCAGCGCCATCGTTGGATACATCACCAACGACAACGAGGAGGAGTACAGAGCTGTGGTGGAGAGCTTCACAGAGTGGAGCAAGGAAAACCACCTACAGCTCAACATCAGCAAGACGAATGAGATGGTGGTGGACCATCGGCGGAGCAAGAGGAAGCCCTCAACTCCCATCATCATCCAGGGGGAGGAGGTGGAAAGGGTGGAGAATTACAAATTCCTGGGTGTTCTCATGAACAACAAACTGGACTGGACGGACAACACCGAGGCCCTCTACAGGAAGGGACAGAGCAGACTGTTCTTCCTGAGAGGGCTCAGGTCTTTTAATGTCTGCAGCAAACTGCTGCAGATGTTCTACCAGTCTGTGGTGGCGGGTGCCCTCTTTTTCGCTGTGGTATGCTGGGGGGGCAACACCAACACAGACAAAATAAACAAACTGGTAAAAAAAAAAAGCAAGCTCTGTGGTGGGAGCGGACCTGGACCGTCTGCAGGTGGTGGCTGAGGGGAGGACGAGGAGGAAGCTGCATGCTATCCTTGAGAACCCCTGCCACCCCCTCTATGATGAGCTGACCGCAATGCGGTCCACGTTTAGCCACAGACTCCCCCCCCCCCCCCCCCCCCCGACATACCACAAAGCGCTTTGGGCAGTCCTTTCCCAGGTGGCCAGCATACTCTGCCCGATTCCGGCTACCGGTCGGCACACTCGGCACATGTCCGGCACGGCACGCCAACGATGAGCCGGATCTGGCCCGGTAATGGTTGCCGTGCCAGAGCCGACTCGGCTCGCCAAAGATAAACCGGCTCTGGCCCGGCAATGGTTGCCGTGCCAGAGCCGACTCGGGCTCGCCAAAGATAAACCGGGTCTGGCCCGGTAATGGTTGCCGTGCCAGAGCCGACTCGGCTCGCCAAAGATAAACCGGCTCTGGCCCGGCAATGGTTGCCGTGCCAGAGCCGACTCGGGCTCGCCAAAGATAAACCGGCTCTGGCCCGGCAATGGTTGCCGGGGAAGAGCCGAAGTTTCAGTCAAGCGACGCCGCCCCCACACACAACAGCGGTGTGATTGGCAGAATCGACTGTCAATCAAAATTGTTCCGTTGAGACCACCGCAACACAGTCTGTCAATAAAGCTTTCAATCAATCAATCAATCAATCAGACAAATGCATAGAAAAGCCCTTATTATAACCAAATAACAAAAAATTATATTATTGTTTATGAAAATGTTTTAGCCCTATGCTTGTCTATTATTTTAATGGCAACAAATAAAATAATAATAATAAAATGAATAAATAAAATGTTAGAGGAGTGGAAGGGGGGGGGGGGCAGAGCGAGGTGGGTGTTAGAGGAGTGGGGGGGGGGCAGAGCCTCATAAAGCTAACATTAGCTGCACTCATAGGAGCCTGTTGATGTAGCCTCATAAAGCTAACATTATAGCTGCACTCATAGGAGCGTGTTGATGTAGCCTCATAAAGCTAACAAGAGTATATGTAATACTGTGGTTATGGCCTTTAACTATAGTTAGCAGCTCATAGCTAACATAACAATACTGTGGTTAAGGCCTGCAGCAGCTCAGTAGCTAACATAACAACACTGTAGTTAAGGCCTTTAACCAGCAGCTCACTGCATAGTGCACTTTAAAGATAATTAGATTAGTATATTTGTGAGGTTACTGATTTATTATTTACATTGAAAAGATACAGAGATAATTTGTTAAAGCTGGACCAGCGCACTACACCTAGGTTAGTAAATCCTAGGCCCCATCCACTCCCTCTGCTAAAGCTCCACTCCTGCACTAAAGTCAGGGATTCAGTTGGACTCAGATCTGCTGCGTTCCCCCCTACCTGGTGACAGTGTACATCTACTCTCATAAAGTAGGGAATCCACCCTGCTACACAAACATCTCAAAACAAACTGGTCAGACTACTGCTTGACCTTACTCCTAGAACCCACCTCACCCCTGCCCACTTTGACAACCTAGGATGGCTAGTAGACGACAGAGTACAGCAACTTGCAATGGGCCTGGTCTAGATACACTACACGACCAAGGTACCCGGTGTACATGTCAAAATACTTCCCAAAGGTCAGTGAATACCACGACCACAACACCCTGCAGAGCTCCACAAATCATGTTAAACCCAGATTCGGCTAACAGGGGAGCTAAAGAGGCTAACAGGGGAGCTAACAGGGGAGCTAACAGCTGCAGCTAAAGAGGCTAACAGGGGAGCTAACAGGGGAGCTAAAGAGGCTAACAGGGGAGCTAACAGGGGAGCTAACAGCCGCAGCTAAAGAGGCTAACAGGGGAGCTAACAGGGGAGCTAAAGAGGCTAACAGGGGAGCTAACAGGGGAGCTAACATGGGAGCTAAAGAGGCTAACAGGGGAGCTACTAACTAAGTCTCTGCTTCAGAAAGGTTTAGCCCAATATACAGAATTGCTAATTGTACATTACCTTTTACAGTAAAACTGAACATGAAAGTCATGTGTAGCAGTCTGGAAAATATGGTATATTATTCAGAACTGCTGACTGTGTTTATATCCCTTTTTGTACACAAAGACATTCTAACTAGTGTCATTGATTCACACGAACAATGACACAAACGTCCCCGTCCAAAGAGCATTGGAACACGGATTATGAATTACAGTATTGATTCATAATATTCTACAGTGCGTTCCCCTTGTGACTGGCAGGCGGGACCAGCAGGGGGCAGTAGCAGGCAGAGAGTGGCGGAGAGAGCTGAGAGATGATAAAGGGAGGAGGCCAGCGGAAGTCGCTCTCTTCTCGGCAGTGAACTTGACAACGAGAAGTCACGTCTAACGGGGGAGCTCTAGACAGCCCCGTTGCTGACGTTTATGCCGGAGTGCCCCGGGAGAGGACAACGGGTGATAGGAGGTACTGGCTAGTGGATACGATATCCTAGCAGTACCAGTGTTATGATATGAACAATAAGTGCAGAGTCAGGCACTAACAGTCGAGTTATACCTAGTTACAGTGAGCGGTATAGGTAGCGTGCGGCTAAGGATCACAGTAGCATTGCTCGTGGTATACTTAGTTACAGTGACGGTATAGTCTGCGTGCCAGAGACGTGCGGGACTTCCAAGCAGTCTGCCCGGGCGTCAACAGCTGTCTGCACCGGAGAGCAGCAGCACACCTGCTCCAGGCTGCCTGCAGGACACGGGGAGTTCTTTACCACCAGCAGAGGTCGTCATCGCCGGCACCAGCTCAGCCAGCGCTGCCTCTCTGCTAGCCCGCCTGCCGACATCCTAGCGAGAGCGTTCGACGCCATCTTGCCTCCCGGACAACAGCGGAGTGGCGAGGCGGCCATCTTGGCTAAGTACACTGGCACTTCGGTGACCAGGATCCTATCGTACATTACACAGTGTGTCGCAGCCTACGGGCGAAGCTGGTGTTTGCTAACCACAGTGCATAGGGGTACCCCATAAACATTACATGCCGGCATTAGCATAGGGCTTTTGTTTTGGTAATTGTGGGCCCACACTTTTGGTTTTATTTCCTTTTCTTTGAGCGTGATACAATGTGTGTGTAATATTACTTTCCCATCTATTTAACCCTTCCCCTCTTGGGGGTAAACGTAACGCTGCCATATAAGTAAAGCCTAAGAAGAGGTATTATTATTGGTACTAGCCCAGACGTGGGTAAGGAGTCGAGTATATTGAAGTCTACAATATCTGGGTCTATTAACTTTGGGTCTGCAATACCTGAGTCTATACTGTGTGGGTGTACAACGTAAGTGTTTGCAAGGTATTGAATTACAACTTGAGTAATAGTAGAACTACCTTCCGTTTGACCCATTGCTATTAAATATTTGTAGATGACCAGTCCTTAAATAACAGTAAAGGATGTAGATGGGAGTCTTGTGTGTGTGTCTTTCATTATTTCTAACCCTAACCCTAACCCTTTGCTATGGGTAATATATGTAATCGTAACCCCTTGCTATTCTACCTTTTCCATTTCCATTGTAAGGGTTCTGGTGTCACTAAGGGAGGGTACTGCTTGCGGGGGGAACCCAGTTATTTCTCTACCATCCGGTCAGTAGGTGTGGGAGGGAAAAAGGGGCAACTGTGGAGGGTGAGGGTGTGTTGGGGAGTACTGCTGACTGCTCCAGAGAGAGGGAGGAAGACCAGAGTACCAGACCAGGTTTGTAAACCCTGGGCCTCATTCACCCCCACTGCCCGCCTCCAGTTGACGCTCCGGACCCCAAAGACGGAGGTGCAGCTGGCCAGGGTGCTACTGTGTCTCGCTACCTATTGACCGCACCCCACAGTTCCCACGAAGCAGGGATAATCCACCCTGCTACATTTGGTGTCACGAACAGGATCAACATCCTACTCCACTCCCTTGTAAGTGACGACCCAGAGACCTGAAATGTCGGACGACGACCCCTGAAGCTGGGGGCCAAAGCCGGGCCGTCCCAGGTGAAGCAAGGAGGGGACTCGCCGCCCCCGCTCAAAGAGGAAGGGAGGGAAGCCGAGACGGTGCTGACCTTGACCGCCGAAGTGGAGTTCCTAAAGGGTCAACTCCAAGGCCAGGCGGAAGCCCTAGACCACCAACACGAACAACTGGAGCAGGCCAGGCACCGAGAGTCGCTTGCCTTGGCCCAAGCCATGATCCAACAGCTTCCTCCAGCGCCCCTCCCGGTGGTGTACGTCCAACGAGAGCGGAAGTGCAGCGAATTTGGAGGGGGGAAAGAGAGAGGAGAGCCGCTGGTGGACGACTGGATCCGAGACATGAAGGTGCATTTTCGGAGCAGCAGAGTGCCCGGTGACGAACAGGCGGAGTTCGTACAGCAGCATCTAAAGGGCGCGGCTAAACGGACAGTGCGCTTCGTGCTAGAAGGGACCGCCCCGGAGCCGGACGCCGTGTTCCGGGTGCTGCAGGAGACGTACGGAGACAAGACCTCGGTCAGTGAACGCCTGAGAGAGTTCCTCGACCGCCGACAAGGAGATGGCGAGACCGTGAGGGAGTTTGCGTATGATCTACAGGAACAGATGCGTCGCATACAGGGCCGGGAACCCCAACGAGTCGCGGATCCTGCCGCCCGGCTGCAGGAGCAGTTTGTGGTAGGCCTGAAGGATGGGATGCTGCGACGGGAGATGAAGAAGTCCATAAAAGAGAACGGAGAGCAGACGTTTCTCGAATTGATGATGGCGGCGATAGACTGGTCGGAGGAGGAGATGGTCCTGCCCCCCAATAGGGGTGGCGCCCAGGCCCTGGTCCACGCCGCAGCCGCAGAAGGACGAGAGGCCCCGATGAGCGGAGACGCAATACAGGGAGCTTTTAAGCGGCTCTTCGCAGGGCAAGAGCGGCTGGACGCACGTCAGGAGCAACTCTTCCAGGCCGTCCAACAGACGCGGGACGCGACCCAGAGAGGCGGCCCCGGACGGCGACGCAGAGACGACGCGCCCGCCGCTAAGCGGGAACTGCCCCGCCGGGACGAAGAGGGCAGGTTGATTTGCTATGCCTGCAATCAGCCGGGCCACATCAGCAGGGATTGCCCCCGCCACGCCAGCGAGCCCCACCCAGCCCCTGCCCCCACCCCCGAAGTTCCGGGCTCGTCAGGGGACCGACCCGGATCCCGAAGGGCAGTCAACGGCGTCGTAACCGGAGTCGCCGACTCGGCCGCAGGGGGCACTAAGACGCAAGACATGGGGGAATGTCTCACCTTAGACGTCCAGATTGACGGGGTCGAGACCTGCTGCCTCTTCGACACCGGCGCCGAAGTCACCACCATGACCGAAAGCCACTTCCGCAGACACTTCCCGCCGTCGCGGTTGACCCCCTCCAACTGGATCACTCTCTTCGCCGCCAACGGGTTGGAGATCCCAGTGGTGGGGTGTCTCTACGCCGAAGTGAAGTGCCTGGATATGACATTTCCGGGGAAATGCATATTCATACTAAAAGACGATCCAGGCCGAGTGGCCACAGGAGACGCTATCCCGGGACTTCTGGGCATGAACGTGCTCGGCGGGGTAGATGGCCTGTTCAAGGGGATCAAGGGGATGCGGCCGGCGAGCCGAAGACGTGTCGACGCGGGGAGCGTCGCCATCCGCCGTGTGGTCGCCGCCATGGCCCAGGAAGCCCGAGAGTGTATCGCCCCGGGAAGGATGGGGTACGTCAAAGTGGCCGGCAGGGAACCAGTGGTCATTCCCCCGCACAGCGAAGTGGTCGTCCCAGGCCGTTGTGAGACGACAGCGGGGATGCGGCGTCCCGTGATGATAGAGCACACGCCGAGGGCCAACCTGCCTCCCGGACTATTGGTGGCGAACGTGGTGGCATACGCCCGACAGGGGAGAGTGCCTGTGCGGGTGTTGAACCCGACCAACGTCGAGATGGTGCTCCGACCCCGGGCCAGGTTGGCAGAGATCCACTGCCCCCGTCAGGTACGGCCTAAGGAGAGAGTGACCGTGGAGGAAGTGGAAGGAGGCGTCCGAGTGACGGCGATTCAGACTCGAGACCGCCCGCCAGAGGCTGAGCCGGACGGGAAGACCCGCGGGCTCGCCGTGGACGTACAGGCGAACCTGCAGGATCTCACACCGGCCCAAGTGAGTCGGCTGAATCAAGTATTGGAGAAACACAAGGCGGTGTTCTCCGTTGACGACGGGGACTATGGTTACACAACCACGGTCACACACTACGTTCCCACTGGTGACGCACACCCGGTCAAGCAACGGCACCGCCGAATACCGCCCCACGTGTTCCAAGAAGTAAAGAGACACGTGCAAGATCTGGTGAACCTGGGTGTCCTGGTAGAGAGCTGCAGTCCGTGGGCGTCACCAGCCGTGATCGTCATAAAGAAAGGCGGCTCCGTGCGGTTCTGCTGCGATTACCGCCGCCTAAATAACGTGACACACCGGGATGCCTACCCCCTACCTCGTATCGAGGAGTCCCTAGACGCCTTGGGGCAGGCCAAGATCTTCTCCTCGCTCGATCTCACCGCCGGCTACTTCCAGGTGGTGGTGAAAGAGGAAGACCAAGAGAAGACGGCTGTCACGACGCCCTTCGGCCTCTACCAGTGGACTCGTATGCCCTTCGGACTGTGTAACGCACCAGCGACGTTCCAGCGGTTGATGACCGCCGTGCTGGGGGACCTGGCCTTCGACGTCCTACTCGTCTACCTAGACGACGTCTTGGTGTTCGCCAGCGACTTCGAGAGCCACTGTCAGAAGCTGGACCTGGTGTTTGGACGGCTTCGGGAGCATGGACTCAAACTCAAGCCCCGGAAGTGCTTCCTTCTGAAGACCGAAGTCAAGTTCCTGGGACACGTCGTCTCCGCGGCCGGCATACAGGTCGACACCGACAAAGTGAAGGCGTTGGAGGACTGGCCGGCGCCACGCTCAGCGAAGGAAGTGAGGCAGGTGATCGGGTTCCTGTCCTATTATCGGCGGTTCGTGCCCCACTTCGCCCAGGTGGCCCAGCCACTGCACGCCCTGATGGGGAAAGAAAAAAAGGGGTTCGCCAAGGGCCGGCCCGAGGCCTTCAAGTGGACGCCGCAGTGTCAGACGGCCTTCGATCATCTGCGGCAGTGCCTCTTGACACCCCCGGTGCTGGCCTACCCCGACCTCCAGCTCCCCTTCATAGTGACCACCGACGGGAGTTACTTGGGACTGGGAGCGGTACTCAGTCAGGAACAGGAGGGCGTGGAGCGAGTCATCGCCTTTGCGAGCCGAGGCCTGCGTGGGTCCGAAAGGAATGACCAAAATTATAGTGCGTTCAAGCTGGAACTCCTCGCCCTGAAGTGGGCGGTCACCGAGAAGTTCAGAGACCTCCTGATGTACGCCCAGTTCACCGTGATCACCGACCACAACCCGTTGAGACACCTCGGCACGGCCAACCTGGGAGCAGTGGAGCAGCGGTGGAACGCTCAGCTCGCGGAGTATGACTTCGTGGTGCACTACAAACCTGGTCGACTCAACCAGAACGCAGACGCTCTGTCTCGCATGCCGATGCGATCAGAACCTGAAGTGGAAGACACTGAGAAAGACTTCCTAATGATAGCCGCGGCTGGCACCCACACCCGTCCGGGTCTCCAGGAACGGGCCGTTCCATTGTCCGTCCCCGCCCCAGTCGCCCGCGAGGGCTACGTCATGGTCCCAGTGGAGGAAGTGCGGGCCCTGCTGTGCCCTGGGAGACCGACAGAGACGCGGGAGGTCTCGAGTGTCGGCGCACGACGGATAGCGGCACAGAAGGGGAACAGCGGATATGACTGGGCGGAAATGCGACAGCTCCAGGCGGACGATCCCGAGTTGGGTCCGGTGTGGCGGGCGGTGGCACAGGGGGTCCCCCCCACTAAAGTACAGCTGAAGGAAGGAGACCCGAAACTCTGCAAGTTATACGGGCAGTGGGAACGATTCCGTCTGCATCAGCAAGTGCTGTTTCGGCGCGTAAGCGATCCCCGGGATGGAGAGGAGGTTCTCCAGCTGGTGGTGCCCACAGCCCTGCGAAGGAGGATCTACGAGACCCAGCACGAAGACGCGGGACACTACAGGGGACAAGGGACGGTGGTCCTGATGAGGAGAGGTTACTACTGGATCGGAATGGCAGAAGAGGTGAAGCAATGGGTGAAGCAATGCAAGCGATGTGCATTAGCCCGCGACGTGTTCCCTAAAGCCCAGGCACAGATGACCTGCACTAACGTGACGGCACCCATGGAGGTCCTGGCCATGGACTTCACCGTGTTGGAGAGGTCGGTGGGTGGCTATGAGAACGTACTGGTGCTGACCGATATGTTCACCAGATTCACTATTGCCGTACCGACCAAAGACCAGACTGCGAAGACCACCGCCGCTGCCATCATCAAGCACTGGTTTGTGTACTACGGTTGCCCTGCCCGACTCCATGCCGATCAAGGGCGAAATTTCGAGTCGAGCGTCATCAAGGAGCTCTGCCGACTGTATGGGATTTCGAAGAGCCGCACCACGCCCTACCATCCCCAGGGGAATGGGCAGTGCAAGAGGTTTAATCGGACAATGCACGACATGCTGCGTAGTCTGCCCGCAGAGAAGAAGCGGGACTGGAAGGAGCACCTACCCGAGTTGGTACTTACGTACAACTGCCACGAGTACTCCTCCACTGGATACTCTCCCTTCTACCTGCTCTTCGGGAGGGACGCTAGGATGCCCCGAGATGTCCTGGGGGGCAGAGACGTCATTGAGGAGGGAGCGGCGGACCTAGACGAGTGGGTGCAGAGTCACCATGAGCGACTAAAGGCCGCCACGGAGGCCGCTGAGGCCACGACGAAGCAGGCGTCCCATCGACGCAAGAGAATTTACGACAGGAAGAGCAGAGGTGCACTCCTGCGGGCCGGAGACCGGGTCCTGATACGCGACCACCGAATCCGGGGCCGTAATAAGATACAAGACAAGTGGGAGCCTACGTCATATGTGGTGGTTAAGCAGAGCCACGAAGGGACGCCCGTGTTCACGGTCAGGCCTGAAGCAGGGGGTCCAGAAAGGACCGTGCATCGAGACCAGCTCAAGACCTGTCCCTTCCCGGCTTCTGACCCGGAAGTGCGGGGGAGGGCCCCTCGACAGATCCCGGTGGCACCGCGGAGCTCGTCCGAATCAGACATCGGAGGTGCTTTCGGGCACCGGCGGGAACCGCATCCTAGGGCGTGTAACCACCCCGGTCCCCTGCGGGACGCCCCTGAGGAGGCCGTAAGGGCCGAGTCAGAGGTGGAGTCGACCCCTTCAGGAGAGGAGGGGGAAGGCGGCGGAGACGGAGTCGAAGAGGAGGCCGCGGGCGGTCCATCGATGGCCCCGGAGGGTGAGGCCGTGGTCCATGACCCGCCGACGGACACTGAGGAATCCGACACGGAGTCGGAGGCGGGGGAGGTGGAACCCCCCAGAGTGGAGGCCGCTCGGCCCCAGAGGAGCACCAGAGGTCGGCTACCCGCTCGGTATCGCCAGGATTACGTGCTCAGGAGTGTGTTCGCAGAACAGTGTGTCCAACTCCTGAGGGAGTGTGTAAAACTGTTGGCATAATGTGTAATTGTCGACCGATGTGTGAAACTGTTGGTCTCAGGACCGTTGTCATACATGCAGGGTTTTGTTGTTAACTTGCAGAGGACTTAGCAAGTTCAAAGTGGGGGGAAATGTAGCAGTCTGGAAAATATGGTATATTATTCAGAACTGCTGACTGTGTTTATATCCCTTTTTGTACACAAAGACATTCTAACTAGTGTCATTGATTCACACGAACAATGACACAAACGTCCCCGTCCAAAGAGCATTGGAACACGGATTATGAATTACAGTATTGATTCATAATATTCTACAGTGCGTTCCCCTTGTGACTGGCAGGCGGGACCAGCAGGGGGCAGTAGCAGGCAGAGAGTGGCGGAGAGAGCTGAGAGATGATAAAGGGAGGAGGCCAGCGGAAGTCGCTCTCTTCTCGGCAGTGAACTTGACAACGAGAAGTCACGTCTAACGGGGGAGCTCTAGACAGCCCCGTTGCTGACGTTTATGCCGGAGTGCCCCGGGAGAGGACAACGGGTGATAGGAGGTACTGGCTAGTGGATACGATATCCTAGCAGTACCAGTGTTATGATATGAACAATAAGTGCAGAGTCAGGCACTAACAGTCGAGTTATACCTAGTTACAGTGAGCGGTATAGGTAGCGTGCGGCTAAGGATCACAGTAGCATTGCTCGTGGTATACTTAGTTACAGTGACGGTATAGTCTGCGTGCCAGAGACGTGCGGGACTTCCAAGCAGTCTGCCCGGGCGTCAACAGCTGTCTGCACCGGAGAGCAACAGCACACCTGCTCCAGGCTGCCTGCAGGACACGGGGAGTTCTTTACCACCAGCAGAGGTCGTCATCGCTGGCACCAGCTCAGCCAGCGCTGCCTCTCTGCTAGCCCGCCTGCCGACATCCTAGCGAGAGCGTTCGACGCCATCTTGCCTCCCGGACAACAGCGGAGTGGCGAGGCGGCCATCTTGGCTAAGTACACTGGCACTTCGGTGACCAGGATCCTATCGTACATTACACAGTGTGTCGCAGCCTACGGGCGAAGCTGGTGTTTGCTAACCACAGTGCATAGGGGTACCCCATAAACATTACATGCCGGCATTAGCATAGGGCTTTTGTTTTGGTAATTGTGGGCCCACACTTTTGGTTTTATTTCCTTTTCTTTGAGCGTGATACAATGTGTGTGTAATATTACTTTCCCATCTATTTAACCCTTCCCCTCTTGGGGGTAAACGTAACGCTGCCATATAAGTAAAGCCTAAGAAGAGGTATTATTATTGGTACTAGCCCAGACGTGGGTAAGGAGTCGAGTATATTGAAGTCTACAATATCTGGGTCTATTAACTTTGGGTCTGCAATACCTGAGTCTATACTGTGTGGGTGTACAACGTAAGTGTTTGCAAGGTATTGAATTACAACTTGAGTAATAGTAGAACTACCTTCCGTTTGACCCATTGCTATTAAATATTTGTAGATGACCAGTCCTTAAATAACAGTAAAGGATGTAGATGGGAGTCTTGTGTGTGTGTCTTTCATTATTTCTAACCCTAACCCTAACCCTTTGCTACGGGTAATATATGTAATCGTAACCCCTTGCTATTCTACCTTTTCCATTTCCATTGTAAGGGTTCTGGTGTCACTAAGGGAGGGTACTGCTTGCGGGGGGAACCCAGTTATTTCTCTACCATCCGGTCAGTAGGTGTGGGAGGGAAAAAGGGGCAACTGTGGAGGGTGAGGGTGTGTTGGGGAGTACTGCTGACTGCTCCAGAGAGAGGGAGGAAGACCAGAGTACCAGACCAGGTTTGTAAACCCTGGGCCTCATTCACCCCCACTGCCCGCCTCCAGTTGACGCTCCGGACCCCAAAGACGGAGGTGCAGCTGGCCAGGGTGCTACTGTGTCTCGCTACCTATTGACCGCACCCCACAGTTCCCACGAAGCAGGGATAATCCACCCTGCTACATTTGGTGTCACGAACAGGATCAACATCCTACTCCACTCCCTTGTAAGTGACGACCCAGAGACCTGAAATGTCGGACGACGACCCCTGAAGCTGGGGGCCAAAGCCGGGCCGTCCCAGGTGAAGCAAGGAGGGGACTCGCCGCCCCCGCTCAAAGAGGAAGGGAGGGAAGCCGAGACGGTGCTGACCTTGACCGCCGAAGTGGAGTTCCTAAAGGGTCAACTCCAAGGCCAGGCGGAAGCCCTAGACCACCAACACGAACAACTGGAGCAGGCCAGGCACCGAGAGTCGCTTGCCTTGGCCCAAGCCATGATCCAACAGCTTCCTCCAGCGCCCCTCCCGGTGGTGTACGTCCAACGAGAGCGGAAGTGCAGCGAATTTGGAGGGGGGAAAGAGAGAGGAGAGCCGCTGGTGGACGACTGGATCCGAGACATGAAGGTGCATTTTCGGAGCAGCAGAGTGCCCGGTGACGAACAGGCGGAGTTCGTACAGCAGCATCTAAAGGGCGCGGCTAAACGGACAGTGCGCTTCGTGCTAGAAGGGACCGCCCCGGAGCCGGACGCCGTGTTCCGGGTGCTGCAGGAGACGTACGGAGACAAGACCTCGGTCAGTGAACGCCTGAGAGAGTTCCTCGACCGCCGACAAGGAGATGGCGAGACCGTGAGGGAGTTTGCGTATGATCTACAGGAACAGATGCGTCGCATACAGGGCCGGGAACCCCAACGAGTCGCGGATCCTGCCGCCCGGCTGCAGGAGCAGTTTGTGGTAGGCATGAAGGATGGGATGCTGCGACGGGAGATGAAGAAGTCCATAAAAGAGAACGGAGAGCAGACGTTTCTCGAATTGATGATGGCGGCGATAGACTGGTCGGAGGAGGAGATGGTCCTGCCCCCCAATAGGGGTGGCGCCCAGGCCCTGGTCCACGCCGCAGCCGCAGAAGGACGAGAGGCCCCGATGAGCGGAGACGCAATACAGGGAGCTTTTAAGCGGCTCTTCGCAGGGCGAGAGAGAACTCCTCGCCCTGAAGTGGGCGGTCACCGAGAAGTTCAGAGACCTCCTGATGTACGCCCAGTTCACCGTGATCACCGACCACAACCCGTTGAGACACCTCGGCACGGCCAACCTGGGAGCAGTGGAGCAGCGGTGGAACGCTCAGCTCGCGGAGTATGACTTCGTGGTGCACTACAAACCTGGTCGACTCAACCAGAACGCAGACGCTCTGTCTCGCATGCCGATGCGATCAGAACCTGAAGTGGAAGACACTGAGAAAGACTTCCTAATGATAGCCGCGGCTGGCACCCACACCCGTCCGGGTCTCCAGGAACGGGCCGTTCCATTGTCCGTCCCCGCCCCAGTCGCCCGCGAGGGCTACGTCATGGTCCCAGCGGAGGAAGTGCGGGCCCTGCTGTGCCCTGGGAGACCGACAGAGACGCGGGAGGTCTCGAGTGTCGGCGCACGACGGATAGCGACACAGAAGGGGAACAGCGGATATGACTGGGCGGAAATGCGACAGCTCCAGGCAGACGATCCCGAGTTGGGTCCGGTGTGGCGGACGGTGGCACAGGGGGTCCCCCCCACTAAAGTACAGCTGAAGGAAGGAGACCCGAAACTCTGCAAGTTATACGGGCAGTGGGAACGATTCCGTCTGCATCAGCAAGTGCTGTTTCGGCGCGTAAGCGATCCCCGGGATGGAGAGGAGGTTCTCCAGCTGGTGGTGCCCACAGCCCTGCGAAGGAGGATCTACGAGACCCAGCACGAAGACGCGGGACACTACGGGGGACAAGGGACGGTGGTCCTGATGAGGAGAGGTTACTACTGGATCGGAATGGCAGAAGAGGTGAAGCAATGGGTGAAGCAATGCAAGCGATGTGCATTAGCCCGCGACGTGTTCCCTAAAGCCCAGGCACAGATGACCTGCACTAACGTGACGGCACCCATGGAGGTCCTGGCCATGGACTTCACCGTGTTGGAGAGGTCGGTGGGTGGCTATGAGAACGTACTGGTGCTGACCGATATGTTCACCAGATTCACTATTGCCGTACCGACCAAAGACCAGACTGCGAAGACCACCGCCGCTGCCATCATCAAGCACTGGTTTGTGTACTACGGTTGCCCTGCCCGACTCCATGCCGATCAAGGGCGAAATTTCGAGTCGAGCGTCATCAAGGAGCTCTGCCGACTGTATGGGATTTCGAAGAGCCGCACCACGCCCTACCATCCCCAGGGGAATGGGCAGTGCGAGAGGTTTAATCGGACAATGCACGACATGCTGCGTAGTCTGCCCGCAGAGAAGAAGCGGGACTGGAAGGAGCACCTACCTGAGTTGGTACTTACGTACAACTGCCACGAGCACTCCTCCACTGGATACTCTCCCTTCTACCTGCTCTTCGGGAGGGACGCTAGGATGCCCCGAGATGTCCTGGGGGGCAGAGACGTCATTGAGGAGGGAGCGGCGGACCTAGACGAGTGGGTGCAGAGTCACCATGAGCGACTAAAGGCCGCCACGGAGGCCGCTGAGGCCACGGCGAAGCAGGCGTCCCATCGACGCAAGAGAATTTACGACAGGAAGAGCAGAGGTGCACTCCTGCGGGCCGGAGACCGGGTCCTGATACGCGACCACCGAATCCGGGGCCGTAATAAGATACAAGACAAGTGGGAGCCTACGTCATATGTGGTGGTTAAGCAGAGCCACGAAGGGACGCCCGTGTTCACGGTCAGGCCTGAAGCAGGGGGTCCAGAAAGGACCGTGCATCGAGACCAGCTCAAGACCTGTCCCTTCCCGGCTTCTGACCCGGAAGTGCGGGGGAGGGCCCCTCGACAGATCCCGGTGGCACCGCGGAGCTCGTCCGAATCAGACATCGGAGGTGCTTTCGGGCACCGGCGGGAACCGCATCCTAGGGCGTGTAACCACCCCGGTCCCCTGCGGGACGCCCCTGAGGAGGCCGTAAGCGCCGAGTCAGAGGTGGAGTCGACCCCTTCAGGAGAGGAGGGGGAAGGCGGCGGAGACGGAGTCGAAGAGGAGGCCGCGGGCGGTCCATCGATGGCCCCGGAGGGTGAGGCCGTGGTCCATGACCCGCCGACGGACACTGAGGAATCCGACACGGAGTCGGAGGCGGGGGAGGTGGAACCCCCCAGAGTGGAGGCCGCTCGGCCCCAGAGGAGCACCAGAGGTCGGCTACCCGCTCGGTATCGCCAGGATTACGTGCTCAGGAGTGTGTTCGCGGAACAGTGTGTCCAACTCCTGAGGGAGTGTGTAAAACTGTTGGCATAATGTGTAATTGTCGACCGATGTGTGAAACTGTTGGTCTCAGGACCGTTGTCATACATGCAGGGTTTTGTTGTTAACTTGCAGAGGACTTAGCAAGTTCAAAGTGGGGGGAAATGTAGCAGTCTGGAAAATATGGTATATTATTCAGAACTGCTGACTGTGTTTATATCCCTTTTTGTACACAAAGACATTCTAACTAGTGTCATTGATTCACACGAACAATGACACAAACGTCCCCGTCCAAAGAGCATTGGAACACGGATTATGAATTACAGTATTGATTCATAATATTCTACAGTGCGTTCCCCTTGTGACTGGCAGGCGGGACCAGCAGGGGGCAGTAGCAGGCAGAGAGTGGCGGAGAGAGCTGAGAGATGATAAAGGGAGGAGGCCAGCGGAAGTCGCTCTCTTCTCGGCAGTGAACTTGACAACGAGAAGTCACGTCTAACGGGGGAGCTCTAGACAGCCCCGTTGCTGACGTTTATGCCGGAGTGCCCCGGGAGAGGACAACGGGTGATAGGAGGTACTGGCTAGTGGATACGATATCCTAGCAGTACCAGTGTTATGATATGAACAATAAGTGCAGAGTCAGGCACTAACAGTCGAGTTATACCTAGTTACAGTGAGCGGTATAGGTAGCGTGCGGCTAAGGATCACAGTAGCATTGCTCGTGGTATACTTAGTTACAGTGACGGTATAGTCTGCGTGCCAGAGACGTGCGGGACTTCCAAGCAGTCTGCCCGGGCGTCAACAGCTGTCTGCACCGGAGAGCAGCAGCACACCTGCTCCAGGCTGCCTGCAGGACACGGGGAGTTCTTTACCACCAGCAGAGGTCGTCATCGCCGGCACCAGCTCAGCCAGCGCTGCCTCTCTGCTAGCCCGCCTGCCGACATCCTAGCGAGAGCGTTCGACGCCATCTTGCCTCCCGGACAACAGCGGAGTGGCGAGGCGGCCATCTTGGCTAAGTACACTGGCACTTCGGTGACCAGGATCCTATCGTACATTACACAGTGTGTCGCAGCCTACGGGCGAAGCTGGTGTTTGCTAACCACAGTGCATAGGGGTACCCCATAAACATTACATGCCGGCATTAGCATAGGGCTTTTGTTTTGGTAATTGTGGGCCCACACTTTTGGTTTTATTTCCTTTTCTTTGAGCGTGATACAATGTGTGTGTAATATTACTTTCCCATCAATTTAACCCTTCCCCTCTTGGGGGTAAACGTAACGCTGCCATATAAGTAAAGCCTAAGAAGAGGTATTATTATTGGTACTAGCCCAGACGTGGGTAAGGAGTCGAGTATATTGAAGTCTACAATATCTGGGTCTATTAACTTTGGGTCTGCAATACCTGAGTCTATACTGTGTGGGTGTACAACGTAAGTGTTTGCAAGGTATTGAATTACAACTTGAGTAATAGTAGAACTACCTTCCGTTTGACCCATTGCTATTAAATATTTGTAGATGACCAGTCCTTAAATAACAGTAAAGGATGTAGATGGGAGTCTTGTGTGTGTGTCTTTCATTATTTCTAACCCTAACCCTAACCCTTTGCTACGGGTAATATATGTAATTGTAACCCCTTGCTATTCTACCTTTTCCATTTCCATTGTAAGGGTTCTGGTGTCACTAAGGGAGGGTACTGCTTGCGGGGGGAACCCAGTTATTTCTCTACCATCCGGTCAGTAGGTGTGGGAGGGAAAAAGGGGCAACTGTGGAGGGTGAGGGTGTGTTGGGGAGTACTGCTGACTGCTCCAGAGAGAGGGAGGAAGACCAGAGTACCAGACCAGGTTTGTAAACCCTGGGCCTCATTCACCCCCACTGCCCGCCTCCAGTTGACGCTCCGGACCCCAAAGACGGAGGTGCAGCTGGCCAGGGTGCTACTGTGTCTCGCTACCTATTGACCGCACCCCACAGTTCCCACGAAGCAGGGATAATCCACCCTGCTACACATGCATCCCATACAATGCATGTAGCACTGTGAGTACATCTGAAACACATTAATTAGAGGCACAACATTTCTGCAGAAAATTATCTGCTTATATAAGTACACAAATCATCTAATGAAATATTAAGTGTTTTATAGACAACTTTATACAGCTAACTTTATACAGTTTAAAGGAACACGCCAACATTTTGGAAAATTCGCTCAGTCTTAGCACAATGATAGCCTAGCTTAGCACAATGAATGGAAGCGGGCATGACTGGTTAGCCTAGGCATTGTCCAACTAACACCTCTCCCAAAGGCTACCCAGTCATGTCCGCTTCCATTCATTGTGCTAGGCTAACATGCAGCTTAGGCTCTTTAAAAAAAAAAAAAAAAAAAAAAGGGAAAGGGAAAGGGAAAGGGAAAGGGAAAGGGAAAAAGAAAACAACATGTAAGGTTTTTTTTTTGAAGACATTTTGTATTGGTTCTTTCCTTTAAGAGTGACGGGGGATGGTCTGAGTGGATGGTTTATTTTTTATTATTTTGGTTTATTTTGCTCATGGTCCTGGTCAAACCGGAATGGGAAGGGGCAGCGGTATGGAATGGTACGGAGTGTCGGTTCTGAGCCTGAGGAAGCATTGAGAAGAAGTGTTCTGGGGATCGGTTCTGGGGACTGAAGGGACAAAGGGGGGGGCTGACGCAGTGGGCAAGATGGGCACCTCCCGTCCTGGCATGTCGTGACATGTTTGCACAGGACTGGAGGTGTGAAGATGGGGGGGACGCGTTGTAAGGTCGGGATCAGCGCCTCCCGTCCTGGCATGGGGACATGTTTCGACGGGACTGGAGGTGTGGCGTGGTGGTTGCTGTATTGGCAAAATGTGACTTTTGGCAATACGGTGAAGAGACTATGGCGTGGGCATGGAAGGGGGGCTGAGCGATGGACACTAGGACTCAATGTTATGGAAGAGACAATGTCATTTTTTTTTGGGGAGGGATGTTCTATGTTTAGTTCTGACGGTCAACTTCTCCTTTCCCTGATGAGAGTCGCGGTTTCCGGCCGGAACTGTGGCTCATTTGGTAAGCGGTGGAGGTTGGGGGGATTTGTCTGTCAGGTTAGGATTATAAGTTGGGGTATTTTGTTGATGTTTTATTATTACTCTTGTTTTGAGCGGTTTTGTGTTTTGGTAAGAACGGTAGTCAGCCTTTGTTGGTCCGTTAGGGGTCCAGTGAATGAAGTAAGGTTTCTTGTTTAGTTAGACATTTAAAATGTATTATATGGCTAGGTTTCTTGTTTAGATTAGGCATTTAAACTTTTATTATATAAATATGGTTTCTCGTTTAGTTAGACGTTCACATTTTCTTGGTTATATGATTTGGGTGGGACTAGGGATAGCCCCAAATGGGGGAATGTTGTGGAAAATGTGTATACGGGGTGGACTAGTTTAATATAGGTCAACTAGCAGTGCTCAAAGACACTAGGGCGACAGTCTGGCTGATGTTCTTAAAACAACCTCAAGTATAAACCTTTAGATATTTCAAGTAAATCACATCTTGTTCTTTTCTGCTTTAATCTTGACTCCAGCTTTATCTCAGGGACGATAAACCTTTAGATATTTCAAGTAAATCACATCTTGTTCTTTTCTGCTTTAATCTTGACTCCAGCTTTATCTCAGGGACGATAAACCTTTAGACTTATCTTCTGTTTTTATTCTCTCTTCGATGTTAAATCTATGTGTCATCTTAATGTACGTCATGTCATATCTGATATAATATGTCACGTCATCATATCTGTCATGTTGGGGCAGGGCTGGGAAGGTATTATCTGGGGGCACGTGGAGTTGGGAAGTCAGAGTGTTTTTCTTCAAGTTATGGTGACCGTCTGCTAAATCCATAGCTCTTCTGTTAAAACTTCTTTCCTTAAATAAATTGCTTGTTGAAATTGGAAATAACGTCTCCTGCTGTGTCAAACGACTATTCAGCCACAACACTAGCCTACAGTCAGGAAATATACAATCAAAATACAACTCCCAAACGTTCCTGTAAACATGTTGTGACCTGTGTATTTACCACATCTCCCAGTCACACAAGTCACACAAGTCTCCAAGTTACACAAGTGTCCAAGTCACACGAGTCTCCAAGTCACACAAGTCTCCAAGTCACACGAGTCTCCAAGTCACAAGAGTCACACGAGTCTCCAAGTCACACAAGTCTCCAAGTCACACAAGTCTCCAAGTCACACAAGTCACACGAGTCTCCAAGTCACACAAGTCACACGAGTCTCCAAGTCACACAAGTCTCCAAGTCACACGAGTCTCCAAGTCACACAAGTCACACGAGTATCCAAGTCACACAAGTCACACGAGTCTCCAAGTCACACGAGTCTCCAAGTCACACAAGTCTCCAAGTCACATGAGTCTCCAAGTCACACGAGTCTCCAAGTCACACAAGTCACACGAGTCTCCAAGTCACACAAGTCACATGAGTCTCCAAGTCACACAAGTCACACGAGTCTCCAAGTCACACAAGTCACACGAGTCTCCAAGTCACACAAGTCTCCAAGTCACATGAGTCTCCAAGTCACACAAGTCTCCAAGTCACACAAGTCACACGAGTCTCCAAGTCACACAAGTCACACGAGTCTCCAAGTCACACAAGTCACACGAGTCTCCAAGTCACACAAGTCTCCAAGTCACACGAGTCTCCAAGTCACAAGAGTCACACGAGTCTCCAAGTCACACGAGTCTCCAAGTCACACAAGTCACACGAGTCTCCAAGTCACACAAGTCACACGAGTCTCCAAGTCACACAAGTCTCCAAGTCACACAAGTCTCCAAGTCACACGAGTCTCCAAGTCACACAAGTCTCCAAGTCACATGAGTCTCCAAGTCACATGAGTCTCCTGAGTCTCCAAGTCACACGAGTCTCCAAGTCACACGAGTCTCCAAGTCACACGAGTCTCCAAGTCACAAGAGTCACATGAGTCTCCAAGTCACACAAGTCTCCAAGTCACACGAGTCTCCAAGTCACACAAGTCACACGAGTCTCCAAGTCACACAAGTCACACGAGTCTCTAAGTCACAAGAGTCACACGAGTCTCCAAGTCACACGAGTCTCCAAGTCACACGAGTCTCCAAGTCACACAAGTCTCCAAGTCACACAAGTCTCCAAGTCACACAAGTCTCCAAGTCACACAAGTCTCCAAGTCACATGAGTCTCCAAGTCACACGAGTCTCCAAGTCACACGAGTCACACGAGTCTCCAAGTCACACGAGTCTCCAAATCACTGCATAGTGCACTTTAAAGATAATTAGATTAGTATCTTTGTGAGGTTACTGATTTATTATTTACATTGAAAAGATACAGAGATAATTTGTTAAAGCTGGACCAGCGCACTACACCTAGGTTAGTAAATCCTAGGCCCCATCCACTCCCTCTGCTAAAGCTCCACTCTAATACTCCTGCACTAAAGTCGGGGATTCAGTTGGACTCAGATCTGCTGCGTCCCCCCCTACCTGGTGACAGTGTACATCTACTCTCATAAAGTAGGGATAATCCACCCTGCTACACAAACATCTCAAAACAAACTGGTCAGACTACTGCTTGACCTTACTCCTAGAACCCACCTCTCCCCTGCCCACGTGACAACGGCTTAGAGTAGACGACAGAGTACAGCAACTTGCAATGGGCCTGTCTACAAGATACACTATACACGATCAAGCATATGTGTACATGTCAAAATACTTCCCAAAGGTCAGTGAATACCACGACCACAACACCATAGAGGGAGCTCCACAAATCATGTTAAACCCAGATTCGGCTCAAACAGGAACACGTTTCGCAATTATGCCACATCAATGTGGAACGCCCTACCCAAAGCTGTAAAGGAATGTGAATCACTACCCACTTTCAAAACCACTCTCAAAGAACACCTACGGGAGACTGCAATTCGAAACTGGCCCCTGTAAATTTCCTAACCCAACCCCCTCCAATGTACAGTAAAGTACCAAACATGGTTTTGTCAATATTTCAATGTACAGTTGTGCTTGTGCAGTACAGGAACAAGAACACCATAAGGTCCAACAAATTTAAGATAAATGCAAATAAATGAAAGAATGCAAGCACTCCCAGACATACCCCACGCGAAGGTAAGGAAAAACTCACTAAAACCTAACAATAGGGAAAAATGCTCCACAGGCAGTGTGGAGGAGAGAAGCCTTAGAAGGGCGATTCAAGGGGGGATCTCCCTTCTTAGATGTCGGTGATAGTAGTGTTGCAGACTTACAGTTGGTAAGCATGCACTCAAGTGTGAAGTGAAACACAGATGAGTGCATGCAATAGCAACTGAACATTTTGAAAGATTAAAGATAGAGCTGATAGCGATAGCAACTGAACATTTTGAAAGATTGAAGATAGAGCTGATAGCGGATCTATTTGAGGCACAGGGGCGGCGCAAATAGAGTCACGTCCTCCCCGTCTTAGTCACGGGACATTCAACACTCCGGTCATTGCTCAGGGACAGCCGGAGACAGGGAGATAGGGGGCGGCGCAGAGAGGGTCGCGAACTCCCCGACATCATCGCGGGACGTCCGGCACTCTCCTCCGGAGACAGGGGGGCACGCAGAGGGGGTCGCATTCTCCCGGCCTTCATCACGGGACGTCCGACACTCCGGTCAGCACTCCAGGACAGCAACTCACAGGGGGACAGGGAGACGGGACAGGCGTTAGACAGCTCATGTGATTGTAGTGGGCGGACATAGCAATAGATACAAGTGGTAAGCATATATGTGAATGGAGTAGATATATGAAGTAAGCATATTATGTGAATAGAATAGAAGTACTTAACCCAGCAATGAAACCGCGTTGACTGTTAAACTGTTAACAGTCTGTTAACAGACGACGGTAAGTAACTGATCCAAGGCCTCGTGGTGCATGTAGAGCAGTCACTGCAATCTTGGCCAAGACCCCGAGGCATCCATCACCTTAGTCGGCGCTAGGAGACGGGCACTCAGAGAGATGGGGGAGGAAGGGGGGGAGGGGGGGGGGGAAGGGGGGAGGGAGGGGGGGGAGGAGTTAGAGAGTTCCCATGTTTGTGGTGCTGCAAAAGAGCAGACATGTAGTACCCTGTAGTGCCATGTAGTACCATGTAGTACCCTGTAGTGCCAAGTAGTACCCTGTAGTGCCATGTAGTACCCTGTAGTACCCAGTAGTGCCATGTAGTACCATGTAGTACCATGTAGTACCCTGTAGTGCCATGTAGTACCATGTAGTACCCTGTAGTGCCATGTAGTGCCATGTAGTACCATGTAGTACCATGTAGTGCCATGTAGTACCATGTAGTACCCTGTAGTGCCATGTAGTACCATGTACCCTAACTAAACTAGACAGATTAATCTAATCTATATCACTCAATCTATATCACATGTCATGTTATGATGAATTGAAAATGGGGGACCCTGATGTAAACAAGATGAAAGTCTTTCTCTGGTCTGCATGCCCTTAACAATTGTATGTATTGAGCTGTACTGTATTGTACCCATTCTGCAATCTGTTAACAAAGTTTTCAATCAATCAATCAAAACCGTGGTCAGTCTGTGCGGAGAAACAAGGAAGAGCATGGTTGCCAGATCGGATTAACAATATCCGAACCGCCCATTATTATCAAAGGTTTGTCAGATGAAGGCAGACTCTCAAATCTGGCAACACTCATGCGTTGCATTGTGGGGGATCCCGGTTTGAAATTTGAATTGAAGCGCGTTACAGACAGAGCCTGCACCACGTCGTGACCAACTGTTGCATCTTCTCCTCAGGTAATTGTGCAACACATATATTTTATTATTTATAAGTAATGCGTGCCGCTGATATAAATGAGTGCTGTTTAGTCTGTGTTTTCAGTGACTACTGTAACGTTATTAGCTCGATATTATGAAACTGGCGGGATCTGTAAACTCGTTATGTAAAAAACGTTATGAGAGCTAACGTTGGTACCTACTGTACCCGGAGCTGCTAACTGGCTAACGTTATGAGAGCTAACGTTGGTACCTACTGTACCCGGAGCTGCTAACTGGCTAACGTTATGAGAGCTAACGTTGGTACCTACTGTACCCGGAGCTGCAAACTGGCTAACGTTATGAGAGCTAACGTTGGTACCTACTGTACCCGGAGCTGCTAACTGGCTATCATTCAGGTGGGGCTTATAGTGTGAAAAGTATGCTAACCTTACTGTCATGCACTAATAAACTAACCTACACTTTAACACGCAACACTTTGATGAATATTGTTACTCAGCTGATAGAGTTGTAATAAAATATATAATTTCATTGTTGCAAATACTGTTACAGTGCTGGATCTCATCAATGAGATGAACGCAGAAGACAGCTCAAGAACAACTACTTCAAGTGGTCGTAACGTAAGTAATGTATACATTTTTTTTTATTGTGTGTGTGACTGTGTATATATAATATATACTTTTTAATCTGGGACATCATTTCAAAGAGTCATCCTGTAATGCCTTCTCTCTCTCTCTCTCTCTCTCTCCCAAGACAGTCAAGATCTATCGGTACTAAGTGGTCATGCTTGTAAGTGATGTATAAAATGTTTTATTGTGCGTGTGTGACTGTGTATATATATACTTTTTAATCTGGGACTTTCAGGTTAGCACAGGTTAGTCACACTGCACCCACTGTGTACATTAACACTAGGGGACCGTGTGGATAAAGTAATGGATGCATTGTGATGTACAGTGTGTTTTGAGAACTAAACATTCTGCTGAAAGCTATAGAGTTCTAGAATTCCAAATAAATTAAAAAAAAACGAAAACCTTGTAGTTCTGACCTTGTCCCTGACTAACGTTACTACATCCGTCAACTTCCTCAAGTGATCTCTTTTGCACAGAGAACACCCACGGATGCTACTGTACCTCTCCCTGGACTCCTATATCTGTGCTATACTAACTCTGGTCTGTACCTCTGCATTAGGAGAGCTCTCTCTTCTCCCCTACATGTATTCAGCGGACCAGCACAAACTTGTAATCTTAGTTTACAAGATTACACTTTATGACTTTATGACCTGTTTAGTGAACAGGTCATTCTGCGCTGTTGTGTGGGTGTCAACATTTAGAATCACGTCTTACTCCCACATGGCTCAAATCACTGTTTGGTTATGGTCCACTGGTATTGGGGAGTTCATAATTATCTTTCATCTTCACAGGTGAACCCATGGTGGCAGGTGATGCAGGTGTCTGGGATAACTACAGTGTCAAGAAACAGCTACTCCATTCATGGTGAGACTACTAAAAGACTGATCCCATATATCCCACAATAAAGACTGATCTAGTGTTGTAGATATAGCCCACAATAAAGACTGATCTAGTGTTGTAGATATAGCCCACAATAAAGACTGATCCAGTGTTGTAGATATAGCCGACAATAAAGACTGATCCAGTGTTATAGATGTAAAACAAAGAGCTCCCATAATTGACCTTCACTGACGTTTAAAACACCTCGGCTGCGCCTCTGTGTTCTAAACTCTGTGTCGGTCAATTATTTTGCGACAATGACCTCGTAGCTATACATTATCCCTTACTTATTGATTTATCACGGTGAAGACTATTGAAAAATCCACCCTGGTCTCAAACTTTTTACACCAAGTACCACCTGAGAACGTAGCTGGCTCTCCAAGTACCACCATATGACCGACGTTAAAATAGTCTATTCAGCTATGCACAGTTCACGCAGGAGGCAAATGTATTCCTAATACCATTATTTTGTTACAAAGACTTAATTTCCTGCATTCTGGTGCAGGAATGTTTGAATTTTTACCATTTAAATTCCAGTGTTTGTGATGGGCATCACAAAGTATTGTATACAAAAAAACACATATTCAATACATTTTCGAATTGTAACCCTTTAAATGCCAGTTTGTGTGATGGCATCACAAATTATTGTTAAAAATTATTATTATTGTTGCTGTGGCTCTTGTTGTATTTTGTTATCTTGCTTTCCTTCTCTCTCTCTTCTCTCTCTCCATCTCTCTCTATCTCATCCTCTTCTCTTCTGTCTTCGTTCTGTCGTTGAATTTGTAGTTCGTTCTTTTTATTTGCCTTTTTCACTTTTCGTGTAGGGCAGTAGTTCGGTGAGTGGAAGTCCCGTCCCCTCCACATCGGGGACTACCTGGTCGGTTACCTGGTGCTGGGGATCCCCGGGACTGGTGTCCCTGCTGACGCGGAAGATCCACAAGACACACCGCTAGATGTGTGGCCGCCGCCTACCCCAGGCACCATGGATTCCCCGGATTCAGTGAGAGATCCTGCCATGAAAACCCTGCTGGTCGGGGAGGACTTTCTCTCATGGACGTCTCAACTACTCGGTGTTCTGCCGCGAGGACTACGCTGTCTGTGGGCCCAGGGAAATGGGCGACTTTCCCCCTATGCAGCGCGCACTTGCGACGGCAAGCCGAACAGCCCAGCGAGGAGGACCTGGCTTCTAATTCTCCTACTCCTGATGTCGGGTAACGTACAACCGAATCCAGGCCCAGAACTGTCTCAGTCGACTCAGCTGCAAACGCCAGAGGAGATTAGGGTGCCCTCCGTGGGCTCCTGCTACAGCCCGTCGGACACAGCGGACGAGGGAGGCAGCGCGGATCTTCTAACTACCGCAGAAATGGACAGTGTATTCTCTTCCAGAGGACTCCATATCACTCATCTCAACGTAAGAAGCTTAATCAATAAAATGGACGAAATCAGAATAATGTTTGGAAATAGCAAAGCCGCAATACTAACTTTCTCTGAAACAATGCTGGACAGTTCCATAAATGACTCTGAGATTGAAATAGAAAATTACACTGTCATACGTAAAGACAGAAATAGAAATGGGGGGGGTGTATGTGTTTATGTCCGAGCGGACATTTGTTTTAACATGAGGCCCGAGTTAAATCACAATGATATCGAAGCAGTGTGGCTTGATATAATTTTTCCTAAAACAAAACCTCTCTTAATCGGTGTCCTCTACAGACCTCCAACTCAAAATTCATTTTATGATTTACTGGAAGAGAGCTCAGTGGATCTTTGTAAATCTGAGGTGATTTTGATTGGAGATTTTAATACCAACACTCTTAAAAAAGATGCACCAATCTTTAAATCATTCAGAAATTACTGCAACCTACACGACTTAAATCAGCTGATCACTCAAGTCACAAGAGTCTGCTCTTCCACACAAACCATCATTGATCTAATTCTGACATCAGACCAGACCAAGATCTCTAGAAGTGGCGTGATAGAGTGCAGTCTAAGTGACCATCACATCATTTTCTGCACTCGTAAAATTCACAGACCTGTAATAAATTGTCACAACACAATCAGATTCAGATCTCTGAAAAACTACACAAGTGAAGCCTTAAGAACAGCTCTGGACAAAGTAGATTGGACAAATGTACTAAACTGCACATCGACAGAAAAAGCTTGGTCATGCTTTAAAACCACCTTCCTTTCAGTTATTGACACGCTTGCACCCTCAAAGGTGACCAGGGTCAAAGCTAGAACAGAGCCCTGGGTCACTGCCGAGATTCTAAAAGCCATTAGAGTGAGAAATGAGAGCTTCTCTAAATACAGAAAAACTAAAAATGAACAGCTCTTTGAGACCTGTAAAACACTAAGAAATGGAGTAACTAATATGATCAAAAAAGCAAAACTGAACTATTTTAACGAAAAAATTGAGGAAAATAAAAATAATCCTCAAAAACTGTGGAAGTCTTTAAAAACACTGGGTCACAATAATAGACTCAAGACTAAAACCACAAATCTCAACCTGAAAACACGATCATCTCTGACAAATTGAGCGTGGCAAATTGTTTAAACACCTTCTTCACAACTGTTGCTACCACTTTGGTGAACAAACTGCCGATCCACTCTGGCCGATATGGCATACAGCACATCCAGGCCTTTTATAAGGAACTGGGTGTACGTGAAAATGATTTTAAATTGACTGAAGTAACTACTGAAGAGGTTATGAAAAAGCTCAGTATGCTGCAGCCAACAAAAGCCACAGGCCATGACAATATTCCCACCAGATTTCTCAGAGACTCTGCTTCCATCATAGCTCCCATTGTAGCCCATATCACCAACCTCTCCATCAATCAGGGTCACATCCCGCAAGAACTCAAGCTTGCTAGGGTAACCCCTCTATTTAAAAAAGGAAACAAACTAGATCCAGGTAACTACCGCCCCGTTTCTATCCTTTGTTCCATATCAAAGGTAATTGAGAGGCTGGTATATGAGCAGATAGACAACTACCTGACTGAACATAGACTACTGTACCAGTTCCAATCAGGTTTCAGAAAATCACACTCCACTGACACCTGTTTACTGTACCTGACCGATTATATAAAACGGGAGATGGACAAGGGGAACTACTGCGGGATGGTAATGTTGGACCTGCAAAAGGCGTTTGACACGGTCAACCACTCCATCCTACTAGAAAAATTGAGAGCGATAGGCTTTGATAGCAAGTCAGCCAAATGGGTCAAGTCCTACCTGGAGGGAAGAGAACAGGTGGTAGACATCAATGGCACCTTGTCCTCGTCCCTTCCAGTGACATGTGGGGTCCCCCAAGGAAGCATTTTGGGGCCTCAACTGTTTTTAATATATATTAATGACATGAAATCGGCATGCGATTGCAACCTGTTCCTGTTTGCTGACGACTCGGCACTCCTGGTCTCTGACAGGGATAAGTCTAAAGTGGAAAGTGTCCTGAGCAGTGAAATGAAAAAGATCTGCTCTTGGCTCAGTGACAATAAATTGTCTCTACATCTGGGAAAAACAGAGGCTATACTCTTTGGGTCAAACGCCAACCTAAAGAAATCCCAGGGTTTTAAAATTAGAGTAGGTGAAAACGTTATTGAGGATAAAGAGGAGGTCACCTACCTGGGCTTTATTTTAAATAACAAACTTTCTAATGAAAAAATGGCACAAAAAGTTATTACTAAGGTCAATCAAAAAACCAAATTTTTATTTAGAATTTCCTCATTCATAAATAGAAACGCTCTGAGGACCCTAGCTGGAGCCCTCATCCAATGTCACTTTGACTATGCTTGCACTTCATGGTACAGCAACATATCAAAACAAATGAAGACAAAGCTCCAGACCTCCCAAAACAAACTAGTGAGACTCCTGCACAACCTTCACTTTAGGACTCACCTAACGCCAGCCCACTTTAGCAGTCTGGGATGGCTTAGGGTTGAAGAAAGGGTACACCAGCTTAAAATGCTACTGGTTTTTAAAGTACTGAAAGAAACGGTCCCCAAGTACCTAGTAAATTATTTTAATAAAGTAGGAGATGTCCACAAACACGCCACAAGAGGAAGCCCCACGGACCAGGTCCCGCCGAGAGTCAGGACATGCATGGGGAAAGATGAATTTTTTTACTCGGCTACGGTAATGTGGAATGCCCTGCCAACATTCATAAAACTCCTGAACTCCCCTCTCGGATTTAAATCCGCCCTAAAAACATGGCTCAGCAGCAACTCAAATTGGTATTAAAATGTTTTTTTATCTCTTTTATCATAACTTGGCTTTTATTTCTTTTATCATGAGTTGCTTTTAAGGGTTTGCGGATTTTCTTTTAACATTAGTTAACTGTATGAGTTGTCAGGTTAGGCGTTTTTATACAAATTTTTAGGATGTATCCTGTCTAGTGTACATGTCCATTTGTGTTTCTGTGCCTTTTTATGTTCCATTATATGGACCACAATGGAAACAAGCCTTGGCTTTATTGTGTTTTATCCATTTTTGACCAGCGTTGTTGACACTGTTATTGTCTTGTCTTTTAAAATGTTTTTTTGTCCTACGATTTGTGTCAAAATAAAGTATTCAATCAAAATATTCAATCAAAGCACGCCTCACCGGGGCCGGCGACAGCTCCCCCAGACCCCTTGACTGACTTTGCGCTTGCTGTTAAATGATAAGCATATTAATAGTACTTTTAGCTCTCTTGTCTGTATATTACGGTAAACTAATGTTGAATTGAGCTAGCGCTCTCGGTATAGACTAAACACTCAATGCTGGAACAAGAAGTTCTTCTAATTTGTTCAATGTTCTCTTCTCCTTTTCAGGCAGTCCAAATAACACAGTAAACAGCTTTTGCAGCCTCCTACTATGATGGTAAGTAATCAAGAATGTGGCTTTTTCCAAGAATGTGTCTTTTTCCTTACAAGAGTGATCTTATAGGAAAAAGCATGACAATGAAGTCGTCATTGAAGTGAAAATGGAAAATACATTATCCTACAGGCGAATGCAGATTGTGGAGGAGAGGCCCCTGGTCTGAGTTAAACTGGCCTGCCCTGTTCCAGGAGAGTGTAGTAATTAAAAGTGTACAGTATGCGTTGACATTTTTAGCTGTGACCACTCCAGCAAAGGTCTCTTTGGAGGCTTAAAGGAACACGCCAACTTTTTGGGAAATTAGCTTATTTGCCATCTACCTAGAGTTGGACAAGCAGATACATACCCTTTTCTTCTCTGTACACTGGAAGTAGGTGTGTCAGTGTAGCCTAGTTCCCAACAGTCACGAAAAACGCTTTATTTTTTTTTAAACTGGGCTTTTGAGGTGATGAAATCACTGCGGTCAGGCAGCAGCGGTTCGGCAAAAAATAGTTCAGAGTATATATATCCAGGGTTCGCACAAGGTCCTTGAAGTGCTTAAAATGCTTGATAAAAAAATAAAATAAAGTCAAGGCCTGGAATTCCTTAAACAGCCCATTTTTTAACAAGGTCCTGATTGGCTCAGGACACAGCCACTAAGCCAGGGTGGTGCAGCAGTGAGGAGAGTAGAGTTAGGCAGAAATATCAATTTGGCCAAAAAATGACTTAGGCAATTATGCTATGAGGCTAACTGATCAATCTGCTTGTCTAACTCCAGGGTAGATGGCAAATAAGCAAATTTCCCACAAAGTTGGTGCATTCCTTTTTAAAGGAGAAGTCCACTGAATAACACTCAGATTATTCCTAATTATATACAATTGTAATTTTTTTTAATTCCATTTATTTTTGGGCTTCCTGTATTTCTCACCCATCGCAATTTAGTTGCTATGCCAATTCCCTTCCTGGTCGTTGCACGCGTTGCCCATTGCTGTTGGCCTGGGGAGGGTACAGTACATGTGGAGTCGCCAGCCGCTTCTTTTCACCTGACAGCGAGGAGTTTCACTGGGGGAACGTAACGCATGCAGAGGTTCACACTATCTCCCCCAGATCCCCTGTAATTTTTGTTAAAGCAACAAGGGCTTAGAGGCCAAGCTTGGTATTGCAAGTCACATGGCGCTTTGGGAGCTCAGCCCACGCATGCATTTTACCCTAGGGATCAATAGCCCCGCATTTAGTGATCTAGGAGGCAAGTATTTTGTAATGAGATCGGATAGATAGAGCAATCTCAAAATTAGAAAATGAGGCTCATCGTGCTCGCAGGCCACTGTCTAAAGTCTAATTGTGTTCTCAGAGGGATGCCACTGGTGATCTACACCTCTACCAGAGGCCAGCAGCCAGAGGGGGGGACCCTGCTGACCACAAGGCCATTGAATCATCCTATGCTGAATTTACATGGATGGCATCTCCCTTAAGCTGATGTGAGTATAACTTGCATGTACAAACACACCCACTCTATCTATATCTCTCTTCGAGCACATGTCATCATCATCAAACCTTTATTTAATTCTCTGGAGAACAGTAGGGTTGTAAAAAAAAGTGTAAACATCTTCAAATCATTATTAATATAATTTATATTAATATAGGCTATTCAATTGAATTTCCTGTGAGCTAACCTCAAAAGTGAAAGTGGCAGCAGCATCAGAGGAGTTTAGTCCATGGTTCCGTCCCACTAGTGGTAGAAGCCCTGTTTACCACAAGCAACCTAGTGGTGTCTCACCTGCGGTAGTGAGAGGAGATGAAGGAGCCCCCCTCCCAGCAGCAAAGCAAGAGGGTCTAAAAAATACACCACTATCACCTTCAACATAGTGTTTTTGAAGAGGACAATTGAGTAACGCTTTAGTTTTCAGACACAAGGGTTAAGAGTAGTTTTGGACTTTGTGCGACGCCTGAGTGATTTCCCCAGCCGTTTCTTTACCCATGTATGTCTATGGGAAAAGGTATGTTTGCCCCTAAAAGTGTCACGTGACGAGATTGGCTACTCGCTCAAAATGTTTCACAGCCCCGGTGGCTTGGTATCCGGTGTTGTGAATCCACGTCTTCCTTCTTTTGGTGATTCAATTTTATCTGACAGGACGTGCATTAGGTGCATGTTTTTATTGCTAAACAAACATGCAACTAGCACTCTCAAAGCTGACAGTACTCTGTTCACATTTCCAAAATGTGTAATAGTGGCAAATGTCGGTACAGACTATTGAATAAAGTTTGAGGAATGGTAACCCATTAAATCCTACTTTTCAAGGACTTTCCAGTGAATCATAGTGTCCTTTTTTTCATTTTCCCAGATGCACCATGCACCAAGGATCCAGCTGATTACTGCCAATCTGGAGGATTGTTCCTTATCTGCTCTTCACTTGTGCCACCGATTCATTGACCTTTTGTGGTGTGGTATGTTTTGATTTGACTTAGTAATACACTGTATAGTTGGGATTCTGAATTAAACAGTATAATGTTCACACATATTATGGAGCCCCCAGGGGTCGGGAGAATATTGTGGAAAACAATATAAAACTGAAATGGTAAAGCTAAAAAACTGTAGACCTGACCACAACCCCCTCGGTTCAACAGCACAATATGTTGCTTTCGCCGCTTTTAAAAGTTGAAATCATCTGATGACATTGAAGGGATAGTTCAGAATTGTGGACATAAAGTTTAATTTACTACTTGGCCATTATGTTATGTTCAATGGACTGCACTTATATATAGCAATAGCGCTTTTATCCAAAGCGCGTATGGCCTCTCATTCACCTATTCACACACATTCACACACCAATGGTGGCAGCTGCCATGCATATTGATCCATAAATAGTGTGTTTAGATTGTACTTCTATTGGTTTTTAACTTTACATACTGTATTTAAACATTACATTTGAACAAACACTGCAAGCTAAAGTTTGAAATCATTTTAATCTGTTTTATACAGCACACGTGCTTCCAAAATAAACACTTGTTAACACTTGAAGCTTTTTGTTTCTAACAATCTGTACAATAAAAGTGTTTGTCTGCTTAACTTTTTTAGTGGTGCCACTTTATTAAATATGTTTGATAATCATTTAGGAGAAATCTGTAAAATAACAGTGTTTCTCTGCTGAGTTTTTAGTGGCATAACTTTATTGAAGGGGTTTGATTGTAATAAGTTAGGAAAAACCTGTAAAATAACAGTGTTTCAAGTTCCGTCACTTTATTGAAGGAGTTTGATTGTAATAATTTAGGAAAAACCGGCCAAATAACAGTGTTTCACTGTGTTTCATCGTAATAATTTTGGAAAAACTTGTGGAATAACAGTGTTAATCACTCCATTCTGATTGACAAGCTAAAAGCAATTGGTTTTGATAGCTTATCAGTGAGCTGGATGCAATCCTACCTGGAGGGGAGAGAACAGATGGTAGAGGTAAACGGTACTCTATCCCCCCCCCCCCTCACAGTGAGCTGTGGTGTTCCACAAGGAAGCATACTAGGACCGCTACTCTTCCTAATTTATGCAAATGACATGTCGTCAGCCTGTGACTGCAACTTGTTCCTGTTTGCGGACGACTCAGCCCTGCTGGTCTCTGACAAGAACAAGTTGCAGGTTGAAAAAACCCTCAGCTCGGAACTAGGCAAAATCTGCATATGGCTCGCTGATAACAAACTATCATTACACATGGGCAAAACAGAGTCCATTCTCTTCGGTTCAAATAACAAACTCAGCAAGACCGACGGCTTCTCAGTTGCAGTGGGTGACAATATTGTCACAAGGAAAGACGAAATTACCTACCTGGGTTCCATCCTAGAGGCAAATCTTTCCTGTGACAAAATGGCATCCAATGTGATAAAAAAAAGTCAACCAACGAACTAGATTCTTGTACCGGATCTCCTCTCTGGTAAACAAGAATACCCTGAAGACTCTGGCAGGAGCACTCATTCAAGGGTACTACGACTATGCGTGCACCTCATGGTACCAAAGCACCTCAAAGGCGCTTAAAACAAAATTACAAACATCACAAAACAAACTGGTCAGACTACTACTTGACCTTAACCCCCAGAACCCACCTCACCCCTGCCCACTTTGACAACCTAGGATGGCTTAGAGTAGACGACAGAGTACAGCAACTTGCAATGGGCCTTGTCTACAAGATACACTATACGACTAAGGTACCCATGTACATGTCAAAATACTTCCCAAAGGTCAGTGAATACCACAACCACTACACCAGAGGAAGCTCAACAAATCATGTTAAACCCAGATTCGGCTCAAACAAGGGACTAAATACGTTTCGCAATTATGCCACATCAATGTGGAACGCCCTACCCAAAGCTGTAAATGTGAATGTGAATCCCTACCCACATTCAAAACAGCTCTTAAAGAGCACCTACGGGAGGCTGCAATTCGAAACTGGCCACCGTAAATGCCCAAAACCCCCACCACCTCCTAATAGACAGTCTCCTCCCCACCGCATGTTTATATTCCCTCCCCGCTGTATGTATATCTCTCTCCCACCCACCCACCCCCTCCTAATGTACAGTCCCCTCCTCATCATATGTATATACTCTGTCAGGATCTAGGGGTAACAGTACTGTATATTTGAATACCGTTTATGTCACAAATGTATCAGTACTAAATACCTATATGTCCCTATGCCATAAATGTCATGTATGTTGTGTATGTCATAAATGTCTATATGAATTGAAAATGGGGGACCCTGATGGAAACAAGACAAACGTCTTTCTCAGGTCTGCATCCCCTTAACAATTGTGTGTATTGAGCCGTACTGTATTGTACCCATTCTGCAATCTGTTAAATAAAGTTTTCATTCATTCATTTCACTGCTGAACTTTAAGTTCTGTCACTTTATTGAAGGAGTTTGATTGTAATAATTTTGGAAAAACCGGCCAAATAACAGTGTTTCACTGCTGAACTTTGAGTTATGTCACTTAATTGAAGGAGTTTGATTGAAATAATTATGGGAAGACCTGTAAAATAACAAGTTATTTTCTTATTATATATATATATATATATATTATATGAGCGAACAGTACAATAAATAGAGTGAGTTCTTGTTTAAAATATATTTAATTTTAGATAATATTGCAATGGTTTGGGATATTTCTTTTTTTTTATATGTGATTTCTGTTTAGTTTCTCGTAAATTTTCACCCTCATGCATTGCAAATTTGCATCAAATTCAAAACAGAGTGATGCACAAAATAACTTGAAAGAAAATAATAATTTAAAACAATGAATAAAGTGTGCATGAAATAATAGGGGAAAGAAAACGTTAGGAACTTGTTACATTCACCCACACAAGGGCTGATTAATCACACCCCCCCCCTCTCCCAGCTCTCTTTCTCTCTTGCCCCTTCCTCATCTCTCTCACCCCCCTCTCTCTATATCTCACTCACACACACACACACACACACACTTCAGAAACAAACATAGTATCAATGAGAGCATCAATAATACACCTGAGTGAAGTCTAGTAAAAAAAAATTAAAACAAATATTTCTTTTAAGTTAATCGTGAGTAAAAAAAATATAGTGGCGTCAATAGAATCGGGCGATAACGCGTTAATACCGCGTTAACTTTGACAGCCTTAATTTCTTTAAATGTGCCTGCTGGCAGTAGGCTTAATGGAATGAATAATTGAATGAGATCTTGCTAGCGAAAATAATTAGTTCAACTCTTTCAGAATAAGTAGATAAAAACAAGCACAAAACGTATTTAATTGATACAAATTAATAGATACTTATGAGGATATCTGTACTGTATGCGCTTAGGTATCATGTACTATATAAATACATGGTTCCCAACGTTTTCAATGCGCGACCCCCAAAATAACAGTGTCAGAGAGGCTTGGAGGCTATTAACAGTTTCACTATTAATCAAGTTTTAATCTGTTTCGGACATCATCCATACATGCATTGAATTGATTAACCTTTGGTTTACTTTATACCAGTCATGTTCATCACCCTCTTGTTCATCATCAGATAACAGTGCTTGAACAGATAAATGCATTTTCTCAAATTCATTCATCAAAATGTCAAAGGCTTGCAATTGCTCATCCACTTTTCTCAAGTCACATCCACATCATCAAGTCTGTCAAACAGCGCATCTCCTCAGACATTTTAATCCCAGTTACAATATCACAATAACGAGTGACAGTGATACAATTCACCAATCCACAGATTCAGATTCCTCGTAATTCACATCCACAATCCACGCGTAAAGGCGCTTCAATTTATGCTTGAATGAAACACAATCCGGGCGCTCCAGTTAAGCAAATACATCCACAGCGGAGAATATGAAACGAATCAGAGCCAAACGCCCGATAGGTTTCATTCATAAAAAATATCCCCGCGGGGGTAGCTAGGTGGCGCAGTGGGCAAGGCGCTCGCCACCAACGCAGGAGATGCTGGGTTCGAGCCCAGCTCTCTGCGTTGCTACCAGCTTGGCTGGTCGTTCATACTAATACAATAGACCTATCTCAAACCCTGCCCTCTTTTCTTGATCCTCCAATCACAACTGTCGCTTACCTCGGCAAGGTAAGCGACAGTTGTGATTGGAGGATCAAGAAAAGAGGGCAGGGTTTGAGATAGGTCCATTGGCAGTATTAGGGGGTGGGAAGCTGGTGGGTGGGGATCGGACTTTGTGGACAGCGACTCCTACAGGTCGGTTGGTGTGCCTGCGCAGTAGAATCAGGAAGCGACAGGGGCGGCGTGTCCCTCCCACGCAGACCCTCGCCGCTGAGAGATCGCAGCATCGCTGTGCAGGTGAAAAGATGCGAAATTGGGGAAGGGAGAAAAATAGAAAAAATGGGGAGAAAAAGTAGATACAAAAAAAATATATATCCCAGCGGGATTCACATTTGCAATGCTCCGTTATTAAAATAACCAGTGTGTGTCGCGACTCGCGAGTGCCATACAAGGACGCGGCAACTAGGGGTGCGGCAGGGGCTGCAGCACCCCCTGCTGGCGGGGAGTGTAACTGCAACTGCAAGGTTGTTTTGGCTTTTATTCCATTGTAACCGAGGCTACTCAATGTCACAGAGCGTAGCGGCACTGCAGATTTACCCTACTCTTGGAATTCATTGCCAGATCCTCATAGGGGCGCTGTCTTGATAATGCAATGTTATTAAAGTAGCGTGTAGCCGACGCATGAACCGGTTGGGATTCGAATAGACGGGGCCTGGAAGCGTCACCGCGGAACTGGAAATCCGTTGGTAAAAAAAATAGATATTTTAATAAAGTAGGAGATGTCCACAAACACGCCACAAGAGGAAGCCCCACGGACCAGGTCCCGCCGAGAGTCAGGACATGCATGGGGAAAGATGAATTTTTTTACTCGGCTACGGTAATGTGGAATGCCCTGCCAACATTCATAAAACTCCTGAACTCCCCTCTCGGATTTAAATCCGCCCTAAAAACATGGCTCAGCAGCAACTCAAATTGGTATTAAAATGTTTTTTTATCTCTTTTATCATAACTTGGCTTTTATTTCTTTTATCATGAGTTGCTTTTAAGGGTTTGCGGATTTTCTTTTAACATTAGTTAACTGTATGAGTTGTCAGGTTAGGCGTTTTTATACAAATTTTTAGGATGTATCCTGTCTAGTGTACATGTCCATTTGTGTTTCTGTGCCTTTTTATGTTCCATTATATGGACCACAATGGAAACAAGCCTTGGCTTTATTGTGTTTTATCCATTTTTGACCAGCGTTGTTGACACTGTTATTGTCTTGTCTTTTAAAATGTTTTTTTGTCCTACGATTTGTGTCAAAATAAAGTATTCAATCAAAATATTCAATCAAAGCACGCCTCACCGGGGCCGGCGACAGCTCCCCCAGACCCCTTGACTGACTTTGCGCTTGCTGTTAAATGATAAGCATATTAATAGTACTTTTAGCTCTCTTGTCTGTATATTACGGTAAACTAATGTTGAATTGAGCTAGCGCTCTCGGTATAGACTAAACACTCAATGCTGGAACAAGAAGTTCTTCTAATTTGTTCAATGTTCTCTTCTCCTTTTCAGGCAGTCCAAATAACACAGTAAACAGCTTTTGCAGCCTCCTACTATGATGGTAAGTAATCAAGAATGTGGCTTTTTCCAAGAATGTGTCTTTTTCCTTACAAGAGTGATCTTATAGGAAAAAGCATGACAATGAAGTCGTCATTGAAGTGAAAATGGAAAATACATTATCCTACAGGCGAATGCAGATTGTGGAGGAGAGGCCCCTGGTCTGAGTTAAACTGGCCTGCCCTGTTCCAGGAGAGTGTAGTAATTAAAAGTGTACAGTATGCGTTGACATTTTTAGCTGTGACCACTCCAGCAAAGGTCTCTTTGGAGGCTTAAAGGAACACGCCAACTTTTTGGGAAATTAGCTTATTTGCCATCTACCTAGAGTTGGACAAGCAGATACATACCCTTTTCTTCTCTGTACACTGGAAGTAGGTGTGTCAGTGTAGCCTAGTTCCCAACAGTCACGAAAAACGCTTTATTTTTTTTTAAACTGGGCTTTTGAGGTGATGAAATCACTGCGGTCAGGCAGCAGCGGTTCGGCAAAAAATAGTTCAGAGTATATATATCCAGGGTTCGCACAAGGTCCTTGAAGTGCTTAAAATGCTTGATAAAAAAATAAAATAAAGTCAAGGCCTGGAATTCCTTAAACAGCCCATTTTTTAACAAGGTCCTGATTGGCTCAGGACACAGCCACTAAGCCAGGGTGGTGCAGCAGTGAGGAGAGTAGAGTTAGGCAGAAATATCAATTTGGCCAAAAAATGACTTAGGCAATTATGCTATGAGGCTAACTGATCAATCTGCTTGTCTAACTCCAGGGTAGATGGCAAATAAGCAAATTTCCCACAAAGTTGGTGCATTCCTTTTTAAAGGAGAAGTCCACTGAATAACACTCAGATTATTCCTAATTATATACAATTGTAATTTTTTTTAATTCCATTTATTTTTGGGCTTCCTGTATTTCTCACCCATCGCAATTTAGTTGCTATGCCAATTCCCTTCCTGGTCGTTGCACGCGTTGCCCATTGCTGTTGGCCTGGGGAGGGTACAGTACATGTGGAGTCGCCAGCCGCTTCTTTTCACCTGACAGCGAGGAGTTTCACTGGGGGAACGTAACGCATGCAGAGGTTCACACTATCTCCCCCAGATCCCCTGTAATTTTTGTTAAAGCAACAAGGGCTTAGAGGCCAAGCTTGGTATTGCAAGTCACATGGCGCTTTGGGAGCTCAGCCCACGCATGCATTTTACCCTAGGGATCAATAGCCCCGCATTTAGTGATCTAGGAGGCAAGTATTTTGTAATGAGATCGGATAGATAGAGCAATCTCAAAATTAGAAAATGAGGCTCATCGTGCTCGCAGGCCACTGTCTAAAGTCTAATTGTGTTCTCAGAGGGATGCCACTGGTGATCTACACCTCTACCAGAGGCCAGCAGCCAGAGGGGGGGACCCTGCTGACCACAAGGCCATTGAATCATCCTATGCTGAATTTACATGGATGGCATCTCCCTTAAGCTGATGTGAGTATAACTTGCATGTACAAACACACCCACTCTATCTATATCTCTCTTCGAGCACATGTCATCATCATCAAACCTTTATTTAATTCTCTGGAGAACAGTAGGGTTGTAAAAAAAAGTGTAAACATCTTCAAATCATTATTAATATAATTTATATTAATATAGGCTATTCAATTGAATTTCCTGTGAGCTAACCTCAAAAGTGAAAGTGGCAGCAGCATCAGAGGAGTTTAGTCCATGGTTCCGTCCCACTAGTGGTAGAAGCCCTGTTTACCACAAGCAACCTAGTGGTGTCTCACCTGCGGTAGTGAGAGGAGATGAAGGAGCCCCCCTCCCAGCAGCAAAGCAAGAGGGTCTAAAAAATACACCACTATCACCTTCAACATAGTGTTTTTGAAGAGGACAATTGAGTAACGCTTTAGTTTTCAGACACAAGGGTTAAGAGTAGTTTTGGACTTTGTGCGACGCCTGAGTGATTTCCCCAGCCGTTTCTTTACCCATGTATGTCTATGGGAAAAGGTATGTTTGCCCCTAAAAGTGTCACGTGACGAGATTGGCTACTCGCTCAAAATGTTTCACAGCCCCGGTGGCTTGGTATCCGGTGTTGTGAATCCACGTCTTCCTTCTTTTGGTGATTCAATTTTATCTGACAGGACGTGCATTAGGTGCATGTTTTTATTGCTAAACAAACATGCAACTAGCACTCTCAAAGCTGACAGTACTCTGTTCACATTTCCAAAATGTGTAATAGTGGCAAATGTCGGTACAGACTATTGAATAAAGTTTGAGGAATGGTAACCCATTAAATCCTACTTTTCAAGGACTTTCCAGTGAATCATAGTGTCCTTTTTTTCATTTTCCCAGATGCACCATGCACCAAGGATCCAGCTGATTACTGCCAATCTGGAGGATTGTTCCTTATCTGCTCTTCACTTGTGCCACCGATTCATTGACCTTTTGTGGTGTGGTATGTTTTGATTTGACTTAGTAATACACTGTATAGTTGGGATTCTGAATTAAACAGTATAATGTTCACACATATTATGGAGCCCCCAGGGGTCGGGAGAATATTGTGGAAAACAATATAAAACTGAAATGGTAAAGCTAAAAAACTGTAGACCTGACCACAACCCCCTCGGTTCAACAGCACAATATGTTGCTTTCGCCGCTTTTAAAAGTTGAAATCATCTGATGACATTGAAGGGATAGTTCAGAATTGTGGACATAAAGTTTAATTTACTACTTGGCCATTATGTTATGTTCAATGGACTGCACTTATATATAGCAATAGCGCTTTTATCCAAAGCGCGTATGGCCTCTCATTCACCTATTCACACACATTCACACACCAATGGTGGCAGCTGCCATGCATATTGATCCATAAATAGTGTGTTTAGATTGTACTTCTATTGGTTTTTAACTTTACATACTGTATTTAAACATTACATTTGAACAAACACTGCAAGCTAAAGTTTGAAATCATTTTAATCTGTTTTATACAGCACACGTGCTTCCAAAATAAACACTTGTTAACACTTGAAGCTTTTTGTTTCTAACAATCTGTACAATAAAAGTGTTTGTCTGCTTAACTTTTTTAGTGGTGCCACTTTATTAAATATGTTTGATAATCATTTAGGAGAAATCTGTAAAATAACAGTGTTTCTCTGCTGAGTTTTTAGTGGCATAACTTTATTGAAGGGGTTTGATTGTAATAAGTTAGGAAAAACCTGTAAAATAACAGTGTTTCAAGTTCCGTCACTTTATTGAAGGAGTTTGATTGTAATAATTTAGGAAAAACCGGCCAAATAACAGTGTTTCACTGTGTTTCATCGTAATAATTTTGGAAAAACTTGTGGAATAACAGTGTTAATCACTCCATTCTGATTGACAAGCTAAAAGCAATTGGTTTTGATAGCTTATCAGTGAGCTGGATGCAATCCTACCTGGAGGGGAGAGAACAGATGGTAGAGGTAAACGGTACTCTATCCCCCCCCCCCCTCACAGTGAGCTGTGGTGTTCCACAAGGAAGCATACTAGGACCGCTACTCTTCCTAATTTATGCAAATGACATGTCGTCAGCCTGTGACTGCAACTTGTTCCTGTTTGCGGACGACTCAGCCCTGCTGGTCTCTGACAAGAACAAGTTGCAGGTTGAAAAAACCCTCAGCTCGGAACTAGGCAAAATCTGCATATGGCTCGCTGATAACAAACTATCATTACACATGGGCAAAACAGAGTCCATTCTCTTCGGTTCAAATAACAAACTCAGCAAGACCGACGGCTTCTCAGTTGCAGTGGGTGACAATATTGTCACAAGGAAAGACGAAATTACCTACCTGGGTTCCATCCTAGAGGCAAATCTTTCCTGTGACAAAATGGCATCCAATGTGATAAAAAAAAGTCAACCAACGAACTAGATTCTTGTACCGGATCTCCTCTCTGGTAAACAAGAATACCCTGAAGACTCTGGCAGGAGCACTCATTCAAGGGTACTACGACTATGCGTGCACCTCATGGTACCAAAGCACCTCAAAGGCGCTTAAAACAAAATTACAAACATCACAAAACAAACTGGTCAGACTACTACTTGACCTTAACCCCCAGAACCCACCTCACCCCTGCCCACTTTGACAACCTAGGATGGCTTAGAGTAGACGACAGAGTACAGCAACTTGCAATGGGCCTTGTCTACAAGATACACTATACGACTAAGGTACCCATGTACATGTCAAAATACTTCCCAAAGGTCAGTGAATACCACAACCACTACACCAGAGGAAGCTCAACAAATCATGTTAAACCCAGATTCGGCTCAAACAAGGGACTAAATACGTTTCGCAATTATGCCACATCAATGTGGAACGCCCTACCCAAAGCTGTAAATGTGAATGTGAATCCCTACCCACATTCAAAACAGCTCTTAAAGAGCACCTACGGGAGGCTGCAATTCGAAACTGGCCACCGTAAATGCCCAAAACCCCCACCACCTCCTAATAGACAGTCTCCTCCCCACCGCATGTTTATATTCCCTCCCCGCTGTATGTATATCTCTCTCCCACCCACCCACCCCCTCCTAATGTACAGTCCCCTCCTCATCATATGTATATACTCTGTCAGGATCTAGGGGTAACAGTACTGTATATTTGAATACCGTTTATGTCACAAATGTATCAGTACTAAATACCTATATGTCCCTATGCCATAAATGTCATGTATGTTGTGTATGTCATAAATGTCTATATGAATTGAAAATGGGGGACCCTGATGGAAACAAGACAAACGTCTTTCTCAGGTCTGCATCCCCTTAACAATTGTGTGTATTGAGCCGTACTGTATTGTACCCATTCTGCAATCTGTTAAATAAAGTTTTCATTCATTCATTTCACTGCTGAACTTTAAGTTCTGTCACTTTATTGAAGGAGTTTGATTGTAATAATTTTGGAAAAACCGGCCAAATAACAGTGTTTCACTGCTGAACTTTGAGTTATGTCACTTAATTGAAGGAGTTTGATTGAAATAATTATGGGAAGACCTGTAAAATAACAAGTTATTTTCTTATTATATATATATATATATATATTATATGAGCGAACAGTACAATAAATAGAGTGAGTTCTTGTTTAAAATATATTTAATTTTAGATAATATTGCAATGGTTTGGGATATTTCTTTTTTTTTATATGTGATTTCTGTTTAGTTTCTCGTAAATTTTCACCCTCATGCATTGCAAATTTGCATCAAATTCAAAACAGAGTGATGCACAAAATAACTTGAAAGAAAATAATAATTTAAAACAATGAATAAAGTGTGCATGAAATAATAGGGGAAAGAAAACGTTAGGAACTTGTTACATTCACCCACACAAGGGCTGATTAATCACACCCCCCCCCTCTCCCAGCTCTCTTTCTCTCTTGCCCCTTCCTCATCTCTCTCACCCCCCTCTCTCTATATCTCACTCACACACACACACACACACACACTTCAGAAACAAACATAGTATCAATGAGAGCATCAATAATACACCTGAGTGAAGTCTAGTAAAAAAAAATTAAAACAAATATTTCTTTTAAGTTAATCGTGAGTAAAAAAAATATAGTGGCGTCAATAGAATCAGGCGATAACGCGTTAATACCGCGTTAACTTTGACAGCCTTAATTTCTTTAAATGTGCCTGCTGGCAGTAGGCTTAATGGAATGAATAATTGAATGAGATCTTGCTAGCGAAAATAATTAGTTCAACTCTTTCAGAATAAGTAGATAAAAACAAGCACAAAACGTATTTAATTGATACAAATTAATAGATACTTATGAGGATATCTGTACTGTATGCGCTTAGGTATCATGTACTATATAAATACATGGTTCCCAACGTTTTCAATGCGCGACCCCCAAAATAACAGTGTCAGAGAGGCTTGGAGGCTATTAACAGTTTCACTATTAATCAAGTTTTAATCTGTTTCGGACATCATCCATACATGCATTGAATTGATTAACCTTTGGTTTACTTTATACCAGTCATGTTCATCACCCTCTTGTTCATCATCAGATAACAGTGCTTGAACAGATAAATGCATTTTCTCAAATTCATTCATCAAAATGTCAAAGGCTTGCAATTGCTCATCCACTTTTCTCAAGTCACATCCACATCATCAAGTCTGTCAAACAGCGCATCTCCTCAGACATTTTAATCCCAGTTACAATATCACAATAACGAGTGACAGTGATACAATTCACCAATCCACAGATTCAGATTCCTCGTAATTCACATCCACAATCCACGCGTAAAGGCGCTTCAATTTATGCTTGAATGAAACACAATCCGGGCGCTCCAGTTAAGCAAATACATCCACAGCGGAGAATATGAAACGAATCAGAGCCAAACGCCCGATAGGTTTCATTCATAAAAAATATCCCCGCGGGGGTAGCTAGGTGGCGCAGTGGGCAAGGCGCTCGCCACCAACGCAGGAGATGCTGGGTTCGAGCCCAGCTCTCTGCGTTGCTACCAGCTTGGCTGGTCGTTCATACTAATACAATAGACCTATCTCAAACCCTGCCCTCTTTTCTTGATCCTCCAATCACAACTGTCGCTTACCTCGGCAAGGTAAGCGACAGTTGTGATTGGAGGATCAAGAAAAGAGGGCAGGGTTTGAGATAGGTCCATTGGCAGTATTAGGGGGTGGGAAGCTGGTGGGTGGGGATCGGACTTTGTGGACAGCGACTCCTACAGGTCGGTTGGTGTGCCTGCGCAGTAGAATCAGGAAGCGACAGGGGCGGCGTGTCCCTCCCACGCAGACCCTCGCCGCTGAGAGATCGCAGCATCGCTGTGCAGGTGAAAAGATGCGAAATTGGGGAAGGGAGAAAAATAGAAAAAATGGGGAGAAAAAGTAGATACAAAAAAAATATATATCCCAGCGGGATTCACATTTGCAATGCTCCGTTATTAAAATAACCAGTGTGTGTCGCGACTCGCGAGTGCCATACAAGGACGCGGCAACTAGGGGTGCGGCAGGGGCTGCAGCACCCCCTGCTGGCGGGGAGTGTAACTGCAACTGCAAGGTTGTTTTGGCTTTTATTCCATTGTAACCGAGGCTACTCAATGTCACAGAGCGTAGCGGCACTGCAGATTTACCCTACTCTTGGAATTCATTGCCAGATCCTCATAGGGGCGCTGTCTTGATAATGCAATGTTATTAAAGTAGCGTGTAGCCGACGCATGAACCGGTTGGGATTCGAATAGACGGGGCCTGGAAGCGTCACCGCGGAACTGGAAATCCGTTGGTAAAAAAAATAGACTCAGCCTGGAAGTTTTGGGACGCTGAATTCGCAGTAAAGGAATATATATGCGGTTTCCCTGGCGTGAACAAGCCAGCAGAACTATCCGAGCCCCCGGGAGGGTGATCGAAGACCTTTTGCATGTCGGCGATCATGTATGCGGGGAACGAATTGCAGAGGGAGGGCGCAACAGGTGGGGTAAGCTGGGCTGAATGTTTGTCTCGCACGCTCCGCAGAGCTGAGCGTAAGAGCGCGGTCTCTAGTGAACGAGAGTGTTGGTTTACCAGAGTGGTAAACCTATGACGTTATTATTATATCACTTATCTCAGCACCCCCTCATAACACGTTTCAGACCCTGTTGAACGCTCTGACTCAATAGTATCCATCTGCAAAACGTCAGCCTCAGCACTCTCAGGCCCCATGCTAAATGTGATTTGACCAAAGCAGAGTATACACACAGACAGTGGAGCTGTTTGCAGATAGCAAGCATTTTGACTTGTTGCGTGGTGGCGATGTCTCGCAGACAATACAACTACAAGTATAATTATATAATATATATTTTATAAAAAAAAATAAGATTATATAAAAAAATAAAAATTTAATCAAAAATGATCAATATCTCAGCACCCCCACTTCCCGCAGAGTTCCCGCGGCCCTGGTGCCGTATAGCTATGACGTGCATTATTTAGGACAAAGTAAATCCATAGGCTGAATATGATTTATTATCAGATTTTTTTTAATTATTATTTTACATTTCAAAAGCCCCCTCTAGAAAAACGAAGCACAAAAACATAATTCAGAATGGTATAATGGGATCTGTGAGGAAGGGAGCTGGCATTTGTTTGCAAGGGAGTGGCCAGTTTATCCAGCTAACTCAGGGGTGTCAAACTCATTTTCACAGAGGGCCACATCAGCATTATGGTTGCCCTCAAAGGGCCAAAGACCGTATAAATGTTAATGTAATGTAAAATAAATGTAGCTACTCATTTACATATTGTTAAACATGTTGTTTCTGTATTTATTACTTATTCAAGTTATACATATTGCATATGCATTTGCATAGATGTAAAAATATATGTTAGCTTATGTTATTTTAACAAATAATTTTAGTTTATCAGAACCCCATATTACTCCATCAATCAATGATCAAACCATTCAAGTAAATAACAAAGAAGAATATCATCAAATACAAGCTATGACATTAAGTTTGTTCAAAACCTTTTTGTCACAGTCAAGAGGGGCAGAACTAACAACTGTGAGCTGCAAAGAACGCGTGGGACAGATGTAACAGATGTTACAAAAACAAATGGCTGCACACAACCTTGCAGAGGCCATACATCCAACTAATGGAAGATAGTTTAATTAACTTTAATTAACAGATTGCAGAATGGGTACAGTACAGTACAGCTCGATACACACAATTGTTAAGGGGATGCAGACCAGAGAAAGACTTTCGACTTGTTTGCATCAGGGTCCCCCATTTTCAATTCGTAATGAAATTGCTATTATGTGTCTGCATGAACACACAACTGTAACTGTACTCAAAAATAACAAAATAAGGGTTGTCTCAGTTCACAACTATATTGGTCAAGTTTTGGGTGGGACTTGTTTGCGTCCCTACAGCTTCTTATTCAATTGAGCGAGATGCTCGGTTATGTCACACAGCCAGCTTGCATCTGACAGTTCAGACAATAAGACAATAAAGCCTGATTTATGTCAAGTTATCCTGAAGATTATCCGGCAAACTCAGTTAGCCATTTAAGGGGAACGGGGCCCTGCGCATCGAGAGCAGTTATGGGTTAAGTGTTTTGCTCAAGGACACGTCAACACGCTGCCGGGAGGAGCCGGAATCAAACCGGGAACCTTCCGATTACAGCTCTACTTCCTGAGCCACTGTCACCCCCATAATAATATAAATTGTAACAATAGAGTAGAACATAATAAGAGAAGTCAATACTGGTTTGGACACTGGTTTTAACATTACCCCCACTGAAGATAGGAACACTGACCTGTTCCATCACTGGTTCCATGAACACTTCCTTAAGGTGAAAGATGCTATAGCCTGCCCTACAGACAGGATAACCCTGTTGTCCTTAGCTTTGAGTACTTACTCCACAACCCTGGGGGTGATGAGAATGCATACCACCTTGGCACACTCTTCTCTTGCAGCCACTCTTGAGGTCAATGTTTTTAAAAGGACAGTTACACCAAAAAAAGGGTACACAATGGTCAATGAAATGATAAGGTAACTACAAGGTATTGCTATTTTTCTTTTCATCCACATCATTCCATGGTGCTGTAATTAACACAAGGATTTAACATCACCAACATGGAAATATATGAACAAACAACATGCAGAAGGGCACCTATTTGAACCCTAACCCTAAGTTCAAGGAGTGAAACATACATTTAAGTTAAAACAAATTTCAGCAAAGGTCGAGGTTGTATCGATCAGATCTTTACCTTACGCAACATGATCGAACAGTGTATTGAGTGGAACGCCCCCTTGTATATTAACTTTATCGATTTTAAGAAGGCATTTGACAGTATTCATCGCGAGAGCCTATGGAAGATCCTAAGGGCATATGGAATACCTTCCAAAATGGTCAACATCATTGGAAAATTCTATGAACACTTTGAATGCAGTGTCATCCTTGATAACACCTTGACAGTCATTTCCCATTAAATCTGGAGTAAGACAAGGCTGCATCCTCTCCCCTATTCTGTTCCTGATTACCATCGACTGGGTTATGCGTCAAACTACATCAGACCGTCCCCGTGGAATCCAATGGACCCTGTTCTCCTTTATGGAAGACCTTGACTTTGCAGACGATCTGGCAGTCATGTCATCCACTCGTAGCCACCTCCAGGAGAAGTCTGACCGGCTAAGCAATTATGCAAAGCGAACTGGTCTTTACATCAACCAGAAAAAGACCCAGGTGATGTGCATCAATGTCCCAACAGCACCTCCAATCACCATCGATGGAGAGGCGTTGGAATGTGTAGAAGACTTTACATACCTCGGAAGCCTCATAAGCAGTGAAAGTGGGGGCGGCTACGTGGCGTAGTGGGCAAGGCGCTCACCACGAATGCAGAGACGCCACGAATGCAGAGACGCCTGTTCGATCCCAGCGCTCCACATTGCTTTCAGTTTAGCTGGTCGTCCACAGTAATACACATTGGCCGTATTACGGGGAGGGAAACTGAAGGGTGGGGATCGGGCGTTGTGGACAGCGACTCCTACAGGTCGGTTGGTGCGCCTGCGCAGTAGAATCAGGAAGTGTCGGGGGCAGCGTGAGCCTCCCACGCGTTACTCCTCGCCACTGAGAGATCGAGCTGCGCAGGTGAAAAGATGTGACTGCTGTTACCTCAAGTACCGGAGGGGACTTGTGCTATGTATGACTTAGTCCACATTGCAGCCGGCTTGTGGGAGGCAAGAAACAGCGTTCGTGACAGGGGAGGGTTGAATTGGATGATACGAAATTGGGAAGGGAGAAAAATATAGAAAATGGGAGAAAAAGTGGATAAAAAAAAAAAAAGACGCGTCTCAACAAAGCAAGAGGTGCTTTCAGCCAACTTCGCAACATCTGACTGGAAGTCTAAACAATATAGCCTTAAAACCAAACTCAGGCTCTACAACAGCAATGTTAAGTCTGTCCTGCTATATGGCTCTAAGTGCTGGAGAGTAACAAAACAGGATATGAGAAAGGTTGACGTCTTCCACAATAGCTGCTTACGTAGGATCTGCAACATCTTTTGGCCAAATAGAATCTCGAATGAGGAACTTTATAAGAAGACAGGCAGCTTGCATATGTCCCTTGAGATAAGGAGACGGAGGTTAAGATGGCTCGGCCATGTATTGAGGATGCCCAATGAAAGGGTACCCAAAGTTGCCTTGAGATGGACCCCAGTTGGGAAGAGAAAGAGGGGTAGACCAAAGAACACCTGGCGAAGAACAGTGATGATGGAGCTGAAGGAGATGGGTCTTTCCTGGGACGAAGCGCAGGCCAAAGCACGAAACAGGATTCAGTGGCGCTGTATGATTGCCGGGACGAAGAGGATAAGTAAATTTCAGCACAAATAATTGTAAAACTTTTGAAATGTCACTATGCCATAAAATAGCTCCTTGCTGAATTTTTCGTTTGTGCTCGACATTGCATTCAGCCATGAAACATACAAAATATGTAGGCTAATGTAATTGTGAAAAATGTGAATATATCACAAACATAAAGCAAAGTCTGGGAGAAACCAGTTTTGCATTCAAATGGGTTAATACGAGTTCAAACACATGAAAACTCCTTATTCCGTTGGAACCATTGTTACCATAATGGCATGTCATTCATCATTTATGGGGGCAGCCATACTTAATACCAGCCCCCCATTGGTTGTCTCCCCAGAATACTTTGAGCACCTTTTCTATTTCCATTATACAGTATATTCACTTGTATAAAATACATTATACCACCTCTAGTCTTCATGGAAAAGACAGTGATGAAAAACATCTCCAATGCTCATACATACTGTATGCAAACAATGGATGAGTCTTCATCAAACAAGTAGAATAATGATATAAACAAGAATCACCGGAGGATTAGGTGCTTAGATACGAATCATTCTTGTGAAATACCAGAAACCTAAAGAGCTCTTCATCATCTCTAAAGTAAAATAAGGTGTTTATTTGCGCTCATTCTGAAACTCTCACTTTGACTGCCACAGGCAAAACTGCATTAATATAAGTAGATTCACTAGAATTGTGTTGCTAGGGAACAGCTTGGACCCATATTTAATTCCCGTCAGTTATTGATGTTAGCAAACACTGCAACAGGACGTAAACGTGAGTCCATTTAGAATGTTTGTTGTCAAGCTGAAACCATTTATACAAAAACCTTTATATAAAAAAAGGATTCACACATGTATTGCAATAACACCATATTTATTGTCATTAAATACTTTTTCACACATACAATAAATGTATTGTCACAGAATTATAGATCATTCAAAATGCAAAAAATAATATTCACAATTTTGGTTATACGTTTTAGACTCATGAATATTAAAAAAATATTCTATTGATATTATTATAAATGGACCTTCATTAATACAATATCTTCGTACCATACAACTCTGCAGAATATGGCCTTCATTATTACAATATCTTCATACAACTCTGCAAAAAAGTTAAAACCTCAGAAAAATATGAATGAATTCCACCAATAGCATCCTCTTGAATACAAGACAAGGGTGTAGCATTGAAGTCGTACTTTGGCATTTTCCCAACAGATGCTCCAGATGCTCTTTATTTGTTTACATTCTAATTTTCCCCAAACAGATTCTATTGTTGTTCTCCAATCTATACGCTAAATCAATGAAACCTTTGCCAAGTACATTTTTATAGTTTTCTTCGCCCCTTGGAATGTTTATACCGGTTTTTAGTTTCACTTTGGCAAAGTTGTAATTACCTCCTCCTTTGATTGACAGGTTACAGTATCTTCTTAAGATTCCAAGAAGTATTGACCAATTGATTTAAAGCACCAGGTAGAACTTACATGCCCTCAGCACACTGAATGGGGCAAACGTTGTGTTCTACATCACCCTATGTTCGTTGCACGCTCGTGTCTTTATGCATCTTGGTACTGATACACAATTCTTGTGGTACCAATTATTCCTTAGCAACACTTTCTTTTAACTAGTAAGTCAAGTGTAATGTTGTAAGCTTTAATTGACCAATCTCAAACCCAACCCTCTTTTCTTGATCCTCCAATCACAACTATTGTCAAAGCAACAACTGCGATTGGAGAATCAAGAAAAGAGGGCAAGGTTTGAGATAGGTCAATTAAGCAAAACTCAAAATAAAAGCATAACAATCCTACTGAAAGACGTTGCATCAATATGGAAATATGCAAACCTAACAAACATCATTCCAATAATCCCATCTTTAAATCTTAATGCAAGTATTCCAGTAATTAACAGTGAATAACATGGTACAGTATAGTCCAGAAGGTAGAAATTGTAATAGCAGCTGACTGAAAAGTATCCGTCCCTTCAAATATTATTATTTTCCATACAGTGTAGTTTTATTATTTTCTTGTTTATTAATGGTAATGTGAAAGATAACCTAATCTAACAAATAGCTACTTGTTTATATTTTCCATAAAATATAAATGACATTTTGCAATATCTTAATTCAGTAAGAAGCAACAGGAATGCAATTTCCTAGTGCAGGAAAAACAAATACATCCTTGACATTAATAATAACTGGTGTTGACCCCCTTGTCAGAAATAATCTCCATTAATTTGTGTCTAGTCTGATTTCAGTCCTATACCTTTTCACAGTCCTACTTCTTTAGACATTGATTTCATTATTGATTCAATACCCAGTCCCTGAAAAAGCAAAAGAGCTCAAAACGTACTCCTGCATGTACAGTATTTTAGTATGAGGCTCTCTCTAAGGTCATCAACCTATTTAGGTCAATGAAGATTTAGCAGTTGAATGGCTTAGTTTTGACGTCAGGTCCATCATTGACTCAAAATATTTATGCCACACAATGCCAATAATCTATGCCAGGGTGGGAAATTACCACCAGCCAAATGTAGCCAGGCTTCGACTGTGATTGGTAAGCCAGTTTACTCAACTACACTTTGGCAAATACAATTCTATTTTACAAACAATTCTATTGGGCTGGTAGAATAATGAAAGTGGTAAATGTATGAATCCACAGGCCACTGTGAGCAGTGGATGAAAAAGATAGCTACCTGTCCTGTACAGAGCTAACCTGAACATAATGTAATAATTATGGCCGATGCATTATTATTCAGTCATCATAAGGGGCCGATATAGAAACAATATCATGGAGTTAATTCTTCCAAGGGCGCAAGACAACAGCTCAGGGTTGGGTTCAATTACCTTTCAATTCAGGAAGTGGATTTCTTTCAAATTCAAATACAGAAAAACATTTGGCATGAAAAAGTTATATTATCCAACCTATTGACCAGTAAATTAGAATGAATGTTCCATAATTAGCAAATACACTGCCATTTCTGTTTATACATTTTGAATTGAAAGGGAATTGATACCAACAATGCCAGATCCTGCAGCTAGGGGCTTACTTTATTTGCCATACCTGGAAATTACAATGGCTTAGATGAATTGTATGCTAAATATAATTTTCTTATATTATTTGTTAGTTTATTTCTATCTAATAAATAGCTTGGAAATGAAGATCACATAGCCATACAGTATGTCAAAAGACAAGACTTATCCTGGAGTGTGTACCTTTTCACACCACTGGAAGTGGGAAACCGACGTACCAAACATAAACGTGTACCAAAACCTTTTCATGAAAAGAAAAAACACTTAAATTCAAATAAGTGGAAAACACATTTCTGTACATATGTTTTGATTGCCCTTAGGGGCCGGCCACACAGATCCACTGTGTCTGTCAGTCAACATCTGTTTATGTTTTCTCCCCAATGTAGTTGTTATGCCAATTCCCTGCAAGTGTCACAGTCCTGGTCGTTACACTACCCTGTGGACTACAACACATCTCCTCCCGGCTCCCATACACGCAGAGTTGCCGCCAGCCGCTTCTTTTCACCCAACGGCTAAGAGTTTCACTGGGAGAGCGCAACATGCGCAGAGGTTGATGCCGTCTCCCCTGAGAGCTTGATCCCTTCCCCGCCAAACAGGTGCCCAGACCGACCAGCAGGAGTCTCTAATGCAACGACCAGGACCAATACCCTCACAGACTTCCCACCTGTGAACACTGCCAGTTGTGTTCGCTGGAAGGTCTGACCAAGCAGGAAGTACCGCTACCAGGGACTGAACCCAAGAACCCATGTTTTTAATTATTCTTCCGTATCCATTTGTGGAATGAGCCAGATTTGTATCCGTTTTGATGGACAGAAAAGTTCTGACTTTTGGAAACTGATGGATACATCACTGTCCTTTTGGCCAATCACTATGAGGAGTATGTTACGTTAGCAATGCTGATGTTTCTGCAAACGCACAATTACATTAGGTAAGCAAACAAATGGACTGCAACACTTCGCTTTCTCTCCAGTTTGTGATGGATCGGTGCGGATGCTCCCTTAGGATGGAGCTCACAGTTAAGAGTTATTATAAACTAATACTAATACAGTACCCAATATCCTGAATCTAACCATGTAGTGTGTCGACTTCACAGAAAACTTTGCACACATACAGTCTCAACCCGATAATCACGAGCCCGACTGAAACCTAGTGGTCACTCAACAGCAACATAACGGAATGCTAAACATGCAAGCTGACTTGGTTTGTATAATGTTTTTATGCCGACTTTAGTAAAAGTTGCCCGATAGCTTCATTAATTTATCTCTTTACAGCTGCACTCCTCCTCACCATCAGCTACACACACACAGACATGCTAGCCAAGTGGTTCCCAAACACAATCACGTCAAAGGCATCCCAATAAGACACACCGCACACGCCCCCAATTTGGGAAGAATTTGTCCCAGGCAGGCACCCCCATCTGAGAATTACAAAAACAGTCTGTGTTTTATATGGTGAGGAGGTTACAGTTGGGAGAGTGAAAACCATCACCACAATAGTCATACAATTCCAATTCTTTATCTATTCTTGAACGACCGTCAATAACCCGTCGGGGTCCCATGGAAAACCAGCGCTGGAACCGCCGAGCCAGCGGATCAGTTCTCCTTTCCATCCAGTCCACCCACCGGAGAAACGTACCATAAATGTACCGGGCACTATCTGCTCTTGTAGACATCTTTGCGTCGACGCAGTTCCTCGAGAATACGAGCCCGGAACTGGGTCCAGTCCTCGTCCTGGAACTGCTGGACTCCCAGAGCCTGGTGGAGCTCCGGAGAGTGGATCCTCAGGAAGGGATTGTACGCCTTCTCCTCCCCGATGGTGGAGGGACTCTGGAGACAAAAACACGACAATGAGCCTACATCAAAATACACGTCGGTGTCCGACAGCCTAGTTTATGACATTTATTATGAGTGTGTGGTTTGATGTTGTGGTCTTGACCAATACAACAATCCAGCCGTTTGTTTTCTCATATTGAATAGATTTCTGCTCCAATATCTCACCTGAGAAACTTCAAACATCCATAATATCCATTAGCCCTGTTTGTTTGTTTGTTTGCCAACAATGATATAGGTGGTTTTAACTTGACAATAATAACCTTGTATTCTTGCAAGCTGCCAGAAGATTGATTGATGTTAATAGGAAAAATATATCCGATTCCAGATAGAGAAAGGGAGCACTATTTAGCTTAACTGTTTAATCTTCCTCTCCACAAGAGCCGAAGACCGGAGCTTTTAAATAACACATCAACAAACGCAACACAAAAAATAAGTCAACCGTGGTTGTGGCCGTTCCTTAGCAATGTCCCCTGAACGTCCCACCATAACCCTCACCTATACCACCTCATAGACAAACAGGCAAAAATGATCATCGGAGGTCATGGCTCAAAACACAGAACCGCTTGCTATGCCGCTCCCGACTGTGCCATCACCAATGAGACTTGATGCAGGCCCCTCAAAAGAAGGGGAGAGTGGAGAGTGAGCGTGAGCAGTCAGCTTTTTCCCCCCCTGACGATATATATATCCTGTAGCCCTGTTGATAAGTCTCCTTCTTCCTCGGCACCGGGGCAATGTGAATTCATTTTGGCGGCTGGTGCGCGTGGCCCGGCATGGCAATGAGGGGAGATTATTCTCACCGTGCACAACCTCTGCCCCCGCTGCTGCAGGACCCACTGATACTTGTTTTCCCTGACAGTATTGCGCGGCTCCACCTCGCCCGCAAACAGCAGGTTGTCCTCTGCATACTCGTGACCTAAATGGTAGGGAGGTCACACACACATAGACACATGATGCATTCATGCATGCACATACATATGCATGCACTCTCCCGACACGAATGGAGCTCAAGAGTCAACTCCCAACAACGCCCTTCTTTCCATCTCACACACACACATTTTCATTCCTTGGAGATATTCCATTGACATTAATTCCCTAACTTAGCTTATAACTGTTGAATTTTGACAAGTTGTACTAAAGTGAAATATCCCTTTAACCATAACCACTCCATGCCTGCCCTTTAACCCCTGACCCCAACTTTATCCTTCACAAAAAGATCCAACCCCATAAAAATGTATTAAATGTATATCATATGCTTGTTTTCTTTCATTGTGGGGCCATTTGGTCACACATGTACACAAACCGCAAGAGTCAACACATATATAGCAGTCAGCAACTATAAACATAATCACATTTTCTAAACCAAGCTATACTGAACAAAATGTAATGGCCGTTTTCACAAAATGACACATTATCGTTATGCAAAACACCTTTTTCACCTTAACTTGTAGTTACTGCCACTAGTTGGTAATTTACCGAAGCTGTTGCTATTTTTCATTTCCATTTTACTGTATGGTATATTTTATATGAAAAGAATCACCCTATTACCTAGTCCTTTTTAATAATTCATGTTAGAAACAAAATTTTGAAAAACTCCTTCAGTAAATGACCAACTATTTAGTTACTCGTCACATTGAAGATAAAAATTTACTTTCAGAAGATTTACTTTAACTTGACTTAATCTACTACGTGAAAACGTGCACATTGTTTATGAAAAATTATCTAATCTGGGCATGTTAATATTAAAATAAACCAATTATTATTGTATCCAAATGTTTCATTCAGACAGGATGAAAGGATTTTATTTTTCCTATTAAACTGTGGTACCTCCCCTTTATTACCCCCTTAAATACCCCATCGGGGTACCATAACTCTCTCCTACCTCTCTTTCACATCAGGGCTGTCACTTCTTCCAAAAATCAAGTTCGATCTAATCAACCCCCCCCCCCCCCCCCCAGCACAAGCAATCCAAAAACAATTATTGTAATTGTGTATTGCCTCTGGACAGCACGCACCCGAGAGACAGAGAGCGAGAGCAAGAGAGAGAGAGCAAGAGAGAGAGAGAGAGCAAGAGAGAGAGAGATGATAAGATGACAGACAGCCTTTCATTCGTAATGGTGGACGTATCTCCGGTAGTGAGTTTTGTGCCCATATGATTTGATCAGTCTGGATGAATTCACAGCCCCAGTCGGCAGTTCCCACCTCTGCTGTGCTCAGCGCTCAATCGAGCAGTGAGGAGAGACCGAGATACAAACGTCGCACAGGGAGCAAGGCACCTGAATATTAATTCATTAAAGGGGCTATGTACTGCTATTCCTAGCACTATTTGGGCAACTTTACACAATTCCTGTTAGTCTATTGAAGACATTTGTAAGTTTTTTTTCAAAAAAAATCATTGTTTTATATTTCTAATCAAGTACTCGAAACCATCATTTTTCAGCCTCAAGAAATCAGGCTGTTATGGCCTGGCTCCGCCCATAAGCACTTTGAGTGACAGTCAGACCACAGTCTGCACTGGTAGAGGGAGGGAGGGAGGGGGGGGAAGAGAGAGAGAGTTCAGTTCAGTTCAGAGTTTTTATTTGCCACATGGAATAATACAATCATAGTTTCTTCATTAAAAAATCATAAATAGTCATTCCATGGACAAAAGGAGCAGGAAGAAGAATAAATCTTATAGTTATATAGTTACCTGCCCCTTATTCCTAAACTAACATGTATTTTCTTAATGGTCGGCGTATAACCTTATTTACACAAATAATCATTTATACCGAGAGAGAGAGAGAGAGAGAGAGAGAGGCAGCTTTTTTCTTTCTTTCAATCTCCCGTGTGGCGCGCGGCCGGCAGGTACCCCCCCCCCAAGTGCCCCCTCTCTCTCCCTCCCTCCTTCTCTCTTCCTTTCTCTCCTTTCTCTCCCACTCGGCTCTCGCTGATGAGACGGGGCAACTTTTTTCTTTTCTTTCTTTCAATCTCCCGTGTGGCGCGCGGCCGGCAGGTACCCCCCCCCCCCCCCAAGTGCCCCCTCTCTCTCCCTCCCTCCCTCTCTCTTCCGTTCTCTCCTTTCTCTCCCTCTCGGCTCTCTCTTCCTTTCTCTTCCTCCAAAGCGCACGGCCCCGCAGCTTCACTCGCTGTCTTTTCTAGGTAGAATGGGGGCGGGCATTAGCTCCAACCACAGAGCCAATCGCATCACTGTGCGCCTAATGACGTGACTCAGGACTTCAAATCAAAATGACCCGATTTACTAGAGGTCGAGAGGGGCTGGGCTGAATCGGAGCAATCCGCCAATATGGTATTTAGACCCTAAAACACATTGATACGAACTCCTATTACTATAATACAATGCTAGAGACTGAAAAATGACATTTATAATGCATAGCCCCTTTAATAAATATCAATTTTGAATATGATCACATCAGTTAACATTTTGGCAGAAAAAAAAAAGTGACCGCCCTATTTCGCATACACTCAATCATACACTTACAGACACACACACATAATATTTCCATCAATATTGATGGTCATGTTCAGAATCAGAAGGACATGAAGATGTTCGTACCGGGCCATAATAGAGTGTCGTCGCTCAACGACCCAACTGTGTCTAGAGATGAGAGCATTGTTGGGGCACTGCCTTCAAACATCCTCCCTAGAAACAAAAAGAAAATACGGTGTTACAATGACAAGCAATACTTGAATTAATTCACTGATGATTGATACTCATAAGTAAACAAGTAAAATCATTTGATACACTTGTCATCCAAATGTAGATATCAAGCATCCCTAAACGACACTCTCTCTCCCTCTCTCACACACACAATATTAAAATCCAAATATATGTAAATTCTAAAGGGTTGTGTAATGTGTGTGTGTGTATCTTGTCTTGAGAAAGGGATGCTCTCCTCTAGGGCTGGAAGGTATACCGAATATTAAGGAAAAATAATTATACATACTGCATCTTTTTTGTAATCCCCCCCACCCCCTCTTGCAGAATTATACAACAAAATTAAAACCGACCATTTTGAAAGAAATAGCACCATATGACAAGTATTACAAGATAAAGACATAAAAAAAAATATATATATATATATATCACATTGCAATTTGTACTGGAAAAGGAAATATCCTGGAAATATCCTGTTATCCTGTTACACCGCCCAAAACTAAGAAGAATATTGCGAGATGATATTCTGGCCGTGATATGGCCCCAGCCTCTATGGAACCTCCACCATTAGGGGTGGGAATCGCCAGAGATCTCGCGATACGATACTATCGCGATACTTGAGCCGCGATACGATAGTATCGCGATACTCGATATATCGCGAATATTGCGATTTTATTTTATCAACTTTTTTTTTCTTTTTTTTTACTGCAAAGTTAAACTGTCAACATGTTTTATCTAATAAAATAAAGTTCAGTCTGTTCATCTCACTTCAATAATTTTTATTGCAGAACATGGTATTTTCTCAAGCAGACAGATGTAAACACTGTAATCTGTGTTGCATGTACCTGACAAACTGCACTGTTTGTATTACAGTCATATTCCAACTTAACACTTGTGTGTGTGTGAACTACTGTACTATTACAGGTATTGAAATGAACAATGAAACTTCCTTATACCTTATTCCTTTTTTTTATGAATAATTAAATATCGATACTTGGCGTCCCTGTATCGATACAGTATCGCTACGCAAAGTATCGCGATACTACTACGTATCGATTTCCCCCCCACCCCTATCCACCATCACTCACCACATCCAGAGAGGAACACCAGGTCGCCAGAGAAGAGGCTGGAAGGGGCCCCGGTGGCCCTTCCGTCCAGGAGGTAGATCATGTGACCCACTGTGTGTCCGGGGGTGAAGAGAGCCTTGAAGTGCATACAGCCGACTGTTATGGAGTCCTTGTCTGTGAGGGGACTGACAAAAGCACAACAAACATGTATTAATTAACACGCATCTGCAGCTCATTTAATTATGTTTATGTGTTGACAGCTCATTTATATATGGAGGGGGTCTTTTACTTTCTGTGAAAAAATTTTGTCTCATCATTTGTGCACAATTGTGCTAAATAGCAAACAAAATACAATAAAAAAAACACAAGAGCTTTACAAACACTAGTCACGATGGTACAGTCATGTATTCTGTGGTCCAGTGTAATTGAATGGACTTAATATTCAATTGAATGGACTCCACTGAGATTATGGAGACAAGTCCCCATATTCTTCTATGAAAGATACGATCACCATTCTGAGAATAAAAATGTTTTTTATCCACTTTTTCTCCTTATTTTTTTCAATTTTTCTCCCATCCCAATTTCGCCTCGCCAATTCTCCCTTCCATTCTCCCCTCCCCTGTTTCGAACATTGCTAGACTATGCCTCCCACTGGTCGGCTGCAGTGAGGACAAAGCCTTGCATCACGTGTCCCCTCCGGTACACGAGGAGGCAGCTGTCGCATCTTTTCACCTGAACAGCACGATCTCTCAGTGGTGAGTAATGCGTGGGAGACTCACGCTGCCCCCGATACGTCCTGATTCTGCTGTACAGGCGCACCAACCGACCTGTAGGAGTCGCTGTCCAAAACGTCCAATCCCCACCTACCGGCTTTCCCACCCCTAACACTGCCAATTGTGTTAGTATGACGACCGGCCAAGCCGGTAGCAACGCCGAGAGCTGGGCTCGATACCAGCATCTCCTGCGTTAGTGGCGCCTTGCCCACTGCGCCACTCAGCCGCCCCACCATTCTGAGAATTCTATGTTTGGATACCATCACGCGTATCATCAAGAGCCCATATTACATAACAACTCTTTTATTTCCTTTTTTTTTTAATATAGACATCCATGCGACTGTGTTTATGTGGCGTTAGCCATGACTAGCCTACCATTTTCAGTGTGTCACACAGATGGAGGAGGAGATGATGAGGTTGCGTACAACAAAACACATGCTATAGATAGCACCATATTCCCCAGTGACCTACTGTGTGAGGCCAGGAATGTTATCAGATGCATTTCCATAAACACGGCAGGAGCTGTGGAGCCTCTTCAGTCCTTTGTTTCCCCCGCTGTGGTCCCTAGAATAAAACAAGAGCTGCTCAGTTTAACTCACTGTGGTCCCTAGGAATAAAACAAGAGCTGCTCAGTTTAACTCACTGTGGTCCCTAGGAATAAAACAAGAACTTTGAGTGGATTTATTTTATCTCGAACAATCAACCATATAAAAACACAATAAAAATGATAATGATAAAAAAATCTAATTTAAAATGAAATCTTACATTCTTCATTAAATGATAAACAAACGAGTTCGAGAAGGAGCAGAAGGAAGCAAATGCTTATCTAGTCCTGCCCCTTTCTCACAATATCATACATAAACAAAATCTCCAAACTAAAATAACAAACAAAATAAACATACAAATAAAAAGAAATAACCCAAATAGAAATAAAAATATATAAACTATAGAACTCTTCAGTTTAACTCACTATAGGAACTTGGGTGTCTTCAGTGCAGTATACAATATAAAATACAATCAGCAAGTTTATTGTATGTATAATAATAGCCTACTCAATATAAATGTCTTAGCCGTTTCTTTTATTGTTTATTGTGCATATATGTATCAAATTTCTGATAAACTATGTCTTGTTTTGTAAGCTTGTCATTGCTGTAAATGAGGGTAACCTCACGGAAAGATTTGAAATGAAATGAATTAAATGTATATTATATCTCCAAACGATTCACCATGAAAAGGGCTGCATGAACCCTTCCCCGTGGGTTCAATATGGAATCAACGACATATCGTCATGTAAAACAATAAATGGAGCGGAACACACACTAAACACAACATACTGAAATCAATGTGCTCTCACCAGTGTTTATGTGTGCAGAGGATTGCTTCCAACATCACCCCTTCTTCCTTCAGGACTGTCTGTAGGATTTACAGAGAAGTCTGGTTTAGTCATCATCATCACTCAGTTTCACTTGCTGATCCTCGGCTGTAATATGTAACGCTACGCTAAAGGATAAGGCCAGTGTAAAAAAATTAAATAAATATTATCGTCTACATAACTTATGAAAAGACAAAAACCTACAATAGAGTTCTTCCACTCTGTGCACTTCTACTCTCTCCTACCCCCTTAGGAGCTCTCAGCCAGGAAGCCATATGTTCCCAGTGTCTGCTAAAGCCATTAAATACAGCTCACAAACACACATTTCCAGTTCTAAATATCATGTATTATCATGAAAAACAGGGGCATTGTAGTTGTTACAAAATCTACTTAAAATTGGCGACAAGCTCCATCGAGCTATTGAAGTACAGCAGGACACAGAACAGAGTAGTCCCCAAGCATGCACACTGCATTACACTCGAGTCCAGGACAAAGTACAATGCCCATGTTCATCACAACGATGCATTATGCAGACCAAAGCAACAGTACAGCACTGTGTACTAACCCTTTTCTTTTTTACATCAGTGGTGTTCTAGACATTCTGGATATGAGCTAATCTGGTGTTGGCTGGAATAAATGCATTGTAGGTTTGTCTTTTCCTAAGCTGTTGACAATAAGAAAAATATTAAATTACAATTATCCTTTAAGATCCCTCAGGTGACGGTACATCATGTAATTACATTTTATAATTACTCACACATTTTATATAATCTGATCATAAAATCCAGGCCACTTATTAGTCGAACACTAGTCAAAAGATACAACTTGTCAAAACTTCGGGTCTCTCTGGTAGAACGCCGACATGTTGAATAGACCTATCTCAAACCCTGCCCTCTTTTCTTGATCCTCCAATCACAACTGTCGCTTACCTCGGACAAACTTTGGTAAGCGACAGTTGTGATTGGAGGATCAAGAAAAGAGGGCAGGGTTTGAGATAGGTCCATTGAACATGACTGAGTGGAAATAACAAATTGATCATTCTAATCAAGATGTCAGCGTCCATAAAGCTCCCTGTTGATGTTTTGACAAATGGATCATTTCAACAACATTGGGTGAGTGTTTGACAAATAAGTGGCCCAAATGAGTCTTGAGTAAGTAAAATTCAATTACATAACATACCGTCGCCAAAGGGATCTTGAAGTTAATTTGCCCGGATGTGATATGTAGCTAGTGTAGCTGGGGACCAGCAACAGTTTCACCAACATTTAGGTTGACCTGCTATCGTCAGTGTCAGGTAAAGTCAAGAGTCTCGCTGTGCAGGTGCCCCGACCGATCAGGTAGGAGTCGCTGTTTTACAACGACCAGGACCCACCCTTGCCGGGTTTTCCCACCCTCTAACACTGCCAATTGTGTTAGTATGGACGGTCGGCCAACCCGGAAGCACCACAGCTGGATTCGATCCAACCGTCTCTGTGGTGGTAGGCATACGCTTAGACCGCTGCGCCACCCGGCCGCCCGTCAAGAGTCTTTCAACAGCTGAATGCACAGTAACACAAACCTGCCTTTAAATTAACATGTTTAATAGAATACTTAACGTAAAACAAGGAATATTTGAACAATAAAAGTGCAAGAGGTTCCCTGGAGGCACTGACCTTTGACTGAAGAAGTGTAGGACTAGTCACTGACACATGCCAACCCACTGAAAATCTATTTTACAGCTTAGGACTATGGCCATTTGTGGTATGGTTGGTCACGTTTATGTCTGTTACAATCTGGTTCCATAGTTTATGGTATTGGCCTACTTTGGTTTGAATCTTAAATTAATTGGCAAATGTCTGCCTTTAAAGAATTGTTAGAAAAGCAAGCCGAGGCCACAATGAGACTCATTTACACAAAATGAGGTGATAGGTACCATGCTTGGCAAAGGTTCTGGAGAACTTGGTAAATAATCAACTCAAATTCTTTCAAGTTACTCAATAGCCCACACCAATTAGGGTTTAGAGCCATTTCAGTGGTAGATAAGAGGAAACACTGTGCTGCCCCCTTCATAGACTTGTTAAAAGCTTTTGATACAGTCAATCACCATCTAGTTTTAAAATGAGTATCCAGCATTGGCTTGGATAGGGGTGCTTGTGATTGGTTTCAGGACTATCTATCTAGTCAGTGTGTGAAGAATTGGGCCATGCCCAATCTGAATTCTTGTCTATAATAATAATAATAATAATAATAATAAATTACATTTATATAGCGCTTTTCTAGACACTCAAAGCATTGCCCACAATGTAGGGTCGAAATGGCTTCCTTCACCACCACTGGTAGCACCCAACCTTGGGCTACGCAGGCTCAATGGCTGCCATACACTGGCACCAGGCACACATCACACTACACAATGGCTCAACGGCTCAGGAGACGGGGATTGATATAAGCCAATTAAGGGGAAGGGGTGATTAGGTGGCCTTGATGTCAGAGACCTGATAGGGAATAACCAAAGGTCTGCCTCAGAGCTCAGTTTTGGGTGCCGTTCTTTTTACCATTTATATTAATTATATTGATTCTTCTTTGAACGGATCACATCCATGCCCATTTGTATGCAGACGATACTGTATCGATGACACTGTTCAGTTGGCCATTGAGAACCTGCAGCTTTCTTTTAATTTTATTAATCTAAAATGAGTCCTTAATACAATTATAATAATGTAAGACTAAATGTATGCGGTTTTCTAGAGCTAGACATATTGTTTATGCCCAAGTGCATATATCTACTGTAAATGGCTCTTGTATTGAGAGTTGCCGAGTATAAATATCTTGGCCTGTGGCTCAATGAGAAATGTTAATTTAAGTTTCATGTGGACAACCTTACCTCTAAGCTGAGACAGAAAGTTGGCTTCTTGTACAGAAACAGAACCAGCTTTCCTATGATTAGTAGGAGGATTGTTGAGGCAGTTTAAAAAAAAAAAAAAAAAAACGTTTTTTTAGACTATGGTGATGTAATTTATAGGCATGCTGCAGCTTCAACCTTCAAACCTTGGTCTATCACCCTTGAGCATGAGCGCTGCACTTGGAAGATCAGCCTTTTCAATTGATGCACCCAATATTTGGAATGACCTCCAACTCACTCTAAAGTTGGGAAGTTCTTCCAACATTTACAGAATTTAAGAGTATGATTTACGATCACTGTGTCAACTTGTGACTGTTAACAGATTTTGTTGTTTATTTTAATTGTATTGTTCTATCCGAAAAATAGATATTTCTGTAGGTTGAACAGATACAGATAATGACGTTTCCACACACCCCTATCAGCCATACTAATCGGTCGACCCCTATTACAGACAACACAATAAGTCCCAGGACGGGCCAATCAATACATTTCCTTGCCTCAGTGTGTTTGATGGAAAATAGAGGTGAATGAAGATACGTCTTCAGCCAGTATCAGAGCAGTCATTAATTACCACTGACAGAGACAGAGGTCAAAGTGACACCAGAGCTCCCTTCAGTCACAGAGGGTTCTGTGCAGCTAAAGAAACACTACTATCACAATAGACACTTTTACTGTTTGTAAACAACAATGATGACGTTTTGGCTACGGAAGTCACCAGGAACAGCCTGGATGAAACAACGCCACATCCAACGACCTGCCCATTAGTTCAGTTACCTTCGCTTTCATCCACAATGTCAATGATTCTCTCCCCACATAAAGACAGGGGAATGCAGTCTAACCAGGTGTGCAAGGGCATTAAAAACCAAAGATCCTGACCAGCTCTAATGCTCACTGCAGCAGAGAATGAGAAGCATTAGATATAATGAACACCATTCAACATAATGATGAACACCATTTGACATAATGATGAACACCATTCGACATAATGATACATGACAATAATATGAGCACGCTTATATGAATGATGTCTTAACATTAGGCTGGGTACTGAAACAAGTGCAAATTCACTATAGCTGCAACCTTTTTGCGATAGGCTACCTACTGCCACACCCCCTTTTAGCCAATTGACATTAACACACCCACACACAGTTGACCTCCGTGTCAAATTTCAGCCTCTTAGGGTGAAACCTGTGGCTGTTAGAGTGGTGAAATATTTGTGGACCAACCAACGAACTGACCGACAAGGTATGTGTACTCTTTTTTTTTCGGTTTCAGTGTCAATAAGGCATCAAAAATATTCTAAATATTAGATTTTTACAATGTCAAGGAAATCACTTGAGCGTGAAATACAGTAGATTGGTGGCATGTAACAAGTGGCATGTAACTACAATAAATAAATATTCATTGTGCATTATTGCATAATGAATAAAAAGTTATTTAACTTCAAAGATATATATACAGTTTATACATATATACATTGATCAAAGTAATCAAGCGCACACCATAAGTGTTGTTTAATTAATAGTAATGTAAATAAACATAGGAGCGAACTAGGGCTGTCCCCGACTAAGGATTTGATAGTCGACTATGATTGGCCAAAATTTGCCGTTAGTCGACTATTAGTATTAAAAAAAATAAGAAAATAAAAAAAAAGCATAATATATATATATATTTTATCATTCCATTTGGGCTGTGGGGGGTGCTTAATGTCTGAAGGAGTCGACTGAAGGCTTCTTGTCCTCTGCAAAAGCATGCAATTGGTCCACTGATGGATACATCTTGATATTTGTCTAGTGTGTTCATTAGATGGGTGAAATCCTCTTTCAGTGCCTCTGTGCCTGTTTTCGTAGGCAGTTAGCCTCTGGTATGCGTGCCATTAGCGTTAGCCACGCTTCTAGGCCTCTTTTCTTTTGGAAAGAATGATAAAATATTTATAATTTTTTTTTGTATTCGACTAAGAGGTTGGCAGTCGACTACGGCTCCTTTCAACCGATTAGTCGACTAATCGACAAATAGGGGTCAGCCCTAGAGCGAACAATATGTTTGGCATCATGGCTTCCTCATGTTCACTCTTCACTTGAAGGCATCAGGTGTGGGCTTACAAAAACGTTCTGTGTCAACACGTGATAATAATTACAAATCATGAGACAGAACTTTACATTCACGTATTTTTTATATTAAAAAAAAAAAAGACAAATATATATAGGTACACACATTATATACACAAGTTATACTATAAGTAATGCGGTACACAAAGCAGCAATAAGAAATGGAAATGTGGAGTATTCAATAGTTTCAGGACTATAAAGAAAGAAATCAATATAAATGGTAAATGGACTGCATTTATATAGAGCTTTTATATAGAGCTTTTATCTAAAGCGCTTTACAACGTATGCCTCACATTCACACATGATGGTGGAGGCAACCATGCAAGGTTACAACCTGCTCATCGGGAGCAGTTAGGGGTCAAGTGTACAACTCCATCTATGGAAGTAGCACTTGTATTATATACTATGTAATATGTCAAATGAAGATTTTTGTATTTATCTGTATTTAATGGGAAATCTAATGTTATATGGTATAGAAAGTGTTGTATCTGTTTACTTATAGTTACTGCTGTCTTATGTGGCTATATATATACCATTATATATATATATATATATATATATATATATATATATATATATATATATATATATATATATATATATATATAAATGATAATATAGGCTACTGACAATGGACCCTTTGACATGCAATTTGATACGTGAATGTAAACTTCTGTTGTCACATGTTTTGTCATCATCACCAGTTGGCACAGAAAGTCTTTGAAAGCACACACCGACCTGATGCCAATTAAGTGAGGAGTGAACCGGAGGAAGCCACGATGCGAAACGCATTGTTCGTTCCTATGTTTTATTTAAATGTAAATGTATTGTTATTGCACTGCACAAGTACAGTACAACAAAATGAAGTGGGCATCTAACCAGAGTGCAAAGTAACAGTAAAGTGCATTAACGTACAAACTAAAGTCGATTTGCCGCAATGCAGTCCACGTTTAGCGACAGACTTATCCCCCCCCCCCCCCCCCCCCCCCCGACATACCACAAATCGCTTTGGGCAGTCCTTTGTGCCGGTGGCAATCAGGCTCCACAACCAGGCAGGGCCAGGACGGGCCAACTGCCGTGGACTGGAGGAGCTGGGTTGTGGACTGTAACCAATTAATTTAATTATTTAACATCATGATTGGACCACTTTTTAGCGCTATTTTAGTCCTATTTTAGCTATTTTTATCCATGTGTACTTGTCCATCTTGTTTTTAACACATAGTCAAGTCAAGTCAAGTCAAGTCAAGTCAAGAGTTTTATTTGTCACGGCATACGAGTATACAATGAAATGCGGGTGGTCTTGCCCGCAACGATGTGCAATACAGTGGGTACAACATATAGTAGAATCCAATACAAATTTTTTTTTGCAATAACAGGTAACAGGTAACATGGTGTGACATCAAAATCGGTATCTGTACATAGTTATTTACAGAGCATATGACATGCTAGGTAGCTTTGGTAGTGCAATACACTGTTACAGTTGCTAATACTGATTTAAAGTGGCCTTTCCTTTTGGCAATAAGTGTGAGTGTGTGCGCATGAGTGTGTGCCCGCTCATGTACACATACTAATAAGTGTACGTTATGTATTAACTGTTTTTAAATGGCTGTTTTTAAATTGTTGTTATGCTGTAAAGGACATCTGAATCTCCCCTCGGGGATAAATAAAGGTTTTCAATTCAATTCAATTTGAACACTCCTGGTGTGTGCACTACTTTGACCTTGAACGTTGTATTGTTCCTGCTCTGGCTGCACCCAGGATGAATAGCACGGCTGTGCACAGGGCACCCATTGATTCTCATGTATAAATAAAATAAATGTACAGTTTACTCTGTTTATATATACAGTATATATTAAAAAAAAATTGTTTTAGAGCTGGTATCAAATTCTGAGTATTGTAACTGGTATTGAATATTAGGCACCCACGATGGCCAGCCTTACGATACATAAACAAACAACACACTATAGCTTATGAATGTGCAGTTTCTTCGTCAAATGTATACTCTCTTTTTTAGACTCATCAAAAACAGTACTGTATTTGTAAACCTGGTATGTCATAAATGTATAGATGTAGCAGTACTACTGTCTATCTGTATGTCATCGATCTATGTCATATTATGTTATGATGAATTGAAAATGGGGGACCCTGATGTAAACAAGACGAAAGTCTTTCTCTGGTCTGCATCCCCTTAACAATTGTGTATTGAGCTGTACTGTATTGTATCTGTTAATACAATTATCAATCAACCAATCAAATCAATCAATCAATGCTAAAGGAAATAGAATATAATATAAAGGTAATTTACCTCAACTGTCTGTGGGTCTGAAGGGTCTACAACCACTGCAACACTTGATGCCGTGTCAATCACAAGATAGCTATAGTTGTCAGAGAGGACTGGTATGGGGATGATTTTGATACCTGTGGATAGAGAGAGAGATGGCTACATACATACATGTACACTTGCCTTAACAGGTCACACACAGAAAGGCCTGGGTGATGATGACAATGACAAACAGTTGTTAGGCTGCTACATGGTAGGCCTACATACCATTCAATTCCATGGGCTGAGCCTTTGAATGTCCAGTGGGATAGTGTTCACGGGCTTTCCTCATCTGCCTCTTGTAGTACAGATAACCCAGTCTGGTCCTTGTGTACAGTGTGTACCTGGAAGTCACAGTTCAAATCAATCAGAACTGTACTGTACAGTACTAGATAGCAAGCCAGACATTATTGTGTGTGGTGATGGTGACGCTAAGCTACTGTAGCTCGGAATGAAAACAAATGATAGGGATTTTGATTAAGGCTGTGACGTTCTTTCTACTCACGCAATTCGAAACAATGGCTTCTCCGTGCGAGCCATGATCTTGGTCAACAGGTTTTTCCAAACTAATCTCCCTGCGCGTCTGAAACGGAGACATAGGAATAAAACGCTGCAAAAGGACGCAGTGGCAAGCAGGGTTACCGACCAGTCAGGAAGCGCCATAGCTGCGAGGGCGGAGTCTTCGTGACGTACAATTAGACCACTGCGCTTCCGCGTTACATGGAGCTCGTGAGGAAGGGGGGGGGGGGGGGGGGAATTAATGAACGTTGATTGATCCTTTTGATTGATTGATTGATTGATTGATTGATTGATTGATTGATTGATTGATTGAAAACGTTATTAACAGATTGCAGAATGGGTACAGTACAGTACAGCTCAATTACATACAATTGTTAAGGGGATGCAGACCAGAGGGGTTTGATTGATTGATTGATTGAAAACTTTATTAACAGATTGCAGAATGGGTGTGAATGAATGAATGAATGAAAACTTTATTTAACAGATTGCAGAATGGGTACAATACAGTACGGCTCAATACATACAATTGTTAAGGGGATGCAGACCTGAGAAAGACGTTTGTCTTGTTTCCATCAGGGTCCCCCATTTTCAATTCATATAGACATTTATGACATACATAACATACATGACATTTATGGCATAGGGACATATAGGTATTTAGTACTGATACATTTGTGACATAGGCGGTATTCAAATATACAGTACTGTTACCCCTAGATCCTGACAGAGTATATACATATGATGGGGAGGGGACTGTACATTAGGAGGGGGTGGGTGGGTGGGAGGGGAATATACATACGGCGGGGAGGGAATATATACATGCGGTGGGGAGGAGACTGTCTATTAGGAGGTGGTGGGGGTTTTGGGCATTTACGGTGGCCAGTTTCGAATTGCAGCCTCCCGTAGGTGCTCTTTAAGGGCGGTTTTGAATGTGGGCAGGGATTCACATTCCTTTACAGCTTTGGGTAGGGCGTTCCACATTGTTGTGGCATAATTGCGAAACGTGTTTAGTCCCTTGTTTGAGCCGAATCTGGGTTTAACATGATTTGTTGAGCTTCCTCTGGTGTAGTGGTTGTGGTATTCACTGACCTTTGGGAAGTATTTTGACATGTACATGGGCACCCCGGTCGTATAGTGTATCTTGTAGACCAGGCCCATTGCAAGTTGCTGTACTCTGTCGTCTACTCTAAGCCATCCTAGGTTGGCAAAGTGGGCAGGGGTGAGGTGGGTTCTGGGGTTCAGGTCAAGTAGTAGTCTGACCAGTTTGTTTTGTGATGTTTGTAATTTTGTTTTAAGCGCCTTTGAGGTGCTTTGGTACCATGAGGTGCACGCATAGTCATAGTACCCTTGAATGAGTGCTCCTGCCAGAGTCCTCAGGGTATTCTTGTTTACCAGAGAGGAGATCCGGTACAAGAATCTAGTTCGTTGGTTGACTTTTTTTATTACATTGGATGCCATTTTGTCACAGGAAAGATTTGCCTCTAGGATGGAACCCAGGTAGGTAATTTCGTCTTTCCTTGTGACAATATTGTCACCCACTGTAACTGAGAAGCCGTCGGTCTTGCTGAGTTTGTTATTTGAACCGAAGAGAATGGACTCTGTTTGCCCATGTGTAATGATAGTTTGTTATCAGCGAGCCATATGCAGATTTTGCCTAGTTCCGTGCTGAGGGTTTTTTCAACCTGCAATTTGTTCTTGTCAGAGACCAGCAGGGCTGAGTCGTCCGCAAACAGGAACAAGTTGCAGTCACAGGCTGACGACATGTCATTTGCATAAATTAGGAAGAGTAGCGGTCCTAGTATGCTTCCTTGTGGAACACCACAGCTCACTGTGAGGGGGGGGGATAGAGTACCGTTTACCTCTACCATCTGTTCTCTCCCCTCCAGGTAGGATTGCATCCAGCTCACTGATAGGCTATCAAAACCAATTGCTTTTAGCTTGTCCATTAGAATGGAGTGATTGACAGTGTCGAAGGCCTTTTGTAGGTCCAGCATGACCATGCCGCAGTATTTGCCAGCGTCCACCTCTTGTTTGATGTGGTCGTTCAAATAGAGGAGGCATGTGTCAGTGGAGTGGGACGTTCTGAAGCCAGATTGGAATTCGTAGATTAGGTTTTTTTCCGCCAGGTACTTTTCGACCTGTTCGTAGACTATTTTCTCCATGACTTTCGAGATGGAGGTAAGAATAGAAACAGGGCGGTAGTTGCCTGGGTCTAATTTGCTGCCCTTTTTGTGTAGAGGGGTCACTCTCGCAATTTTGAAGTCCTTGGGGACGTGCCCCTGTTTTATAGAGAGGTTTATTATGTGTGTGATGACTGGGGTGATGGCGGCTGCTGCGTCTCTGAGGAATTTGGAGGGGATGTTGTCATGGCCAGTGGCCTTGTTAGGTTGGAGGGCGCTCAATTTTTTGAGTACCTCATCGGTTGTTACCATTTCAAGTTTGAAGTCGTCTTTGTGGACCCCTAGGTTTTTGTAGTATGCTACTATGTGTTCTACCCCATAATGCCCTGAGTGGGAGGGTAGTTTGTTTACCAGTGTTGTGGCTATGTTTGTGAAGAAGATGTTTAAGTAATTGGCTACATCCAGCTTGTCTGTGATGAGCGTGTTGTCCGTCTTTATGTTTATGTTTGAGAATCTGGTTTTAAGTTTTTTACTGCAGCCTAGTTGATTATTGAGTAATTTCCAAAGTTCGCGGGGTTTGTTTTTGTTTTCCTCAGTTTTGTCGTTGATGAAATTTCTTTTTGCGGTTCTGATCATGGTGTTTACGTCATTTCTTAGTCTGTTTCTTTGGATTTTTAGTTCAACCACGTGGGCTTGGAGTTCACTGTTTGAGCTTTTGGAAAGCTTTGTCTGACTTTTATGAAGTTCAGAGCATTTTTTGTCTCTGGTTTTCATAGCGGCCAGTATTTCAGTGTGCATCCATGCCTCAGCGCGATTTTTAACCCTGGTGGTTCTTATCGGTGCCATGTTGTTGAGTATTGCTGTGAATTTGGTTTTGAATCCAAGCCATGTTTCTTCAACCTGTGTACCACTGAGCTCATCTGACCAGTCCAAGCTCCCCAGTTCTAGGTTAAAGGCCTCTCTAGAGTAAGTTTTGAGGTCTCTAGATGTGACTGTTTTGTGACAGCCGGCCTTCTGTTTTAGCTTTTTGCGGGTACAGAAAATCATATAATGATCACTTAACCCGCATGCTATCACCCCTTTACTGGAGATCATGGACTTGTCAGAGGTCAAAATGAGGTCAATGGTGGTTTGTGTCGAATCGCATACCCTTGTGGGTTGTGTGATTAGCTGGCTGAAACCGTGCAGGTCAGAAAATCTACTGAAGGCCTTGAAGACGGGTGCTGATTTACGCAGCATATCCGTGTACAGTACAGTACAGCTCAATACATACAATTGTTAAGGGGAGGCAGACCAGAGAAAGACTTTCGTCTTGTTTACATCAGGGTCCCCCATTTTCAATTCATCGTAACATATGTGACATACATGACATACCGATAGACAGTACTGCTACATCTATACATTTATGACATACCAGATTTGCAATTACAGTACTGTTTGTGATACAAAAAGAGTCCAGAAAGAAAAGAGTATATACATTAGACGTAGAAACTGTACATTGGATTGGGTAGGTGGGGGTGGGGGGGGACTGTACATTGGAGGTGGATGGGTGGGGGGGGGGGGGGGTTGGGTAGGAGGGGTGGGTGGGGGACACTGTACACCTGTACAAACAAACACTGTACATTGGATTATTGACAAGACCATACTTGGTAATTTACTGTACATTGGAGGGGGTTGTGTTCGGACATTTACAGGGGCCAGTTTCGAGTTGCAGTCTCCCTTAGGTGTTTTTTGAGAGTGTTTTTGAAAGTGGGTAGTGATTCACATTCCTTTACAGCTTTGGGTAGGGCGTTCCACATTGATGTGGCATAATTGCGAAACGTGTTTAGTCCCTTGTTTGAGCCGAATCTGGGTTTAACATGATTTGTGGAGCTCCCTCTGGTGTTGTGATCGTGGTATTCACTGACCTTTGGGAAGTATTTTGTCATGTACATGGGTACCTTGGTCGTGTAGTGTATCTTGTAGACCAGGCCCATTGCAAGTTGCTGTACTCTGTCGTCTACTCTAAGCCATCCTAGGTTGTCAAAGTGGGCAGGGGTGAGGTGGGTTCTAGGAGTAAGGTCAAGCAGTAGTCTGACCAGTTTGTTTTGAGATGTTTGTAATTTTGTTTTTAGCGCCTTTGAGGTGCTTTGGTACCATGAGGTGCAAGCATAGTCGTAGTACCCTTGAATGAGTGCTCCTGCTAGAGTCTTCAGGGTATTCTTGTTTACCAGTGAGGAGATCCGGTACAAGAATCGAGTTCGTTGGTTGACTTTTTTTATTACATTGGATGCCATTTTGTCACAGGAAAGATTTGCCTCTAGGATGGAACCCAGGTAGGTAATATCTTCTTTCCTTGTGACAATATTGTCACCCACTGTAACTGAGAAGCCGTCGGTCTTGCTGAGTTTGTTATTTGAACCGAAGAGAATGGACTCTGTTTTGCCCATGTGTAATGATAGTTTGTTATCAGCGAGCCATATGCAGATTACATCAGGGGGACCCTGATGTAAACAAGACGAAAGTCTTTCTCTGGTCTGCATCCCCTTAACAATTGTGTGTATTGAGCTGTACTGTATTGTACCCATTCTGCAATCTGTTAATAAAGTTTTCAATCAATCAAAGAGAAAGACTTTCGTCTTGTTTACATCAGGGTCCCCCATTTTCAATTCATCATAACATAATGACATTGTAAATGAGTTTGTAAATGAACATTGAGTGCTCAGAACATTGAACTATCCACACACAAGCACACATGAACACACACACGACACGCACGCTGTGCACGCTCACACACGAGCAGCCACTTAACACTTTAACATGAGCGGACACACACTCATGTCGCACACACGCACACTTATGGCCAAAGGAAAGGACACTTTAAATTAGAATAACAGGAACAGTGTATTGCACTACCAAAGCTAACTAGCATGTCCCATATGCTCTGTAAATAACTATGTACAGATACCGAGATGTCACTCCATGTTACCTGTTACCTGTTTACTGCACAATGTTGTTTTTTCATTTTTTGATTCTATTATATGTTGTACCACTGTATTGCACATAGTTGCAGGCAAGACCACCCGCATTTCATTGTATACCTGTATGCCGTGACAATTAAAACTCTTGACTTGACTTGACTTGACTTGTACATTTTGGATATTGACAAAGCCATACTTGGTAATTTACTGTACATTGGAGGGGGTTGGGTTGACGTAAGTGGTTGTTGTAGCTACGGCTTACATTTCAAGTTTCAGTTTTGTTTTATTTGTCACATATAGAGTAAATTACAGTGAAATGCTTGGTTCTGTATCATGAGCCCCCTGAGAATGTGCTTCATTCAGTAAACAAAGTAATAAAGTATAGAATAGAATATAAATACTTTATTCATCCCGAGGGGAATTTGGCCCTCGGGATGTAAAAGTAACAGTAATAAAGTCCAAACACTATACAAAATATACAATACAAACTAAAGTACAAAATTAAGTACAAAATGCAAACAACAAAATGCAAACTTTTTCGAATGCAAAAATTAGGTATGGATGTAATGCTGCAAATGTCTTTGTAATAGATCTAAAAATAGATACAAATATGGTGTAGTGTTAAAAGTGCTCTAACCAAGGCTCTAATCAACATTCATTAATTGTATCCCCTCTCGCTCCCTTCCCCTTATGAATTGAAAATAGGGGACCCTGATGTAAACAAGACGAAAGACTTTCTCTGGTCTGCATCCCCTTGTGTATATTGAGCTGTACTGTACTGTACCCATTCTGCAATCTGTTAATTAAAGTTTTCAATCAATCAATCAATCAATCAATCAATCAATCCATTTCCCCCTCTCTCCCATGAGCTCAAAATACTTGCAGTGGTCTATTAATTATGTTTCTTCCTTCTACAAGGCATTTGACACCAGACAGCCTGACTTCATATTTAAAGTCCTGGAACATTTTGGGTTTGGAAGTACATTTTCAACCCTCGTTGATCATGGCACATCTAAAGATGTAACAGTATAATAAAGGATGCCCATTCTCATCTCACCCTGTCTCTTTTTAATGATTTTATACAACGAATCTGTGAAAGATGTTTTTTTTTTTTTCTTTTTTTTTTTGGAAAATAAACTAGAGCCTGAGGTGTGGCCAGCAATAGCAACCCCTCCCCACTCAACTCCTACCTACATTTCGGACCAAAACAAAACAAAGTGGGGCTCTTTTGGAGTGAAGTCAGCCCTATGTTCCCACAGCCCAATGGTCCCACAGCCCTATGTTCCCACAGCCCAATGGTCCCACAGCCCTATGTTCCCACAGCCCAATGGTCCCACAGCCCTATGTTCCCACAGCCCAATGGTCTCACAGCCCTATGTTCCCACATTTCTAAGATTTTTTTTTCTAGGAATTTTTTTTTTTTTTTTTTTTTTATGGCAGTATTTATATATTTGTATATACTGTAACTGTATAACTGTAACACTGTATATTATAAGTTTATCCTGCTCAAAGCACGTCACCATTTTAATATTGTGTGTATTGAGCCGTACTGTATTGTAGCCATTCTCCAATCTGTTAAATAAAGTTTTCATTCATTCATTACACTACTGTATGTACACAATCATACGTGTAAAACTGAGTAGATTTTCGAGTGATGACAGACTGTCACAGACTGATTGAATGACAGGTGAAACAACTAATTGTATTCACCTCCTGTCTCCCGCCCTTCCCACGCGCCACGAGCCACTGAGCTACTGTGATACAGTGCTTGCGCAGTCAGTCGATTTGAGCTAGTAGTCAGACTTTGCTAGCACAGAATGTCTCACTCGCAGAAAAGAAAAATATCAGATTTATTTTCGAAACGTCCCGCCGGTCCCAGTGACAGTCCCACTAAATCTGATAAACGTCAGAGAGAGACAGAGACGACAGGTTCAGCCTCAGCATCAGGTATTGAAGAGTTAACTGAGTCTGTTCCCCTATACCCCCCCTCGGGCGCCAGGGGCTTCCACTGAGGGGTGATGCAAATAGGGATGGGGTGTTATGGCAGCTCATGATGGAAAGAGTGCGCACCGAGTCTGATCCCGAGTTGAAGAATTGGCTCCAAAAGAGAGACAACTGGATGTCCAACAACATCCAAAACGAAATCTTCTTACAGCTGCTTGCCCATGATATTCAGCGACAAATTAGAGGCAAAGCATCCAAAAGCCCAATCTTTGGCTTGAGCGCTGACGGAACCACTGATGTCACTCACTGGAAAAGAACAATTCTCGTGTAATATACAGTTAGCCGATGACAACTTGGAAGCTCAGAACTTATTTTGGGGTTTTTACAATGCCCGGCCCAGACACAACAGCCGAGACGCTGTTTTTGTGTATAAAATACTTTTACGCCTCGACCTGCCCATGGAGAGGCTGATAGGATACTGTTTTGACGGGGCCAGCAACATGTCTGGGGGGTACAGGCTAGACCAGGGGTTCCCAAATTTTTCAGGCCGCGACCCAAAAAAAACTGTGTCAGAGAGCCGCGACCCCCACTATTATAGGAGGTAAAAAAAATTTTTTAAATGGAAATGTATGGTTGAAACATGCAAACGTTCAAACGCACACACACTAATAAGCATTGGAGGCTTTTAACCAGGGCCGGACTGGGGAAATCATTCAGGCCAGGAAATATAGCCCCAGTCAGGCCACTTTTTAAGCAGGGGGTCTGGGGGTCCCCCACCAGGATTTTTTTTGTTACAAAGACTTAATTTCCTGCATTCTGGTGCAGGCATTTTTTTTATTTGTACCCTTTAAATGCCAGTGTTTGTGATGGCATCACAACTTATTGTTAAAAAACAGGCTAGCATATGTATGATTAGCAACAACACAGATTTTTATGGATTTTCAGTTTTTTGTAATTGATAAATACAATATTTTATTCAACTTCAGCCCTGATCATAACACCACATATTAATTTTATAATTCTAACCCTTTAAATGCCAGTGTGTGTGATGGCATATATTTGCAATATATCAAATGCAAAGTACATTTTTCTGGGGGGGATTATTACAGGCTAGCATGTGTCAATGATTAGCAGTTTTTCGTAAGGATCCCGCCTCCACCAATCACATGCGGCTCCCTTTGTGTGTGTGTGAGAGCAAGAGAGAGAGAGAGAGAGATAGTTCTCCAACTTGTGTGAGTTGCAGTGATCTCCTGGTTGTTCCCCACCTAGGTTATCTAACTATTGCGCTGGTGCAAATAGAAACACTGGCCTGGCCTGCTTCTAAGTTCAGTGGCCTGACAAAAAAAATAAATAAAAAACGTTTATTTTTATTTTTATTTTTTTTAATTTTTTTCATCTGGCGACCCCCCAGCACCCCCTGCCGTTTTATAGTTCCCGCGTGCCTGATGGGGGTAGATTTCTATCAAAAATAAACAAACGCAAAAGTAGAATCCACAATCGTAAAAACGATACACACACTCACACCTCAGAATCCACAATCGTAAAAACGATACACACACACACACCTCTCAATTTGTGTTTCATAAATCATAAAAACACGCTTGATTTGTTTAGATTTACGTACGGAATTCTAAAAACAGCTTGATCTGGTTAGATTTACTTAAGGAATTCTAAGGACACGCTTGATCAACTTGGAGTTACGTACGGAATTTTGAGACAAATATTTCGCTGTTTTCCCCGTGGGGATTCGTGTGTGACGCTTCTTCTTCTTAGAGGTCTATCAAAAATAAACAAACGCAGAAGTAGAATCCACAATCGTAAAAACGATACACACACACAAACCTCTCAATCTGTGTTTCATAAAACGTTTGATCTGCTTAGATTTACGTACGGAATTCTAACGTTTGATCTGCTTAGATTTACGTACGGAATTCTAAGGACACGCTTGATCTGCTTGGAGTTACGGACAGAATTTTGAGACAAATATTTCACTGTTTTCCCTGTGTGGATTCGTCTCTGAAGCTTCTTCTTCTTCGGCGCTACCGAACACAGCCCGAGGTGTCTCCGGCTCATGAGCGCTACCAGTGGCCAAAATCGCACATTATCTTTAGCCCTACCTAGGAATCAACATTTCATTATGAAAATTAATGCTCAAAGTAAATATATATTACCATTTTGAAGATAACAACTAGGGCTTTCAAATGATATAAAATATCTGTATGATTATCATGATTATTATTATTAATATCTTTCATATTTGATACAGAAATTATTACAAAAATCTTGTCTGTCCGGCCACCACATTTCAACAAACTGCATTTTCAACCACTTTACTGACAAGCTAGCAGGAAACTTAGAGGGTATGGGATATAGACAATTGTATGGGCAATATAGAACAGCTGACAGATTAGAAATATAATTTATTGTTCAAAAGTTATTATAATTATAGTGATAGTAATAAAACAATTCTGTCTGAAAATTAACTTGAATGGGTTTATGATGAATATCTGTTTGTGGGTATGCTCAAAGTAATATATTATTCAAATCTTTCATATTTGATACAGAAATTATTACTAAAATCTTGTCCGGCCACCACATTTCAACAAACAACTGCATTCTGAATTAATTTAGCCTTGTAGTTTTCTAATCCCATCGTTTATTAGTTATATTTGTATTGATTAAACATAAGTCAGTTACTGTACATGACACTGTACATGTCAAATATGCTAAGGTAATTAGCTTTAACTTATTTCTTATGGAGCAGTGTCCCCATTTATCCCAGAGGAGTTGATGAACACTCACTGCAGCTTTATTATCTAAGAAATACTTACAGTATATAATAATTGTATATAATAATTGTAAAGTGTTTTTTGATGTTTTTTTTTGTTTTGGTGTAAATCTAATATAAGAATCTATAAATGCTAAATGCTATATGATCTGATAAAGTATACAGTATTCACATAAGGTGCTATAGGTTCCTAGTTGGAGGTCTGGCAGCAGTCCCTGCCCACTGTTGTGGAGTCTGATGGCCGCTGGTATGAAGGACTGGCCGAGGCGGTTAGTTGGGTGTGGGGGGGGGGGGGGGGGGGCTTCTCATCTTGACTAGCTCGTCATAGAGGGGGTTGGAGGGATTCTCCAGGATAGCAGCCAGCTTCCTTCTCATCCTCCTCTCTGCCTTTAGATTGGCAAGAGTATAGGGTTTTAGGATGAGGTGGTCATATAAGTTCCTTGGGGTACACCTGAACAATAAACTGGACTGGTCGGACAACACAGAGGCCCTCTACAGGAAGGGACAGAGCAGGCTGTTCTTCCTGAGGAGACTCCGGTCCTTCAATGTTTGCAATAGACTGCTGCAGTCATTCTACCAGTCTGTAGTGGCCAGCGTCCTCTTCTATGCTGTGGCATGCTGGGGGGGCTATATCAAATCGAGGGACACCAACAAACTGAACAAGCTGGTGAGGAAGGCTAGCTCCGTGGTGGGAGTCGAGCTGGTCAGACTAGAGGTGGTGGCAGAGAGGGGGATGAGAAGGAAGCTGGCTGCAGGGCATCAGGGAGTGAGGAAAACGTACTGTATGCCCGTGCACTGACACTGTTTTTGACCCCGTTTAAAATGTGATGTTTCCGCTTACATCATAACGTGTCACACTTGTCAGACAGGGAAGCCGAGTCACTTTTTTAAGAATAAGAATAGGATAAAATAAAATGGAATAAAATATACAGTAAATAAATACAGTAAAAATATAAAGTCTCCAGTAGGTGTAATATTGCACAGTGCCGTTTCAAAAGTAAGAGTCCAGGAAGATGGTAACTGTCACTCTGTGCTCAGTGATGCAGTGAGGCACAGTGATGCATTGTATAGTCTGATGGCTGTTGGAATAGTAAAGACGATTGAGAAAATTACATAATGACAGTTGGAGAAAAGGCCAAAGAATTGACACTGAAAGGGAGAGGTGTTGGTATTATTAAGGTTAGGTTTTTGACATGCTTTGCCGTGGTAATCAAACAGCATGAGAGCAAATCAGGTAAGATTAGGTACTACTGATACAGCTAAGATGTTTCTTGATGTTATGGATATGACAGTGTTGAGGGAGGAGGAATGATTGATTGATTGATTGAATTGATTGAATTGATTGATTGATTGATTGATTGATTGATTGATTGATTGATTGATTGATTGATTGATTACTTTATTAACATATTGCAGAATGGGTACAGTACAGTACAGCTCAATACATACAAATGTTAAGGGGATGCAGACCAGAGAAAGACTTTCGTCTTGTTTACATCAGGGTCCCCCATTTTCAATTCATCAGCTCATTCATCAGCTCATGTTGTAACATTAGGTAGCTAGAAACGTGGACGCTAGCCAACCGACGTCACTGTGTTGACAGTCCTCTAAGCTAACGTTAATGTTTCCTGTTGATCAAAACTGACAATTAACGCTAGTTAAAAGGGATCCCTTTACAGTTGACAATTAGTTGGCATTTACCACTGCATTATATGATATGCTCCAAAAGCTACTGGTTTCATTATAATTATATTTTGATTGTCATTGCATTGATTGATTGATTGACAATTGTATTAACAGATTGCAGAATGCCAGAATGGGTACAGTACAGCTCAATACACACACTTGTTAAGGGGATGCAGACCAGAGAAAGACTTGACACTTTTGTCTTGTTTACATCAGGGTCCCCCATGCACAAGTGTAAGTATAGCGTACAACTTAATGCAAAGTAACTGTAAAGTGCATAGCAGTATACAGTATATAACATGAATATGTGGAGTATATCTGTGACGAAGCTACGGAGTAAATATGTTAAGCTAATCTGTGTACAGTATTACAGTGGTACGAGTATGAATTCACTATGGTAATAAACCATACTAGCCAGTGATTTAACTAAGGTAGATAGATATGGATAAATATTCAGTGTGTGTATGTATATATAGGTGTGTGTTTATATATCTATAAACAAACAAAAAAAGAATATATAGATACATGTATATACAGTGTTATTGTAGATTGCTATTGTAGCAGGGTGGATTATCCCTGCTTCGTGGGAACTGTGGTGCACGGTCACTAGGTAGCGAGACACAGTAGAACTCTGGCTAGTTGCACCTCCGTCTTTGGGGTCAGGAGCGTCAACTGGAGGCTGGCAGTGGGAGTGTATGGGGCCCAGGATTTACAAACCTAGTCCGGTACTCTGGTCTTCCTCTCTCTTCCAGGGCAGTCAGCAGTACTCCCCAACACGCCCTCACTCTCCCCAATTGTCCCCTTAGCACCCCCCACACCTAGTGACTGGATGGTAAATAAATAACTTGGTTCCCCCCGCAAGCAGTACCCTCCCTCATTAACACCAGAAACCTTACAGTGGAAAAGGGAAGGTTAAATAGGAAGGGGTTAATAATATATGTGTTACCCGCATCAAAGGGTTAAGATTTGGCTCAATAAAAGACACACACACCGTGCTCCCATTCAGTCTGATTATTATTGTATCATTGGCCTAGTTACACAATAGCTACGTCTGGTGATTATTGCACCAGGGTTATCATTACACAATAATTACAGTCTGATAATTAGGTAATTACGCCCTAGGCACCAAGTGCTCTCGTTGTACCCAGACTAAGTGCTGCCCACGTCTGGGCTAGACACAGTATCAATACCTTCCCTAAGGGTTTACATATACTGCTCTAGTACTCCGTAATATGGGGAAAGAAGGGAGGACATAGGGGAGGAATAGAAGGGTTCACTGAATGGGAAAATATTATTACACCAACACGGTATCACGCTCAAAAGAAATAAACAGAAAGCAAAAGAGTGGGCCCACAAAATACCAGTAAAGTCCTATCTTAATGCCGGCATGTATTGTTTGGGGTACCCCTATGGAATGGTAGTAGCAACGTTACTTTCGCCCGCAGGCTGCACCACACTGTATACTGTATAATAACTCGGGAGCATCAATGCCCATTTGTACTCATCCGAAATGGCCGCCTCGCCACGCCACTGTTGTCCGGAAAGCAAGATGGCGTCGAACGCTCTCGGTGAGGATGCTAGCAGGCGGAGCTGGACAGAGAGGCAGCGCCGGCTGAGAGCGTGTGCTGAGCGATGACGACCCCTGCTGGACGGGACGAACTCCCGTAGGCTGCAGGCAGCCGGGTGCAGATCTGGTCGCAGGTACCCAGGGCAGACTGATTGCAGGCAGCCGGGTGCAGATCTGATTGAAGGCAGCCGGAGCAGACCGGTTGTTGGCCCACGCTCGTCTCGGGGCTCGCACTCTATACCGCACACAGTAACTACTATAACTCGATTGTTAAGGACTTTGATACATTGTTAGCCGCACATTACTTATACCGCACACAGTAACTATTATAACCCGATTGTTAGTGCCTGGCTCTGCACTAATTGTTCACACACTATCGCTGGTACTGCTAGGATATCGCGTCCACTAGCAAGTACTTCCTATCACCCGTCGCTATCCCACGGGGCCCTCTGGTTCTCTTTCCGTCTTCCGCTCCCATATATCACGTTCCATCTCTCTCCAACACTCTCTGTCAGACACCGCCCCCTGCTGGTCCTGCCTACTAGTCACACAGGGAAGGATGTTGATTATGGTCCAGCGATACTGTGTATGGTCCATACTTCAGTCGATAGAAGGAAGAGAAACTCATATCATTGCTCGTGGGAATATCAATGATGTCTTTGTGTACAAAGGGGATATAAAACACAAGTCAGCAGTTCTGAATAATATACAATATTTTCAGGCTGCTACATTTCCCCCCACTTTGAACTTGCTAAGTCCTCTGCAAGTTAACAACAACACCAACCAACGCATGCATGAAAACGGTCCTGAGACCAACAGTTTCACACATCGATCGACACTCACACCTTATGCTAACAGTTTCACACACTCCTTCATGAGCTGGACACACTGTTCAACAAACACACTCTTGAGCACGTAGTCCTGGCGATACCGAACGGGTAGCCGACCTCTGGTGCTCCTGTGGGGCCGGGCTGGTTCCACTCTGGGGGGTTCCACTCCCCCCACCTCCGACTCCGTGTCGGATTCTTCTGTGTCCGTAGGTGGGTCATGGACCACGGCCTCGCCCTCCGGGGCCATCGGTGGACCGCCCGCGGCCTCTTCTTCGACTCCGTCTCCGCCTTCCTCCCCCGCTTCTCCTGATGCGGTCGACTCCGCGTCTGACCCGGCGTTCGCTGCCTCTTCAGGGGCGTCCCGCACAGGCCTGGGGTGGTTACACGCCCTAGGATGCGGTTTTCGGCGGCACCCGAAAGCATCTCCACTGTCTGATTCGGACAAGCTCCGCAGCGCCACAGGGGTCTGTCGAGGGGCCCTCACCCTTGCTTCCGGGTCGGAGGCTGGAAACGGACAGGTCTTGAGCTGGTCTCGATGCACGGTCCTCTCGGGGCCCCCCGTTTCAGGCCTGACTGTGAACACGGGTGTCCCTTCGTGGCTCTGCTTCACTACCACGTACGACGTAGGCTCCCACTTGTCCTGTATCTTGTTACGGCCCCGGGTTCGGTGGTCGCGTATCAGGACTCGGTCTCCAGCCCGCAGGAGTGCACCTCTGCTCTTCCTGTCATAAATCCTCTTGCGCCGATGAGACGCCTGCTTCGCCGTGGCCTTGGCGGCCTCGGCAGCGGCCTTTAATCGCTCGTGATGACTCTGTACCCACTCGTCTAGGTCCCCCGCTCTCTCCTGGATAACGTCTCGGCCCCCCAGGACATCTCGGGGCATTCTGGCGTCCCTTCCGAAGAGCAGGTAGAAGGGGGAGTACCCCGTGGAGGAGTGCACATGGCAGTTGTACGTGAGTACCAACTCGGGTAGGTGCTCCTTCCAGTCTCGCTTCTTCTCTGCGGGCAGACTCCGCAGCATGTCGTGCATCGTCCGGTTGAACCTCTCACATTGCCCGTTCCCCTGGGGATGGTAAGGCGTGGTGCGGCTCTTGGAGATTCCGTACAGTCGGCAGAGTTCCTTGATGACGCTCGACTCGAAATTACGCCCTTGGTCGGCATGGAGTCGGGCAGGGCAACCGTAATACACGAACCAATGCTTGATGATGGCGGCGGCGGTGGTCTTCGCCGTCTGATCTTTGGTCGGTATGGCAATAGTGAATCTGGTGAACATGTCGGTCAGTACCAGTACATTCTCATAGCCACCCACCGACCTTTCCAACACGGTAAAGTCCATAGCAAGGACCTCCATGGGTGCTGTCACGTTGGTGCAGGTCATCAGGGCCTGGGCTTTAGGAAACACGTCCTGGGCTAATGCGCATCGCTTGCATTGCTGCACCCATTTCTTCACCTCCTCTGTCATCCCGGTCCAGTAATAACTTCGCCTCATCAGGTCCACTGTCCCTTGCCCCCCGTAGTGTCCTCCATCTTCGTGTTGGGTCTCGTAGATCCTCCGTCACAGGGCCGTGGGCACCACCAGCTGCAGAACCTCCTCCCCGTCACGGGGGTCACTGACGCGTCGAAACAGTACTTGTTGGTGCAGACGAAACCGCTCCCACTGCCCGTATAACTTGCGGAGTCTCAGGTCTCCCTCCTTCAACTGTACCTTAGTGGGGGGGACCCCCTGTGTCACTGCCCGCCACACCGGACCCAACTCGGGGTCGTCTGCCTGGAGCTGCCGCATTTCCGCCCAGTCATATCCGCTGTTCCCCTTCTGTGCCACTATCCGTCGTGCACCGACACTCGAGACCTCCCGCGTCTCGGTCGGTCTCCCGGGGCACAGCAGGGCCCGTACTTCCTCTGCTGGGACCACGACGTAGCCCTCGCGGGCGACTGGGGCGGGGACGGACAATGGAGCGGCCCGTTCCTGGAGACCCTGACGGGTGTGGGGCCCGGCCGCGGGTATCATTAGGAAGTCCTTCTCAGTGTCCTCCACTTCAGGTTCCGATCGCATCGGCATGCGAGACAGAGCGTCTGTGTTCTGGTTGAGTCGACCAGGTTTGTAGTGCACCACGAAGTCGTACTCCGCAAGCTGAGCGTTCCACCGCTGCTCCACTACTCCCAGGTTGGCCGTGCCGAGGTGCCTCAGCGGGTTGTGGTCGGTGATCACGGTGAACTGGGCGTACATCAAGAGGTCTCTGAACTTCTCAGTGACTGCCCACTTCAGGGCGAGGAGTTCCAGCTTGAACGCACTATAATTTTGGTCATTCCTTTCGGACCCACGCAGGCCTCGGCTCGCAAAGGCGATGACTCGCTCCACGCCCTCTTGTTGCTGACTTAGTACCGCTCCCAGTCCCAAGTAACTCCCGTCTGTGGTCACTATGAAGGGGAGCTGGAGGTCGGGGTAGACCAGCACCGGGGGTGTCAAGAGGCACTGCCGCAGATGATCAAAGGCCGTCGGACACTGCGGAGTCCACTTGAAAGCCTCGGGCCGGCCTTTGGCGAACCCATTTTTTTCTTTCCCCATCAGGGCGTGCAGTGGCTGAGCCACCTGGGCGAAGCGGGGCACGAACCGCCGATAATAGGACAGGAACCCGACCACCTGCCTCACTTCCTTCGCTGAGCGTGGCGCCGGCCAGTCTTCCAACGCCTTCACTTTGTCGGTGTCGACCTGTATGCCTGCCGCGGAGACGACGTGTCCCAGGAACTTGACTTCGGTCTTCAGAAGGAAACACTTCCGGGGCTTGAGTTTGAGCCCATGCTCCCGAAGCCGTCCAAACACCAGGTCCAACTTCTGACAGTGGCTCTCGAAGTCCCTGGCGAACACCAAGACGTCGTCTAGATAGACGAGTAGGACGTCGAAGGCCAGGTCTCCCAGCACGGTGGTCATCAACCGCTGGAATGTTGCTGGTGCGTTACACAGCCCAAAGGGCATACGGTTCCACTGGTAGAGGCCGAAGGGCGTCGTGACTGCCGTCTTCTCTTGGTCTTCTTCTTTCACCGCCACCTGGAAGTAGCCGGCGGTGAGATCGAGCGAAGAGAAGATCTTGGCCTGCCCCAAGGCGTCTAGGGACTCCTCGATGCGAGGTAGGGGGTACGCGTCCCGGTGCGTCACGTGATTTAGGCGGCGGTAGTCGCAGCAGAACCGCACGGAGCCATCCTTCTTTATGACGATCACGGCTGGTGACGCCCACGGACTGCAGCTCTCTACCAGGACACCCTGGTTCACCAGGTCTTGTACGTGTCTCTTCACTTCTTGGAACACATGGGGCGGTATTCGGCGGTGTCGTTGCTTGACCGGGTGTGCGTCACCAGTGGGAACGTAGTGCGTGACCGTGGTTGTGTAACCATAGTCCCCATCGTCGACGGAGAACACCGCCTTGTGTTTCTCCAGCACTTGATTTAGCCGGCTCACTTGGGCCGGTGTGAGATCCTGCAGGTTCGCCTGCACGGCCACGGCGAGCCCGCGGGTCTTCCCGTCCGGCTCCGCCTCTGGCGGGCTGGCTCGAGTCTCAATCGCCGTCACTCGGACGCCTCCGTCTACTTCCTCCACGGTCACCCTCTCCTGAGGCCGTACCTGACGGGGGCAGTGGAGCTCCGCTAGCCTGGACCGGGGTCGGAGCACCATCTCGACGTTGGTCGGGTTCAACACCCGCACAGGCACTCTCCCCTGTCGGGCGTATGCCACCACGTTCGCCACCAATAGTCCGGGAGGCAGGTTGGCGCTCGGCGTATTCTCTAGCATCACGGGACGCCGCATCCCCGCTGTCATCTCGCAGCGGCCTGAGACGACCACTTCGCTGTGCGGGGGAATGACCACAGACTCTCTGCCGGCCACCTTGACGTACCCCATCCTCCCCGGGGCGGTACACTCTCTGGCTTCTTGGGCCAGGACGGCGACCACACGGCGGATGGCGATGCTTCTAGCGTCGACACGTCTTCGGTTCACCGGCCGCATCCCCTTGATCCCTGCGAACAGGCCGTCTACCCCGCCGAGCACGTTCATGCCCAGAAGTCCCTGGACGGCGTCTCCTAGGTCCCCTCGGCCGGGGTCGTCTTTTAGTATGAATATGCATTTCCCCGTAAATGTCATATCAAGGCACTTCACTTCGGCGTAGAGACACCCCACCACTGGGATCTCCAACCCGTTGGCGGCGATGAGAGTGATCCAGTTGGCGGGGGTCAACCTCGACTCCGGGAAGTGTCTTCGAAAGTGGCTTTCGTACATGGTGGTGACTTCGGCGCCGGTGTCGAAGAGGCAGCGGGTCTCGACCCCGTCGATCTGGACGTCTAGTGTGAGGCATCCCCCTTGCACGTCTTGCGTCCTGGTGTCCTCCGCGGCCGAGTCGGCGACTCCGGTTACGACGGCGTCGACTGTCCTTCGTGTTCCGGGTCGGTACCCTGACGAGCCCGGAGCTTCGGGGTTGGGAGTAGAGGCGGGGCGTGGCTCGCCGGCCGAGCGGGGGCAGTCTCTGCTGATGTGGCCCGGCTGATTGCAGGCATAGCAGATCAGCCGGCCGTCTTCGTCTCGGCGGGGCTCTCGTGTGGCGGCGGTCGCGTCGTCTCGGCGTCGCCGTCCGGTGGCGCCTCTCCGGGGCGCGTCACGTTCCTGTGAGAAGGTCTGAGCTAGTTGCTCCTGGCGCGCACCTAGCCGCTCCATTCCCGCCTGGATCTGCTTAATAGTGTCCCCCGGGGGGGACCCTTGTCGGCGGGGAGGACCAGCTCGTCTTCCGTCCAATCGATCGCCGCCTGCAGTACCTGGGGGAACGGCCGCGTCCCGTCCTCCCTCATGTACTTCCGCATTTCTCTCCTCAGGGCCTCGTCTCGGAGGCCCACCACGAACCGCTCTTGTAGCAGGGCGGTGGCGTCGGCCACCAGCGCAGGCGCCCGACGTCGTAGGCGACGGATCCTCTCCTGCAGGTCATAGGCGAACTGGCGTACGGTCTCGCCGGCGGCCTGTCTTCGGTCGAAGAACTCCCCCAGTCGAACGCTGACCGGGACCTTGTCCCCATAGGTTTCCTCGAGGAGCGAGAACAAGCCTTCCGTGTCTGGGATAGTTCCCTCCGTCCGGAAGCGTACCATCTGCTTCGCTTTGCCTTTGAGGTGAAGCTGTACGACCTCCGCTTGTTCCTCTGCGGGCACTCGACTGGCACGGAGATGAGTCCTCATTGCCTGGATCCAGTCTTCCACAGGCAGTTCCCCTCTGTCCTTTTCACCCCCAAATTCGCTGCACTTCCGCTCTCGTTGGACGTACACCACCGGGAGGGGCGCTGGAGGGAGCTGTAGGATCATGGCCTGCGCCGCTGCAAGCGACTCTTGGCGCCTGGCCCGTTCCAGTTGTTTGGCCTGGTGGTCCAGGACGTCCGCCTGGTCTTGGAGTTGACCCTTTAGGAACTCCACTTCTGCGGCCAAAGCCTGCACCGTCTCGGCTTTCCCTCCTTCCTCTTTGAGAGGGGCCGGCGGGTCATCTCGTCGCTCCGCCCGGGACGGCCCAGCTTTGACCTCCGGCTTCGGGGTGTCGCTGTCTGACATCTTAGGTCTCTTGGTCGTCACTTACGAGGGAGTGGAGTAGGATGTAGATCCTGTTCGTGACGCCAAATGTAGCAGGGTGGATTATCCCTGCTTCGTGGGAACTGTGGTGCACGGTCACTAGGTAGAGAGACACAGTAGAACTCTGGCTAGTTGCACCTCCGTCTTTGGGGTCAGGAGCGTCAACTGGAGGCTGGCAGTGGGAGTGTATGGGGCCCAGGATTTACAAACCTAGTCCGGTACTCTGGTCTTCCTCTCTCTTCCAGGGCAATCAGCAGTACTCCCCAACACGCCCTCACTCTCCCCAATTGTCCCCTTAGCACCCCCCCACACCTAGTGACTGGATGGTAAATAAATAACTTGGTTCCCCCCGCAAGCAGTACCCTCCCTCATTAACACCAGCCGCATCCCCGCTGTCATCTCGCAGCGGCCTGAGACGACCACTTCGCTGTGCGGGGGAATGACCACAGACTCTCTGCCGGCCACCTTGACGTACCCCATCCTCCCCGGGGCGGTACACTCTCTGGCTTCTTGGGCCAGGACGGCGACCACACGGCGGATGGCGATGCTTCTAGCGTCGACACGTCTTCGGTTCACCGGCCGCATCCCCTTGATCCCTGCGAACAGGCCGTCTACCCCGCCGAGCACGTTCATGCCCAGAAGTCCCTGGACAGCGTCTCCTAGGTCCCCTCGGCCGGGGTCGTCTTTTAGTATGAATATGCATTTCCCCGTAAATGTCATATCAAGGCACTTCACTTCGGCGTAGAGACACCCCACCACTGGGATCTCCAACCCGTTGGCGGCGATGAGAGTGATCCAGTTGGCGGGGGTCAACCTCGACTCCGGGAAGTGTCTTCGAAAGTGGCTTTCGTACATGGTGGTGACTTCGGCGCCGGTGTCGAAGAGGCAGCGGGTCTCGACCCCGTCGATCTGGACGTCTAGTGTGAGGCATCCCCCTTGCACGTCTTGCGTCCTGGTGTCCTCCGCGGCCGAGTCGGCGACTCCGGTTACGACGGCGTCGACTGTCCTTCGTGTTCCGGGTCGGTACCCTGACGAGCCCGGAGCTTCGGGGTTGGGAGTAGAGGCGGGGCGTGGCTCGCCGGCCGAGCGGGGGCAGTCTCTGCTGATGTGGCCCGGCTGATTGCAGGCATAGCAGATCAGCCAGCCGTCTTCGTCTCGGCGGGGCTCTCGTGTGGCGGCGGTCGCGTCATCTCGGCGTCGCCGTCCGGTGGCGCCTCTCCGGGGCGCGTCACGTTCCTGTGAGAAGGTCTGAGCTAGTTGCTCCTGGCGCGCACCTAGCCGCTCCATTCCCGCCTGGATCTGCTTAATAGTGTCCCCCGGGGGGGACCCTTGTCGGCGGGGAGGACCAGCTCGTCTTCCGTCCAATCGATCGCCGCCTGCAGTACCTGGGGGAACGGCCGCGTCCCGTCCTCCCTCATGTACTTCCGCATTTCTCTCCTCAGGGCCTCGTCTCGGAGGCCCACCACGAACCGCTCTTGTAGCAGGGCGGTGGCGTTGGCCACCAGCGCAGGCGCCCGATGTCGTAGGCGACGGATCCTCTCCTGCAGGTCATAGGCGAACTGGCGTACGGTCTCGCCGGCGGCCTGTCTTCGGTCGAAGAACTCCCCCAGTCGAACGCTGACCGGGACCTTGTCCCCATAGGTTTCCTCGAGGAGCGAGAACAAGCCTTCCGTGTCTGGGATAGTGCCCTCCGTCCGGAAGCGTACCATCTGCTTCGCTTTGCCTTTGAGGTGAAGCTGTACGACCTCCGCTTGTTCCTCTGCGGGCACTCGACTGGCACGGAGATGAGTCCTCATTGCCTGGATCCAGTCTTCCACAGGCAGTTCCCCTCTCTCCTTTTCACCCCCAAATTCGCTGCACTTCCGCTCTCGTTGGACGTACACCACCGGGAGGGGCGCTGGAGGGAGCTGTAGGATCATGGCCTGCGCCGCTGCAAGCGACTCTTGGCACCTGGCCCGTTCCAGTTGTTTGGCCTGGTGGTCCAGGACGTCCGCCTGGTCTTGGAGTTGACCCTTTAGGAACTCCACTTCTGCGGCCAAAGCCTGCACCGTCTCGGCTTTCCCTCCTTCCTCTTTGAGAGGGGCCGGCGGGTCATCTCGTCGCTCCGCCCGGGACGGCCCGGCTTTGACCTCCGGCTTCGGGGTGTCGCTGTCTGACATCTTAGGTCTCTTGGTCGTCACTTACGAGGGAGTGGAGTAGGATGTAGATCCTGTTCGTGACGCCAAATGTAGCAGGGTGGATTATCCCTGCTTCGTGGGAACTGTGGTGCACGGTCACTAGGTAGAGAGACACAGTAGAACTCTGGCTAGTTGCACCTCCGTCTTTGGGGTCAGGAGCGTCAACTGGAGGCTGGCAGTGGGAGTGTATGGGGCCCAGGATTTACAAACCTAGTCCGGTACTCTGGTCTTCCTCTCTCTTCCAGGGCAATCAGCAGTACTCCCCAACACGCCCTCACTCTCCCCAATTGTCCCCTTAGCACCCCCCCACACCTAGTGACTGGATGGTAAATAAATAACTTGGTTCCCCCCGCAAGCAGTACCCTCCCTCATTAACACCAGAAACCTTACAGTGGAAAAGGGAAGGTTAAATAGGAAGGGGTTAATAATATATGTGTTACCCGCATCAAAGGGTTAAGATTTGGCTCAATAAAAGACACACACACCGTGCTCCCATTCAGTCTGATTATTATTGTATCATTGGCCTAGTTACACAATAGCTACGTCTGGTGATTATTGCACCAGGGTTATCATTGCACAATAATTACAGTCTGATAATTAGGTAATTACGCCCTAGGCACCAAGTGCTCTTGTTGTACCCAGACTAAGTGCTGCCCATGTCTGGGCTAGACACAGTATCAATACCTTCCCTAAGGGTTTACATATACTGCTCTAGTACTCCGTAATATGGGGAAAGAAGGGAGGACATAGGGGAGGAATAGAAGGGTTCACTGAATGGGAAAATATTATTACACCAACACGGTATCACGCTCAAAAGAAATAAACAGAAAGCAAAAGAGTGGGCCCACAAAATACCAGTAAAGTCCTATCTTAATGCCGGCATGTATTGTTTGGGGTACCCCTATGGAATGGTAGTAGCAACGTTACTTTCGCCCGCAGGCTGCACCACACTGTATACTGTATAATAACTCGGGAGCATCAATGCCCATTTGTACTCATCCGAAATGGCCGCCTCGCCACGCCACTGTTGTCCGGGAAGCAAGATGGCGTCGAACGCTCTCGGTGAGGATGCTAGCAGGCGGAGCTGGACAGAGAGGCAGCGCCGGCTGAGAGCGTGTGCTGAGCGATGCCGACCCCTGCTGGACGGGACGAACTCCCGTAGGCTGCAGGCAGCCGGGTGCAGATCTGGTCGCAGGTACCCGGGGCAGACTGATTGCAGGCAGCCGGGTGCAGATCTGATTGAAGGCAGCCGGAGCAGACCGGTTGTTGGCCCACGCTCGTCTCGGGGCTCGCACTCTATACCGCACACAGTAACTACTATAACTCGATTGTTAAGGACTTTGATACATTGTTAGCCGCACGTTACTTATACCGCACACAGTAACTATTATAACCCGATTGTTAGTGCCTGGCTCTGCACTAAGTGTTCACACACTATCGCTGGTACTGCTAGGATATCGCGTCCACTAGCAAGTACTTCCTATCACCCGTCGCTATCCCACGGGGCCCTCTGGCATAACTTCTGCAACAGGGCTCTCCAGAGCCCCCGTCCGTTGCGACTGTTCGTGTTCAAGTTCACTGCCGAAGAGGTTCTCTTTCCGTCTTCCGCTCCCATATATCACGTTCCATCTCTCTCCAACACTCTCTGTCAGACACCGCCCCCTGCTGGTCCCGCCTACTAGTCACACAGGGAAGGATGTTGATTATGGTCCAGCGATACTGTGTATGGTCCATACTTCAGTCGATAGGAGGAAGAGAAACTCATATCATTGCTCGTGGGAATATCAATGATGTCTTTGTGTACAAAGGGGATATAAAACACAAGTCAGCAGTTCTGAATAATATACAATATTTTCAGGCTGCTACACTATCATACAGTTATATGGATAGACTATAGATTGAGGTAGGTAGTTGTACTTAAATACATGATGAATTGAAAATGGGGGTCCCCGATGTAAACAAGACGAAAGTCTTTTTCTGGTCTGCATCCTCTTAGCAGTTTGTTTTGTATTGAGCCATAACTGTATTGTACCCATTCTGCAATCTGTTAATAAAGTTTTCAATCAATCAATCAAAACCCTGCTGGTCCTGGAACTGAGATTCCTATAGCGCCTCCCAGAGGGAAGGAGGGAAAACAGTCTGTGGTTGGGGTGAGAGGTGTCCTCATGACGATACTGCATGCCTTTCTCAGACACTGTTCATGCTGAACAGTCTCAGTAGCAGAGAGTGATGTACCGGTGATGCGCTGGGCGGTTTCCACCACCTCTGCAGTGCTTTCCGGTCCGAGGCAGAGCAGTTGCCAAACCAGACTGTGATGCAGTTAGTAAATATGATTTATATGGCACAACGGTAGACGTTAATGAGAATCCGAAGAGACAGGTGGGCTTTCCTCAGTCTCAGTGGTGAGCTTTCTTGACCAGGGTCGAGGTGTTGAAGGTCCGCGTGTTCGTTCGTGTGTCCAGCGCTAATCTTCGGCAAAAGGCTTTCTCCCATTGAATGCGATCTGATCTCGTCTCCATAGCAACATAATGGACTCGCACAACATCGCGCAGCTCGCCGACGCTCTCTCCAAGACCCACGTCGGGGACGTAGAGTTGAGCTACAAAGGCTGGACAACGCAGACTCAGGTGAAAACACAGTCTTTATCTGTCACCCCGTATACGCCAGTAAAGAACGTGTCCCATGCTCATCTTTAAAACTGTCCCCCTGTGTTTTCAGTGGAGGAGTTGGTGCAAGACATAGAGCGGTACCGAGGTCTCAGAGCCTTGCGGCTAGAAGGGAACACTGTCGGAGTGGAGGCGGCGCAGGCCATCGCCAAGGCCCTGGAGAGCAAAGACCAGCTGCAGGTATTTCCCACCTCCCAGGCATAGACATATAACTGATAACTAGGGATACACCGATCCCATATTGATATCGGCCCGATATGACTAAAATAGCTGGATCGGGTATCGGTAAAAAAACAAATGTATATATATATTTTTTTATAATAACTACAACTATAAATAACAATTCAGTACATTTATATCTATGTGTTAATTTGTTACATTTTGTTTCACTAAGTTAGGAAAGTAATGTTCTAAGTCATAGGTGTCAAACTCAATGTAAAACTTTTTTACATTAATCTTGGGTTAAAAAATAGCGGTGTTAAAATAATTGTGGGTTAATGCGTTAATAAAGCTTTGACAGCCTTAGTTATTACACATTCTTACACATACATGCGTGTTGAACATCTGAGGTATTGATGAAGTGTTATGGTTTGTAACCGACCCCAATCGCACAACACAAGACAGGTATGAGAGTAAGCCAAGAACGGGCATTTATTGAAAACAAACAGAAAAAGGCACTGTCCCTTTAAGGGAGAACACCAATACTGGAATAGACAAGAAGGGAAAGGTACAGTGCCTTTAAGAGGCGAGCTGGCTAAGGGGAAGGCTAAGGGAAGGCTAAAGGAAAACAGGGCCGGGGCAAGGGAAGGCAGGAACCGGGAGGAACTAGGAGGACCGGACGGGAAGGACTAGGAGGACTAGAGAGGGGAGAAAGGGACAGAGGCCCGCGGAGGCGGGCTGGGGACAGGGAGGACTGGGAGGACTAGATAGGGAGGACTAGGAGAGGGGAGAAAGGGACAGAGGCCCGCGGAGGCGGGCTGGGGACAGGGAGGACTGGGAGGACTAGATAGGGAGGACTAGGAGGACTAGGGAAAAACAGGGTAAGGCCTTGGAACAGGGCGAGGGCTGGAGCTGCATACTGGGACAGAGAAAAACAGGGTAAGGCCTAGGAAAAAGCAATAAAGAGGTTGCTGCTCTGCAGCTTCTCCCGGGATGGTAGTCTGGGGAAGCAGGTGGGAACATCAGAGCCGCTCTGCAGACTTCTCTCGGCAGATCTCCGAGGTGGGTAAACGGGGCAGAGAGGGAGAGAGGAGTGGGTTAGCTCAGAGTACAATGGGGAAAAACAGAGCAGGTGCAGGAGAGGTGACTAGTCCCAAAAACAGAGTTATCAAGGTGACAGAATCTTCGGTGCAAAAATAGACACTGTGAGCGAAGTCCAAAATACAATCCAATGTGATAATATCTTCGGTGTGAAAAACACACAGTGGGAGAAGTTAGGTCAAAATATTATCCCAGTGAAAATAATCAAAAAGGGCAAACGCTGGGTGAGTGACTGTCTGATAAAAAGGTGGTAATCTTCAGTGTTCTATAAACACACGAAAAACGGAATTGGATCAAAGACAGTCATAAAAAACTCACCCAGGCGTTGTGCGTAAAGAGCGTTGGAACAGAGCGGGGCGAGAGCGTCGCCACCGGGGAACCGGTTGTCCAAGCGGAGGTCAGAGTGGTGCGCGACTGCTTGGAGTGCGCGCCGGTACAGAGGACGCATCTGGAGTGCGTCTGCGCGGAAGAGCGTGCCAGGCTCGGAGGTCTGGAAGGTGCGCGTCTGCTTTGAGTACGCGCCGGTACGGAGGGCGCATTTGCTGCGCGGAGGTCTGGAGTGGAGAGCGCGTCTGCGCGGAATGCGCGCCGGTACGGAGGACGCATCTGGAGTGCGTCTGTGCGGAAGAGTGCGCCAGGCTCGGAGGTCTGGGTGGTCGTCTGGGCGTCTGCTGCGCGGAGGTCTGGATGTGCGTCAGGACGCCTGCTGCGCGGAGGTCTGAAGTGGAGAGCGCGTCTGCGCGGAATGCGCACCGGTACGGAGGACGCATCTGGAGTGCGTCTGCGCGGAAGAGTGCGCCAGGCTCGGAGGTCTGGGTGGTCGTCTGGGCGTCTGCTGCGCGGAGGTCTGGATGTGCGTCAGGACGCCTGCTGCGCGGAGGTCTGAAGTGGAGAGCGCGTCTGCGCGGAATGCGCGCCGGTACGGAGGACGCATCTGGAGTGCGTCTGCGCGGAAGAGCGTGCCAGGCTCGGAGGTCTGGGTGGTCGTCTGGGCGTCTGCTGTGCGGAGGTCTGAAGTGGATCACTGGGATACCTCCCGTGGAAGACTAGGGAGCGCAGTCCAGTATCCCCCTCAGGCAACGGCGACAGGAGGCGAAGGCTGGAGCGCATGTCACGCCGGAGATGAAAACAGCATTAACAGACAGAGGACCTCCCGAAGGAGTCTTGATGATAGAGAATATGATACCGAATGTTACGGCATGTTACGGCACGACCCCACGAGGAACAGAGGGGAAGAGCCAGGTACTTAAAGCCCACAGGGGAACTAATTAGAATGCACCACAGGTGCGTGAAGGTAATTGATACTTGAAACTAAAGTGTGTGTTCGGCACAAGACCAATCAAACACACAATGACAGGTAGTCCAAGGTGTGGCCGCTGAGAGCAAACGAGAGTAACGAACGAGAGGGTGGGGGCTAGTGAGAGTGAGTGAGAAGGGAATTCCTAAACAGTAGGCTTAAAGGAACAGAGAGAGTAGGTGAGCAGCGGACAAAACCTCACAGTACCCCCCCCTCAACGGGAGCCACCCGGCGACCCAAAAATACAGACAGAGTGGCAGGGGACAAAACAAGGCAAAAAACAAAAGGTACTGGGCCAAGCCAGCAGGGGAAGCCACAACAAAAGTGGGGCTAGCAAAAGAACAGGGTAGCCGAGGGGTAACTAGAGTAGCAAAGGGGCAAAGTAGGGTAGCTGAGGGGTAACCAGAGGAGCTGAGGGGCAACTAGAGGAGCTGAGTGGTAACCAAGAGGAGCACCGGGAAAAGGGCTAGCAGAGGGAAGGTTAGCTGCCAGGGCACTGATAGCTACAGGGCCTATGCTAGCTGTACTGCTACATCAACATAGAGGCTGCGCAAGCTGCCGGAGCTAGGCTAGCAGAGGGAAAGGGTAGCTGCCAGGGCACTGATAGCTACAGGGCCTATGCTAGCTGTACTGCTACATCAACATAGAGGCTGCGCTAGCTGCCGAGCTAGGCTAGCAGGGGGAAAGGGTAGCTGCCAGGGCACTGATAGCTACAGGGCCTATGCTAGCTGTACTGCACATTAACATAGAGGCTGCGCTAGCTGCCGGAGCTAGGCTGGCAGACAGGGCTGGACCAGCATGAGAGAACAAGCTAGCTGGAAGGACAGTCCTAGCTGTGGGGAACCGACCTTGCTAGCTGAAGGGGCAGACCTAGCAGTGAGAGAAAACTGACCCTGCTAGCTGAAGGGGCAGTCCTAGCAGTGGGAGCAAACTGACCATGCTAGCTGAAAGGGCAGTCCTAGCAGTGGGATAAACTGACCTTGCTAGCTGAAAAGGCAGTCCTAGCAGTGGGATAAACTGACCTTGCTAGCTGAAGGGCAGTCCTAGCAGTGGGGAAACTGACCTTGCTAGCTGAAGCGGCAGTCCTAGCAGTGTGAGATAAACTGACCTTGCTAGCTGAAAGGGCAGTCCTAGCAGTGGGGAAACTGACCTTGCTAGCTGAAAAGGCAGTCCTAGCAGTGGGATAAACTGACCTTGCTAGCTGAAAAGGCAGTCCTAGCAGTGGGATAAACTGACCAAAAGTGGAGGCCATGCAGAGGGACCGGGTTAGCTGCCTGGGCATGGCTAGCTGACAGGGGCCATGCTGGTAGTAGAGGCCTAACAAGCTGCAGGGGAGCTAACGAGGCTAACAGGGAAGCAAACAGGGGAGTCAACAGGCTAACAGGGGAGCTAAACAGGGCTAACAGGGGAGCTAGAGGGGAACTAGAGGGAACAAGAAAAAAAAAGGCAAACTCAACATACACCGTCTGTGCTGGCTGGGGTCGTCGATTAGGTGGGGTCGTACTGTTATGGTTTTTAACCGACCCCAATCGCACAACACAAGACAGGTATGAGAGTAAGCCAAGAACGGGCATTTATTGAAAACAAACAGAAAAAGGCACTGTCCCTTTAAGGGAGAACACCAATACTGGAATAGACAAGAAGGGAAAGGTACAGTGCCTTTAAGAGGCGAGCTGGCTAAGGGGAAGGCTAAGGGAAGGCTAAAGGAAAACAGGGCCGGGGCAAGGGAAGGCAGGAACCGGGAGGAACTAGGAGGACCGGACGGGAAGGACTAGGAGGACTAGAGAGGGGAGAAAGGGACAGAGGCCCGCGGAGGCGGGCTGGGGACAGGGAGGACTGGGAGGACTAGATAGGGAGGACTAGGAGAGGGGAGAAAGGGACAGAGGCCCGCGGAGGCGGGCTGGGGACAGGGAGGACTGGGAGGACTAGATAGGGAGGACTAGGAGGACTAGGGAAAAACAGGGTAAGGCCTTAGAACAGGGGGAGGGCTGGAGCTGCATACTGGGACAGAGAAAAACAGGGTAAGGCCTAGGAAAAAGCAATAAAGAGGTTGCTGCTCTGCAGCTTCTCCCGGGATGGTAGTCTGGGGAAGCAGGTGGGAACATCAGAGCCGCTCTGCAGACTTCTCTCGGCAGATCTCCGAGGTGGGTAAACGGGGCCGAGAGGGAGAGAGGAGTGGGTTAGCTCAGAGTACAATGGGGAAAAACAGAGCAGGTGCAGGAGAGGTGACTAGTCCCAAAAACAGAGTTATCAAGGTGACAGAATCTTCGGTGCAAAAATAGACACTGTGAGCGAAGTCCAAAATACAATCCAATGTGATAATATCTTCGGTGTGAAAAACACACAGTGGGAGAAGTTAGGTCAAAATATTATCCCAGTGAAAATAATCAAAAAGGGCAAACGCTGGGTGAGTGACTGTCTGATAAAAAGGTGGTAATCTTCAGTGTTCTATAAACACACGAAAAACGGAATTGGATCAAAGACAGTCATAAAAAACTCACCCAGGCGTTGTGCGTAAAGAGCGTTGGAACAGAGCGGGGCGAGAGCGTCGCCACCGGGGAACCGGTTGTCCAAGCGGAGGTCAGAGTGGTGCGCGACTGCTTGGAGTGCGCGCCGGTACAGAGGACGCATCTGGAGTGCGTCTGCGCGGAAGAGCGTGCCAGGCTCGGAGGTCTGGAAGGTGCGCGTCTGCTTTGAGTACGCGCCGGTACGGAGGGCGCATTTGCTGCGCGGAGGTCTGGAGTGGAGAGCGCTTCTGCGCGGAATGCGCGCCGGTACGGAGGACGCATCTGGAGTGCGTCTGCGCGGAAGAGTGCGCCAGGCTCGGAGGTCTGGGTGGTCGTCTGGGTGGTCGTCTGGGCATCTGCTGCGCGGAGGTCTGGATGTGCGTCAGGACGCCTGCTGCGCGGAGGTCTGAAGTGGAGAGCGCGTCTGCGCGGAATGCGCGCCGGTACGGAGGACGCATCTGGAGTGCGTCTGCGCGGAAGAGTGCGCCAGGCTCAGAGGTCTGGGTGGTCGTCTGGGCGTCTGCTGCGCGGAGGTCTGGATGTGCGTCAGGACGCCTGCTGCGCGGAGGTCTGAAGTGGAGAGCGCGTCTGCGCGGAATGCGCGCCGGTACGGAGGACGCATCTGGAGTGCGTCTGCGCGGAAGAGCGTGCCAGGCTCGGAGGTCTGGGTGGTCGTCTGGGCGTCTGCTGTGCGGAGGTCTGAAGTGGATCACTGGGATACCTCCCGTGGAAGACTAGGGAGCGCAGTCCAGTATCCCCCTCAGGCAACGGCGACAGGAGGCGAAGGCTGGAGCGCATGTCACGCCGGAGATGAAAACAGCATTAACAGACAGAGGACCTCCCGAAGGAGTCTTGATGATAGAGAATATGATACCGAATGTTACGGCATGTTACGGCACGACCCCACGAGGAACAGAGGGGAAGAGCCAGGTACTTAAAGCCCACAGGGGAACTAATTAGAATGCACCACAGGTGCGTGAAGGTAATTGATACTTGAAACTAAAGTGTGTGTTCGGCACAAGACCAATCAAACACACAATGACAGGTAGTCCAAGGTGTGGCCGCTGAGAGCAAACGAGAGTAACGAACGAGAGGGTGGGGGCTAGTGAGAGTGAGTGAGAAGGGAATTCCTAAACAGTAGGCTTAAAGGAAGAGAGAGAGTAGGTGAGCAGCGGACAAAACCTCACATGAAGTAACAAAGGAAAAAAGCCAAAAGCACTTACTCCTCAGACATTCTTTGACAATTTTACAGCCCAAAATACAAAAAAGATCCAGGCGGAATAGGTAACAAAGGGTTGAAGAAATATTGTCTGAACTGTCAGATGCAAGCTGGCTGTGTGACATAACCGAGCATCTCGCTCAATTGAATAAGAAGCTGTAGGGACGCAAACAAGTCCCACCCAAAACTTGACCAATATAGTTGTGAACTGAGACAACCCTTATTTTGTTATTTTTGAGTACAGTTACAGTTGTGTGTTCATGCAGACACATAATAGCAATTTCATTACGAATTGAAAATGGGGGACCCTGATGTAAACAAGTCGAAAGTCTTTCTCTGGTCTGCATCCCCTTAACAATTGTGTCTATTGAGCTGTACTGTACTGTACCCATTCTGCAATCTGTTAATTAAAGTTAATTAAACTATCTTCCATTAGTTGGATGTATGGCCTCTGCAAGGTTGTGTGCAGCCATTTGTTTTTGTAACATCTGCTACATCTGTCCCACGTGTTCTTTGCAGCTCACAGGTGTTAGTTCTGCCCCTCTTGACTGTGACAAAAAGGTTTTGAACAAACTTAATGTCATAGCTTGTATTTGATGATATTCTTCTTTGTTATTTACTTGAATGGTTTGATCATTGATTGATGGAGTAATATGGGGTTCTGATAAACTAAAATTATTTGTTAAAATAACATAACCTAACATATATTTTTACATCTATGCAAATGCATATGCAATATGTATAACTTGAATAAGTAATAAATACAGAAACAACATGTTTAACAATATGTAAATGAGTAGCTACATTTATTTTACATTACATTAACATTTATACGGTCTTTGGCCCTTTGAGGGCAACCATAATGCTGATGTGGCCCTCTGTGAAAATGAGTTTGACACCCCTGTTCTAAGTCATGCCTGATGTTGCCTTGCACAAAAGAATGATCCCAGTCTCTTCCACACAGTGAGGCATACAGTTTATTAATTGAACAATGGGTATCGGATCGGTACTCGGTATCGGCCGATACCCAAAGCCCAGGTATCGGTATCGGGATTGAAAAAGTCGGATCGGTGCATCCCTACCGATAACCGATAGGGCATGCATACAGACCCTCATCTGCACCTTTGTTTACGCTGTTTATTTTCCTCATATTTTTATATTCAGAGTTAATTATGTTGTTTACACTGTCCGGAGGCTCAACAGATCGATGACCACGATGACCACGATGACCACGACGACGTATGGGTTTTCTTCACACTTTTATTGAAGAAGGTATCATTTTCACATCATTTTAACTGTGGGCTATACAAAATCGTGTATTTTCGTGTTAACGAACAAGATTCTTGTACCGCATCTCCTCTCTGGTAAACAAGAATACCTTGAAGACTCTAACAGGAGCACTCATTCAAGAGTACTACGACTATGCTTGCACCTCATGGTACCAAAGCACCTCAAAGGCCCTAAAAACCAGACTACAAACATCACAAAACAAACTGGTCAGACTACTGCTTGACCTTACTCCTAAAACCCACCTCACCCCTGCCCATTTTGACAACCTAGGATGGCTTAGAGTAGACGACAGAGTACAGCAACTTGCAATGGGCCTGGTCTACAAGATACACTACACCACTAAGATACCCATGTACATGTCGAAATACTTCCCAAAGGTCAGTGAATACCACGACCACAACACCAGAGGGAGCTCCACAAATCATGTTAAACCCAGATTAGGCTCAAACAAGGGACTGAACACGTGTCAATTATGCCACATCAATGTGGAACACCCTACCCACAGCTGTAAAAAAATTATTATCCCTACCCACCTTCAAAACCGCTATCAAAGAGCAGCTACAGGAGACTGCAATTAGAAACTGGCCCTGGTAAATGTCCAACTCCCCCCCCCCCCCTCCAATGTACAGTTTCTTTCCCTTCGAATGTGTATATATTTTTTATGGTCTCTTTTTCTTAAACAGTACTGTATATTTGTATGTCATAAATGTCTTGATGAAACTTACTGTATATTTGTATGTCATAAATGTCTTTATGAATTGAAAATGGGGGACCCTGATGTAAACGAGACATGTCTTTTTCTGGTCTGCATCCTCTTAGCAGTTGTTTGTATTGAGCGTACTGTATTGTACCCATTCTGCAATCTGTTAATAAAGTTTTCAATCAATTTGTTAAGAAATATATGAATCTACTATTTAGTCATTTTAAATGTTCTTTCATCCTAGCATCCTCAGAAGACTTGCGGTAGCTTATGAGGTTCTGGGTTGGTTGGGAAGTGCCAGCCCCAGTCCTCAGGCTTGAAATTGTGCACTCCCCATCTAGCCTACCTACCTCCTCCACCTGCTATGAGCGCCTGCCAAGCCACTACACAACTTACTCTGCTCTGAAAGCCCACATGATGATATGCCTGCATTCCGTGAAGAGTGGCTTTGGTCTCGTATAACAGGTGAGAGAGGTATTCCTGAATAAGTCTTATTCAACTATTTTGTGTAGTCAAAAACATTACGTTTAAGTGCTTATTGATGCCATATCACAGCACATTCAAATGTCTGAGGGGTTTATGGAATGTTTGACAGAGCTGCACAACATGATTCAGAGACACAGACAAAACCAACTGCTACCTCCAGATATACACCTGGAAAGAGGACCTGAACCTGGACGCCCAAGGGTAGTAGTCAACATGGATCGCTTGGTTAATCTCCTTGAGATAGGGCTGCCTGTGGCTTGCATCGCCAGACAACAACATATCAGTCAGGGCATTGTAGACCACCTGTACCGATGAAGAGCTGGATGCAATGGTCACAGAAATTAGGACGAGGATGCCCCATGTCGGCTATCGACTTGTGAAAGGGAGTCTGCAGGCACAGGGACACCGTCTGCAATGGGACAGAGTGAGAGCATCCATGCACCGTGTGGACAGTCTTGGGGTTTTGTCCAGAATGACTCAGTTGGGATGCGTCATCAGGCGTACATACTCTGTGCCCTGTCCAAAGTACCTTGTGCACATAGACACAAATCACAAGCTGATCAGGTAACCAGAGTTTAACGTTTTCTTTTCGTATATTATATATACAGGCATTAAAGCGTTCCGTCTTGAGACTGATTTCCGTAAATGTTATATATATATATTTATATAATATCTTTATTTAATTTTAATTTTTTTAATATAGAGTTTCCCAATAGGGATGTATCAGTAGTATTGGCAGTGGTAGTAGTCGTAATAGTAATCCAGTCTATTTAAATGTTCTAAAAAATAAACTAGTTCAACACAGGTAACCACTTTTGCTTAATTTCTTTGATGGCTCAAATGTATGCTCTAGTCTCTAGTCGATTTTGTGTTTTTTTTTTTATATATATTTTTTGGCGTTTTATCGCTTTATTTATTCTACTGGGCAGTCCAGTAGAGAGAGACAGAGGAGGAATGGGAGACAGAGTGGGGGGAAGACATTCGGCAAATAACGACGGGTTCGGGAGTCGAACCCGTGTCGGCCGTGTCACGGCTGAGCGCGCTATGTGGTTCGCCACTGGGGCGCCCCTCGATTTTGTGTTTTGAGCACAATGTTCATCATAGATCTAGCCTTTTAATTTTGCTCTCAAAGTGCACCAGATTGATGCATTTAACTTTAACATGTACACATGTACATGTGTGTGTGTGTGTGTGTGTGTGTGTGTGTGTGTGTGTGTGTGTGTGTGTGTGTGTGTGTGTGGTGTGTGGTATGCAGGCCTCGCCATAGTTCAAAGGTGTTTGAGAGGGTTCAAGCCTTTGATGTGGTGTGTGTGTGTGTGTTGTAATCAATGCTATTTCATTTAGCATTAGTCCCAATTCCATTGATAGCACACACACACACACACACACACACACACACACACAGTGTGTGCTATCAATGGAATTGTGCTACATGCTATGCTACACAATCCATGCATATATAGGCCACCATGCTGCACACACACACACACACACGCACACACACACACACACACAAATATCAAAGGGCATGACCCCTATCCAACAGCTTTGAACTTGCAGTACATTGTGGCCTATATATGCATGGATTGTGTAGCATAGCATGTATCACAATTCCATTGATAGCACACACTGTGTGTGTGTGTGTGTGTGTGTGTGTGCTATCAATGGAATTGGGACTAATGCTAAATGAAATAGCATTGATTACAACACACACACACACACACACCACATCAAAGGCTTGAACCCTCTCAAACACCTTTGAACTATGGCGAGGCCTGCATACCACACACCACACACACACACACACACACACACACACACACACACACACACATGTACATGTACATGCTTTGATGTACAATGGCCGCTGATTTATTTTGTGTTCATTACAGGATCCGACACCGAATCCGGGGCCGATACACCAACATGCTTGGGTATGTACTAACTACATTTATGTATGTGTAAATGTATTACTATTGTGTTTTATGAGACTTACTTACTGAATGAATTTAATCTAATTCAGATTCTGGCGCAGACCCCGCAGAGAGTGACGCAGAGACTGGCAACGACATAGGATCACATTCTACTCCTGCAGGTAATTGTACATAAAATATAACACATAATGCTATATATATATATCATGTAAATACAATGACAATACGTTGCCCTAGTGTAATGTATTACATCATGTGATTCTAGAACTGGATGCTAGTCTGGACATGCCGGAACCCGTTGCAGGGCCGAAACGCACATCTAAGAGCGGTAAGTTGGCCTCACTCTGCACACCACTTCCAGCTCTGACCTCTGACCCCCACACTACGTCCAGCTCTGACATCTGAACCCCACACACACACTCATTCACTCACACACAGTTTGTAACTACGTGGCATATGAATGTCTACAGTAGGGGTGTTATAGTATATTTGTATAATTGACAGGTCGTGGCGTGGAGGAGCGAAGAGCAGGGCTGCGATCCGTCAGGAAGAGGAGAATGCCTGGTCTCGTGAGGGCTGGGTGCCTCACAGGATCCCCTTCACAGCCCAACCGGGGTTGCTCCAGGACGCCGCGGCACTCAAATCGTACCGGCCTGCGAAATGGATGGATCTGTTCCTGACAGATGCTTTTCTGAATTCCATTGTTGCCCAGACCAACCTCTACGCTGAGCAGTCCATTGCCCGGCTGGACCCCACGCTAACCAGTAGCAGGGCACTGCTTTGGAAGCCCCTCGCATTGAAGGAGCTGAAGAAGTTCCTTGGACTCAATTTCCTTAGCAGTGTCCTGCGGAAGCCTCGCGTGGACCAGATGTGGACCACTGACGACATGATGTACACACCATATTACTCGCAGACCATGCCACGCAACCGGTTTCAATTGATCTGGCGATTCCTCCACTTTGCGGACAATACTTCCCTGGAAGTTAGAGACAAATTGTGCAAAGTACACCCTGTAGTCGACCATGTAAACGCGAGGTGCAAGGACCTGTACCAGCCTGAACGTGAGCTCGCCATTGACGAGGGGGTGATGGCATGGCGAGGCCGCCTGACCTTCCGGGTCTACAACCCCAACCGCTATGGCATCAAGTCTTACTTCCTGTGCGAATCACGCACAGGATATTGCTTTGCATTTAAGCCATATTGTCGGGAAGGCTCGCTCCTGGGGGACACGGTCGTCGGTCTGCTTGGACGTCTGTCTGGGGCCGGCTATACGCTCTATATGGACAACTTCTACAACTCGGTACGTATGTCCGCCAGGCTCCGACAGTTGAGGACCGACGTCTGTGGTACCCTCAGGAAGCACCGGGGGGAGCCAGCCATCATCAAGAATGTGACCAAACGTGACATCGTGTGGGGGAGCGCATTGCGGTCAACAACAAGGAGGTCCTGATCGTGGCATGGCGCGATAAGAGAATCGTGAAGACCATCAGCAGCTACCACGAGGACACCATGGAAACGGCGATGGTGTGGAAGAAGCAGAAGAAGGGCAAAGCGCTGAGGGTGGAGATGCTCAAGCCGTCATCAATCATGGAGTACAATAAATTCATGAACGGCGTCGATCAGCTGGATCAAAATATCTCGTACTATCCGGTTACACGTAAGACTGGAAAGTGGACCAAAAAGTTTGTGATGTATCTGATCCAAATATGTATGTTCAACGCTTTTGTCTTGTACAAAAAAAAGCACCCACAAGGGCATTACCACAACCTCTTCCGGTTCACCAGGGCTGTGGCGCGGACCTACACAGATGGTCTGGAGAAGAAGATTCCTGGGGTGACAGCGGAGATGGAGGCGGAGGCGAAGGCAGGGGAGGAGGCAGGGGAGGAGGCAGGGGGTGGGGATGAGGAGGAGGCAGGGGCTGAGCAGGTGGGGCGTGGCGACCCTAGGGCCCCACTGGGGGACCCGCAGAGCAGATTAGTGGGTGGCTTTGTGAAGCATGTAATGGTTGCATACAAAGCCACCCCCAAGCGAAAGCTACCGTGTAGGAAATGTCGGGTCTGCAGTAGGCGTAGCATCAGGAGTGAGACCAGATATTTTTGCACATCGTGCAAAGTCCCCCTGCATCATGACAAATGCTTCGCTCTGTACCACACAAAGAGGGATTTCTCTAAATCGTTTCTTTATTAGTTGTCATACAGAAGTACAGACTACTTCTAAATAATCCGGCACACAGAAGTACAGATTACTTCTAAATAATCCGTCATTGTGTGATACAGACAGAACCATGTGTACCGGTACATAGTATAGCTAGCTGAGAGTAGTATAGTATTGTGTAGTATAGTATAGTATAGTATATTATAGTATAGTATAGTATAGTATAGTATAGTATAGTATAGTATAGTATAGTGTATGGGTAGTTGCACTGTTTTCTGTACAAGACAAATGCGTTGAACACATGTATTTGGGCCACGGTTGTCGATATTGCATAGGCATGTTTGGACCACTTGCAGATGAGACGTTATGTTAGCGATCTAGCTGTATCGACTCCATTCATAATTTGCATTGTGTGTGTATATAGTTTATTTTTTTATTTATCTTTTTCCCCCCTCATTTTTACCGTTTGCACAGAACCAATGGTTGCTGACAGTCACCCAGTTTATAAAAGTATATACTGTAGGTAACATACCACACTTTTCTAATGCAGTCCATTGGCCTCTTATTTATATACTTTGGAAGCATGTATTGGATATTTTTTGGTCCACAGATCATCTGGCGCTTCATCCATTTATCAATGGACAATGCAGTCATCGATGCGAGAGACCAAGTAAGATATGCCCTGTAGTTCATGTGACGTGCATGTACTGTGAATGTTACCAGCAAACTTCTAAATGCACTGAAACAATGGTTGGTTATCCTCCAGTGTTCACTTTTTATAAGGTATTGTCTTGGTAAATTACCATAATCCTATACTGTGAATGTTACCAGCAAACTTCTAAATGCACTGAAACAATGGTTGGTTATCCTCCAGTGTTCACTTTTTATAAGGTATTGTCTTGGTAAATTACCATAATCCTATACTGTGAATGTTACCAGCAAACTTCTAAATGCACTGAAACAATGGTTGGTTATCCTCCAGTGTTCACTTTTTATAAGGTATTGTCTTGGTAAATTACCATAATCCTATACTGTGAATGTTACCAGCAAACTTCTAAATGCACTGAAACAATGGTTGGTTATCCTCCAGTGTTCACTTTTTATAAGGTATTGTCTTGGTAAATTACCATAATCCTATACTGTGAATGTTACCAGCAAACTCCTAAATGCACTGACACAATGGTTGGTTATCATCAGCCAGTGTTCACTTTTTATAAGGTATTGTCTTGGTAAATTACCATAATCCTATACTGTGAATGTTACCAGCAAACTTCTAAATGCACTGAAACAATGGTTGGTTATCATCAGCCAGTGTTCACTTTTTATAAGGTATTGTCTTGGTAAATTACCATAATCCTATACTGTGAATGTTACCAGCAAACTTCTAAATGCACTGAAACAATGGTTGATTATCCTCCAGTGTAACTGAGGGGTACAATTCCCTGACTGTATTGATAAGTATGGTATCATTAAACCACTACCGCTTTATGTACTTTAATTACTGGCCATACAGTACACGATATATGAATATGATGAACACTTCCCACAATGAAATCGGTTCCAGTCAAAGGTATTAATCAAGTATTTAATGGAGCAAAAGGTACATAGGATACTTTACATTATTCTTTGAATGCACTTGTAAGGCAAAGGAGTATGCGTAGGCAAATCAATAACGAATGTCCATTCTCTGGTTACGCAGGAGGTAATTATACAACCTGAATCTTAGGGAATTATATCTATGGTACACTAGTAATAGCGGGAGATACTGGAAGGGGTTCCCACTGGTTGTAAGCCAGCAAGGGGGGTAGAAGATCTGTCGGTAGTAGGACGTCTGGTCAACGATGACTAGGGAGACTTCAGGTACAGAAGCCGGTGCAGTAGTCTCTTGATCCACAGACGAATACAGCTTGGTTCTCTGGTAGACTGTAGCTCTACAGTGAAGAAAGCTAGGCGGCCTCAGGCTCTCTGAGCGCCGACTCGACTTGACTCCTCTCGGGGTAAATCCAACACGTGCAGGCGTCTGCGATTATCCGCTCCATAAATCATAGGACCAAAGCAAATATATTCCAGCCGCAAAGGCTATGTAGTCGTCGTCGGGTAGATTAATCCAGTGTACATGTCCATACGGTTCTCGCCTAGGTCTCCTCGGGTGAAGGCGCCATGCGGTCGGCCCAGCCTGGATAAGAACTCTAGCTAATACGAGAAAGCGTTGGAGATGCTGGTCACTATAGAATTCTAACCGCACGATACACTATACACAAATAGACTATTAAAGACTCAATAGAAATATGTCGCACTCGACGGTATAGTGCCAAACTCTGACAATTCAGTTATTAATTCGCACGCGGTCTCGATACTCTATTCTGAGGCCAAACAGGCCATACTTCACCGCACGTTGTATCGTGGGTGAGGCTTCAACTTATCGGTAACATGCTAAGTGCACGAAGGGTACGGAGGTAAGGGGCTAAGGGTCTTCTACATTCACCTGCGCCGTATTTATACGCACGGTGCACAAATAGTGCCACTCTCATTTCTGTCGCCGTATCCCTGGGCAGGGCCGGGGCAAGTACAGACATGTCGTGTCGGTGACTTTGAACTTGGCTCCGGGGGCCGGTCCCTGGCGCCGGTGGACCGCTGTCCAATAGGAGAATGAACTATTATGGTCTGGGCTAAAAGGGATATTCCGTGTATATGTACAAGGAATATACAAGGGGTATCAAACGATATACAAATACTATTCAATATATATCAATAAATAAATATATATATTCGGTTTAATCTGATCCTTCGTAACATCCAGTGTTCACTTTTTATAAGGTATTGTCTTGGTAAATTACCATAATCCTATACTGTGAATGTTACCAGCAAACTCCTAAATGCACTGAAACAATGGTTGGTTATCATCAGCCAGTGTTCACTTTTTATAAGGTATTGTCTTGGTAAATTACCATAATTTTATACTGTGAATGTTACCAGCATATGTGTCTAATGCACAGCAACAATGGTTGGTACTGATGACTTGTCACCCAGTTTATTGAACATATTTTGCAATAAAAATGTTCATTTCATCAAAGTTTCAAGTTTTCTACATTGTAAAGTATTCTGTATTTTATAATAATGTTTTCTGGACCTACACCAGTAGTTATAACTTACTTGTTCTTTAGCGCCAGGCATGGTGGTTGATAAGGTAGTAGTATTTCCAGGTGAAACTAATTGATATATTATCAATACAAGATATTATTACTTTATGAATGTGTTTATCATGTATGGACGAATAAATTGGAAAACAGGTAGGTACAGAGCAACACAGTGTCTACAACACAGGAGCAGATTATGCACAGTACATGAATGAGAAACAGTCGAAATGTTTTTTGTTTAGTTTATTGCATGCACATAATCTATAATACCTGATCGGTACAATATCTACTAACCTGATCAATACAATATATTCCCACCTGATCAATATAATAGTATTACTGCATTTCAAGTTTGTCAGTCAGTCGGACTGTCAGTCAGTCAGACTGTCAATCAATCAATCAATCAAACAACCAACAAAACAATCAATCAATCAAACCAATCAATCAATCTATCAAACAATCTATGAATCAAACAACCAATAAAACAATCAAACAATCAATCAATCAAACAACCAACAAAACAATCAATCAATCAAACAAATCAATCAATCAATCAAACAACCAACAAAACAATAAAACAATCTATCAATCAAACCAATCTATCAATCTATCAAACAATCTAGTAATCAAACAACCAATAAAACAATCAAACAATCAATCAATCAAACAACCAACAAAACAATCAATCAATCAAACCAATCAATCAATCTATCAAACAATCTATGAATCAAACAACCAATAAAACAATCAAACAATCAATCAATCAAACAACCAACAAAACAATCAATCAATCAAACAAATCAATCAATCAATCAAACAACCAACAAAACAATAAAACAATCTATCAATCAAACCAATCAATCAATCTATCAAACAATCTATGAATCAAACAACCAATAAAACAATCAAACAATCAATCAATCAAACAACCAACAAAACAATCAATCAATCAAACAAATCAATCTATCAATCAAACAACCAACAAAACAATAAAACAATCTATCAATCAAACCAATCAATCAATCTATCAAACAATCTATGAATCAAACAACCAATAAAACAATCAAACAATCAATCAATCAAACAACCAACAAAACAATCAATCAATCAAACAAATCAATCAATCAATCAAACAACCAACAAAACAATAAAACATTCTATCAATCAAACCAATAAAACAATCTGTCAAACAATCAATCAATCAAACCATCCATCCATCCATCCCAGTCTAAATTGCTTTATAACACGTTCAGTACCTATTATCACCCCGCCGTCGCCGGCGGCGCACCTTTCATAAAAGTGCCTGTAACTCCTGTTCTAAAGAATTTACCTGTATTTTTACCCTTTGTTGACGTTTTTTAACTTGTAATTGTGAACGAACGAAGACATGCAGAAACAAACGGTTTTTTTCATTGTGTACATCAACTTGTCGTCTTCAAATGAGCCAAACCATTTCCCCATAGTTATAATATAAAATATAGAAATAGCTCCGCTAAGATCATGAGATATGCTAAAATCGCCCAGGAATCCTGGCAATCCACAGTCATTTTCCGGGTTTCTGGCCGGCACCCAAAGTGTTAATAATGCTTGTAATAAATCAAACCGTTTGTAAATCCGTCAATATTTCAGCGAGTTATGAGTATTTTTGTCTGTGCATCTCACTCACTCTCACTCAAGGCTAACTGGAGCAAGATGGCGGCGGTTCAGTGACGTCGCTCTCCATTGGCCGGCAGCGCGGGCAAGCTATCTAGTGTTCTATATATATCTATGCTCAGCACCACACTCAGACCAAAATGTTTCCACGGGCACTTCACTGAAACGAGCTCTCCAGGTGGTATCAGATGAGATTTAAATTTAAAGGGGCTATGTACTGCTATTCCTAGCACTATTTGGGCAACTTTAGAGAGAGAGCGAGAGAGAAAGAGAGAGAGAGAGAGAGAGAGAGAGAGAGAGAGAGAGAGAGAGAGAGAGAGAGAGAGAGAGAGAGAGAGAGAGAGAGAGAGAGAGAGAGAGAAAAAAAAAAAGACAGGCCGTTATTGACAAGGCCCCCTCTCTCCCTCCCTCCCTCTCTCTTCCTTTCTCTCCCTCCCGTGATGAGTCCGCGCGGCAGAGAGAGAGAGAGAGAGAGAGAGAGAGAGAGAGAGAGAGAGAGAGAGAGAGAGAGAGAGAGAGAGAGAGAGAGGAGGGGGTGGGAGAGAGAGAGAGAGAGAGAGAGAGAAAAAAAATGACAGGCCGTTATTGACAAGGCCCCCTCTCTCCCTCCCTCCCTCCCTCTCTCTTCCTTTCTCTCCCTCTCGGCTCTCGGTGATGAGAGTCCGCGGCAGCTTGTGGTTTTTTTTTTTTTCTTTCTTTCAATCTCCCGTTTGCGGGTGTGTGGCACGTGGCCAGCAGGTACCCCCCCCCCCCAAGTGCTCTCTATCTCTCTCTCTCTCTCTCTCTCCCCATGCAGAGTATGAGGAAATGGTTTCGCTGTGTACAGTCAGTCTAGGTAGAATGTGGGCGGGCATTAGCTACAACCACAGAGCCAATCACATCACTGTCTGCTACCCAGCAGGGTGGTATGACGTATATCGGCCGTTCAAATCAAAATGGCCTGATTTACTGGAGGAGGAAAGGGGCTGAGCTGAATCACAGCAATCCGCCAATATGGTATTTAGACACTAAAACTCATTGATACAAACTCCTATTACTATAATACAATGCTAGAGACTGAAAAATGACATTTATAGTACATGTCACCTTTAAATGAGTTCTTCCAAGAGTTTGGATGGAGATGTGTCAGGAAGCTTTGTCTCAATGTTGTCTGTAAAGGGGTTCTTTATCCAGAGTAACTTGGTGATCCTTTTAGAATCCACAATCGTAAAAACGATCCACACACACCACTCAATCTGTGTTTCATAAATCATAAAAACATGCATCCTACCTCACCATTTTTGTACCAGATGTACATACTGTAAATAGAGGTATACTGAACAATTGTTGTTTACACTTGTTTTGCTTGACTCTTGACTTTCTATTTTTTACTTATTATACTTATCTATACTATCTGTTATTGTCTAGCACTCTCAGGAGCAGAACAGAAAGAAACATGTCATGCAAGGTATTCTGTATGTCTGTATGACAAATAATAAACGAACTTGAACTTGAACTTTTCTGTGTTTTATTAAATAATGATTTTCAGGGCGCCAGGGTGGTGCACCATGTAACTGTGCTGCAGTGCAACGTGGCCGTCCTGACCTTTGCTGAATTTCTTCCCCCATATCTCTCTCCCCTCCTTCCTCTCTGCCGGACTTGTCCAATAAACAAATGAAAAAGCTACCAAAGACATATTAAAGAATTTTAAAAAGTATGATTTTCAGTTTTGAGAAATGGTCAAACTTATCCAAATATGGTATTTTTAGGGAAAACTGCAGCTGCAACAGATAGCACTTTAGTGATAATTTTCTGTAATCATATTCAAACTATATATATATATTTTTTTTTATAAATCTCAAGGCACCCCTGGCAGCTCTCTGAGGCACCCTAGTGTGCCCGCGGCACCCCTGTTGAGAACCGCTGCTCTAGGAGAGAGTGGGGCCGGTTTGATTGTCTGACTCGGCTTCCCTGTTAACTGACAAGTGTGACACGTTATGATGTAAGCGGAAACATCACATTTTAAACTGGGTCAAAAACAGTGTCAGTGCACGGGCATATACAGTACGTTTTCCTCACTCCCTGATGCCCTGCAGCCAGCTTCCTTCTCATCCCCCTCTCTGCCACCACCTCTAGTCTGACCAGCTCGACTCCCACCACGGAGCTAGCCTTCCTCACCAGCTTGTTCAGTTTGTTGGTGTAGCCCCCCCAGCATGCCACAGCATAGAAGAGGACGCTGGCCACTACAGACTGGTAGAATGACTGCAGCAGTCTATTGCAAACATTGAAGGACCGGAGTCTCCTCAGGAAGAACAGCCTGCTCTGTCCCTTCCTGTAGAGGGCCTCTGTGTTGTCCGACCAGTCCAGTTTATTGTTCAGGTGTACCCCAAGGAACTTATATGACCACCTCATCCTAAAACCCTATACTCTTGCCAATCTAAAGGCAGAGAGGAGGATGAGAAGGAAGCTGGCTGCTATCCTGGAGAATCCCTCCCACCCCCTCTATGACGAGCTAGTCAAGATGAGAAGCCCCCCCCCCCCCACACTCAACTAACCGCCTCGGCCAGTCCTTCATACCAGCGGCCATCAGACTCCACAACAGTGGGCAGGGACTGCTGCCAGACCTCCAACTATGAACCTATAGCACCTTATGTGAATACTGTATACTTTATCAGATCATATAGCATTTAGCATTTATAGATTATAGATTAGATTTACACCAAAACAAAAAAAAACATCAAAAAACACTTTACAATTATTATATACAATTATTATATACTGTATGTATTTCTTAGATAATAAAGCTGCAGTGAGTGTTCATCAACTCCTCAATACTGTTACGACCCTGGCTCAAGGGGCGCAACCTATGTGCAAAACCGACACCAAAACCCTGTGCTCTAACTCAAAATGCTACTATAGCAAGGAACTACTAATATAACTATAAACTAATGTACTGGTAACCCAACGGACAAGGACTGTAAGAACCTGACAGCTCTTTCTCTAGGCACAGACAGTGCATGTGTGTTACTAGGTCTGCCTTTAAAGCTCCCCAGCAGGTAACCAATCAGCACTAATTGGCTAATTGGCAGGTCTCACCTGCATGCCCGGTGACACAGGAGTGATCAGGCCTCTAGTACATAACACCTCCCCCACCAAACTGGTTGCCCAAGAGGCAACCACTACACAACAACCCATAAACAAAACAAAAAACAACTGTGACCCCTTAGTTGTCAGGGCCACTACCACAACAGCGATAACGGGTACCACAAACACCGGTACTATGATCGTGAGAGGGCGTTTGCTAGCACGTTGTCCCTCCCACGATGTGGCGAATATCCAAGTTATACGCCTGGAGGAACAAACTCCATCGCATCAAACAATGGTTCGAGTTCACCATGCTGCGAAGAAAAACCAAAGGGTTATGGTCTGTATACACAACAAGGGGTAAACTGGAGGATCCAACGTAAACATCAAAATGGTTCAAGGCAAGAACCGGGTCGGCCCCTGTCGAACACAACCACCGATACCGATCTGTCAAAATTATACTGCAAACCAAAATCAACCTGAGAACTGCGCTTAACAGAACAGAACACAGCACAACAAAACCATAGATCACTGATACCACCACCGCACCCATATCCATCCCACCTGGCACTGGCAGTTCAGGATACTGCACACCGTGAAAATCCAGAGTAGGCTGTACCGCCTCAGGTACAGCCCCAGTGTACCGGGAACATGGCAGTACGACAGTCACAATAACGTCTGGAACACCATCTAAAATGGCGTCACCCAAAATAACTTTGTCCTGATCAAAATCAAAATGGCTGCCACTCAACAGACCTGGTCGCGAAGGCGGCTCCTGCTCCACAGGACACAGGTAACTAGGTTGACCATCACACCTAGTGCATGGCAGAGAATCAGTGTGGACATGTGGATCAATGTCAGAATCATCAACTGACATACTGGGACCATCCCTACCCACACGTGAAACATTAGGGACAATAGAGCTATTGTGGGAAGGCTGGCAGCCTAAGTCAAGCTTAGTAGCCTCTCCAACTAGAATGGTGTCACATGAAACAACAGCACCTCTCATAGCATCCTTCCCACACTCCTCCTCCAATTCGTTCGTGGCCTCAGCCACCGTACAGGCTGGGAAGACCTTGAGACACTGCGCTGCCATATCATCTCCTGTCACATGCTTCTCCGGCACGCCTGTCAACTCTGGTTTCACCACCGGGCCTAACACAAAACCACAATCAAGAGAATCATTATGCAGAGGTACATCCACAGTGTGCTTTCCAAAATTCTCAACAGGTACACATTTTAACTCCACAAAGAATGTGTCACTAAGTGTAATGTCCCAAGTCGAAGTATCAACAACATCACTTTTGTCCTTTGACATTTCTCGTGCCACAGCACACACAGGAAACACTCCTGGATGTTTCTGTGCCAGCTCATTAGAGACCTCAGAAACCACAGGAAGGGGAGTTACAACCGGAGTAGCCAATACTTTGTCACCAGCCAAATCATTCCCTAGAATGAAGGACACCCCCTTTATGGGAATGTGAGAACATACCCCCACAACAACATTGCCTGATACTAAGGGAGAATTGAGCGTGACCTCATGCAAAGGTGCATCCACAAATCCACCCCCAAAGCCCCGAACAACGACACCGGAATGCAAAGAAGAGTTTTCTGAAAACGGCAAAACCCCCTCCAGAATGAGGGACTGAAAAGCACCGGTATCTATCCAAATTGTTATAGCCTGTTTGGACTCTAGTGCATTAGTCAGGGAAACAAATCCATTCATCATAAACCTTGAGGAACCCTCGAGTTCTTTGTCCACACGTTTGATACTTTCCCTATCCCCATCTAACGTTGGCATAGACGTTAGACGTTGGCATAGAACCTGCATATGGTTTCTACCAGAGCCACGGTTCTGAAATTTTTCTGCTCAAGCACTGGGCACCCAGCAACGATATGACCAGGTTCTTTACAGTAAAAACAGATAATCCCTTCTGGGAATGCACCAGCAGAACCACCCCGCCTAGGAGGTGAAGTTAACTGACCAACAGACACAGGTTTTGGGAAACGGCCCCCCCGAACAGGACGCCTATCCCCGGACTCAACACGGTAGTCCTCCAAAAACACGGACTTGTGTGTCAACACAAACTCATCGGCGAAGACAGCGGCGTCGCCTATCTTCGATACCCCACGCTCATTTAGATGTGTGGAAACGGTATCAGGAACACATCTTTTAAATTCCTCTAGGAGAATCAACTGCCTAAGCTGCTCTCTTGACTCTGCCTTCTGAGAAGTGCACCACCTGTCAAACAGGTTCTCCTTCTCCCTACCAAACTCAACATAAGACTGCCCCTCCGACCTGCGATAACCTCTAAAACGCTGACGATAGGCCTCAGGGACCAACTCATAAGCCCTCAAAATGGAAGCTTTAACCAGCTCATAATCAGCGCTTTGTTCAAGGGACAGAGCAGTGTAGGCTTCTTGTGCCCTACCAACTAAAACACATTGCAGCAGTGTCCAGGCGGTATCAGGCCACTTCAATGTGGTTGCCACCCGTTCAAAAAGGGGAAAATATCTTTCCACGTCTTTCTCATAAAATGGAGGCACCATCCTAATATTCCTGCCTACATCAAAACCGGAACGTGACTCTGGATGCAGAGCACCCGCCTGCAAGGCAGCATGCTTATATTCAAGCTCCTTCTGTGCACACTCGTGCTCCAGCAACATTTGTTTCTCCTTAAGCTCACGCTCCTTAAGTTCACGCTCACTGTTAAACTCACGCTCCTCTCTTCTCTCCTTAAGCGCACGCTCCTCTCTCCTCTCCTCACGCTCTAGCTACCTTTCCCTAAACTCCAACTCCCTTATCCTCCAGTCACCCTCTACACCAGGTAATAGCGGAGATGCGCCAGACGAAGGAGGCTCCTCCACCCTCTCCTCAAGCACCTGTTCCCTAATGAGCAAAACCCTCAAAGCACCCAAGGCAGATGGTTTCAAACGTTTCTCACTGGGAGTAAGCTCGACCTTGTAGTGCACAGCAAGCTCGAGAAGCTGTTCTTTTGAAAACCTCTCCAACATGTCATGTGAAGGGTGATCCACAAAATCCCTAACGGAAGCCATCTTCTCTGCACCAGCGCCACAACCCGTTCACTTTAGAGTCACCAAAAAGCTGCCAAAAGCACCCTAGTACACACACAATCCACCTAAAGAGCCACCAAAGAAACACTAAAGAACCACTGAAGAACGACTAAAGAACCACGACGAACCACTGAAGAACCATACAGAATGCCAAAGCCACTAATAATAACCATAAAGGGACGCGGTGGCAATGTGTGCTACGGAGCGCACATTTCAAGGACGCAAAAAAAACATTAAAAAAAAAACACACCCACCCCAAATAGACGTGTCATACACTCAGAGTGTTAGGTGCTACCAGGTATGCTCACCAAACACTCAAACAAACAAAATAAATCCAACAAACAATTCCAAACAGGTGCGCCTTCTAACCTGATATGACTACATATGCTTCTACGTCTAAACTGCAGAAAAAACCGGCCCACCACATGTCTACCCTAAGAAACACTCAATCAAGCCCTACCACACTACCTGTGTTTTCTGGCCGCCCTAATCTACCTACCCTTAAACTAATGCCCTGTAGACCTAACTTTCTTCAACCACACCTGCTACCAGTCAAAGATCATATACCAATCATTTCATTGACCGCCCCAGGAGTACGTGGTGCACAAGACGCTAACCAACAACCAGAAAAGAATGTCCCTATCTACATGTGGTGCCTACTAAACTATATATTTTAACAGCATAAGTAGTCACATCAAATTACAAACAAATACGGCATACTCACCTGTTTGATGAAATGGCTCAGCCCCCACGTTACACCATATGTAACGAACACCACCCAAACCATAATACGATGACACCCTGTGCAACACAAAAAAAAAACACCAAACAAAGTTCTAGGGGTAAAAGATCCCGGACGAGCGCCCAACTGTTACGACCCTGGCTCAAGGGGCGCAACCTATGTGCAAAACCGACACCAAAACCCTGTGCTCTAACTCAAAATGCTACTATAGCAAGGAACTACTAATATAACTATAAACTAATGTACTGGTAACCCAACGGACAAGGACTGTAAGAACCTGACAGCTCTTTCTCTAGGCACAGACAGTGCATGTGTGTTACTAGGTCTGCCTTTAAAGCTCCCCAGCAGGTAACCAATCAGCACTAATTGGCTAATTGGCAGGCCTCACCTGCATGCCCGGTGACACAGGAGTGATCAGGCCTCTAGTACATAACAAATACAAATATAACTAATAAACGATGGGATTAGAAAACTACAAGGTTAAATTAATTCAGAATGCAGTTGTTTGTTGAAATGTGGTGGCCGGACAAGATTTTTGTAATAATTTCTGTATCAAATATGAAAGATATGAATAATATATTACTTTGAGCATACCCACAAACAGATATTCATCATAAACCCATTCAAGTTAATTTTCAGACGGAATTGTTTTATTACTATCACTATAATTATAATAACTTTTGAACAATAAATTATATTTCTAATCTGTCAGCTGTTCTATATTGCCCATATAATTGTCTATATCCCATACCCTCTAAGTTTCCTGCTAGCTTGTCAGTAAAGTGGTTGAAAATGCAGTTTGTTGAAATGTGGTGGCCGGACAAGATTTTTGTAATAATTTCTGTATCAAATATGAAAGATATTAATAATAATAATCATGATAATCATACAGATATTTTATATCATTTGAAAGCCCTAGTTTTTTTTTGTATCCACTTTTTCTCCCATTTTTTCTATATTTTTCTCCCATCCCAATTTCGTATCATCCAATTCAACCCTCCCCTGTCACGAACGCTGTTTCTTGCCTCCCACAAGCCGGCTGCAATGTGGACTAAGTCATACATAGCACAAGTCCCCTTCGGTACTTGAGGTAACAGCAGTCGCATCTTTTCACCTGCGCAGCTCGATCTCTCAGTGGTGAGGAGTAACGCGTGGGAGGCTCACGCTGCCCCCGACACTTCCTGATTCCACTGCGCAGGCGGACCAACCGACCTGTAGGAGTCGCTGTCCACAACGCCCGATCCCCACCCATCAGTTTCCCACCCCCTAATACGGCCAATGTGTATTAGTACGGACGACCAGCTAAACTGAAAGCAAATGTGGAGCGCTGGGCTCGAACAGGCAAGCCCAGCGTCTCCAGATTTCGTGGCGAGCGCCTTGCCCACTACGCCACGTAGCCGCCCTGAAAGCCCTAGTTGTTATCTTCAAAATGGTTTTATATATTTACTTTGAGCATTAATTTTCATAATGAAATGTTGATGCCTAGGTAGGGCTAAAGATAATGTGCGATTTTGGCCACTGGTAGCGCTCATGAGCCGGAGACACCTCGGGCTGTGTTCAGTAGCGCCGAAGAAGAAGCTTCAGACACAAATCCACACAGGGAAAACAGTGAAATTGTCTCAAAATTCTGTCCGTAACTCCAAGCAGATCAAGCGTGTCCTTAGAATTCCGTACGTAAATCTAAGCAGATCAAACGTGTTTTTAGAATTCCGTACGTAAATCTAAGCAGATCAAACGTTTTATGAAACACAGATTGAGAGGTTTGTGTGTGTGTATCGTTTTTACGATTGTGGATTCTACTTCTGCGTTTGTTTATTTTTGATAGACCTCTAAGAAGAAGAAGCGTCACACACGAATCGCCACGGGGAAAACAGCAAAATATTTGTCTCAAAATTCCGTACGTAACTCCAAGTTGATCAAGCGTGTCCTTAGAATTCCATACGTAATTCTAACCAGATCAAGCTGTTTTTAGAATTCCGTACGTAAATCTAAACAAATCAAGCGTGTTTTTATGATTTATGAAACACAAATTGAGAGGTGTGTGTGTGTGTATCGTTTTTACGATTGTGGATTCTGAGGTGTGTGTGTGTGTATCGTTTTTACGATTGTGGATTCTACTTTTGCGTTCGTTTATTTTTGATAGAAATCTACCCCCATAGATCTCGACTGCTCGTGTGGTTGGGGTGGGACAAGCAGGTATTGAATTTTGGTCTGTATTTATTATTTATTATTATCTTGTCATTATTGTTGTTATTATTGTGTTGTCTAAAAGAAAATTGAAAGAATATATATATATATATATATATATATATATATATATATATATATATATATATATATATATATATATATATATAAAAAAATTGGGAACATAGGGCTGTTGGACCATTGGGCTGTGGGAACATAGGGCCTAATTTTGAGTGGGGAAAAAATCTTTAAAATGTGGGAACATAGGGCCGTGGGACCATTGGGCTGTGGGAACATAGGCATGCTCCCCTTGGAGTAATCTGGTCTATATTAAAACTTGGCAAAGTGTGAACTACTTCTGATTAAAACATGCGTAGAGGCCTACCAGTAACTAAATAAATACATATGAAATACTTGCAATATCCATAAACAACGACCAGAACTATAGCGATAGAAAACTGAAATCCATTTGTAGCAGTCTGGAAAATATGGTATATTATTCCGAACTGCTGACTGTGGTTATATCCCTTTTTGTACACAAAGACATTCTAACTAGTGTCATTGATTCACACGAGCAATGACACAAACGTCCCCTTCCGAAGAGCATTGGAATACGGATTATAAATGACAGTACTGATTCATATACAATGCGTCCCCCTTGTGACTGGCAGGCGGGACCTGCAGGGGGGAGTGACAGGCAGAGAGTGGTGGAGAGAGCTGGGAGTTGATAAATGGAAGGGACCAGCGGAAGTCGTCCTCTTCGGCAGTGAACTTGACAACGAGTAGTCGCAGCTAACGGGGCTCCGGATAGCCCTGTTGTTGACGTTATGCCAGGGGGCCCCGTAAGAGGATAACGGGTGATAACGAGTACTGGCTAGTGGACACGATATCCTAGCAGTACCAGCGGTATTATATGAACAATGAGTGCATAAGCCAGGCACTAGTAATCGGGTTATAGCAGTTACAGTGTGCGGTATAGGTAACGTGCGGTTAAACAATTATCCCAGTCTTTAAGTACCGAGTTATAGTAGCTACAGTGTGCGGTATAGAGCGTGCGCCCCAAGACGAACGTGGGCCAACAACCAGTCTGCGCCGGCTGACTTCGACCAGACCTGCGACCGGCTGCCTGCGTTCAGCCTGCCCCGGAGGACTTCACTCAGATCTGCACCAGGCTGCCTGCGGCCAACGGGAGTTCCGCCCATCCTACAGGGGTCGCCATCACTCAGTACATGCTCTCAGCCGGCGCTGCCTCTCTGCCTAGCTCCGCCTGCTGACACCCTCGCGAGAGCGTTCGACGCCATCTTGCCTCCCGGACAACGGTGGAGTGGCGAGGCGGCAATTTCGGATGAGTACAAATGAGCATTGATGCTCCCGATTCCATATACGGTACACAGTGTGGTGCAGCCCGCGGGCGAAAGTAACGTTGCTACTACCAGTTCATAGGGGTACCCCGAACAATATATGCCGGCATTAAGATAGGACTTATAGGTATTTTGTGGGCTCACTCTTTTATTTTATTCCTTTTCTTTGAGCGTGATAAGGCGTGTATTTCCTAAATAATTCCCGTTCTGTGAATCCCTTTATTCTCTTCCCTATGCTCCCCCCTTCCTTCCCCATATTCTCAACCGGGGACAGTAAGAGTGTAATTCCTTAGAGAAGGTAAATACTGTGTTCCGCCCAGACGTGGGCAGCGTTTAGTCTGGGTACCTGAGAGCACTTGGTGCCTGGGTGTAATATTATAATTGACTCATGTCATTGATTCATGCCATTGATTCATGCCAGTAATTATTGTATGGATACCCATGGTGCAGTAATCACCAGACGTAGCATTGTTGTAACTAGGCTGAGTTTCATCCAGAACAGCACTGTGTGTGTGTCTTTCATTATTTCTAACCCTAACCCTAACCCTTTGATACGGGTAATATATGTAACCTTAACCCCTTCCTATTCTACCTTTTCCATTTCCATTGTAAGGGTTCTGGTGTCACTAAGGGAGGGTACTGCTTGCGGGGGGAACCAAGTTATTTCTCTACCATCCGGTCATTAGGTGTGGGAGGGCAAAAGGGGCAACTGTGGAGGGTGAGGGTGTGTTGGGGGAGTACTGCTGACTGCTCCAGAGAGAGGGAGGAAGACCAGAGTACCGGACCAGGTTTGTAAACCCTGGGCCTCATACAGCCCCACTGCCAGCCTCCAGTTGACGCTCCGGACCCCAAAGACGGAGTTGCAGCTGGCCAGAGTGCTACTGTGTCTCGCTACCTATTGACCGCACACCACAGTTCCCACGAAGCAGAGATAATCCACCCTGCTACACATTGATCAAAACACTTGATTCAACCTCTGGCTTCAAATGGACTCATCGATTTCTGAAGGATCTTTGATAGCAAAGGTAGAGGATACTGTCCTAGTGTTGGATGTACCGGAAGTATGAATGAATGAATTAATGAATTAATGAATGAATGAATGAATGAATGAATGAATGAATGAATGAATGAATGAATGAATGAATGAATGAATGAATGAATGAATGAATGAAAACTTTATTTAACAGATTGCAGAATGGGTACAATACAGTATGGCTCAATACACACAATTGTTAAGGGGATGCAGACCTGAGAAAGACGTTTGTCTTGTTTCCATCAGGGTCCCCCATTTTCAATTCATATAGACATTTATGACATACACAACATACATGACATTTATGGCATAGGGACATATAGGTATTTAGTACTGATACATTTGTGACATAAACGGTATTCAAATATACAGTACTGTTACCCCTAGATCCTGACAGAGTATATACATATGATGGGGAGGGGAGGGGAGTGTACATTAGGAGGGGGTGGGTGGGTGGGAGAGAAATATACATACGGCGGGGAGGGAATATATACATACGGTGGAGAGGAGACTGTCTATTAGGAGGTGGTGGGGGTTTTGGGCATTTACGGTGGCCAGTTTCGAATTGCAGCCTCCCGTAGGTGCTCTTTAAGAGCGGTTTTGAATGTGAGTAGGGATTCACATTCCTTTACAGCTTTGGGTAGGGCGTTCCACATTGATGTGGCATAATTGCGAAACGTGTTTAGTCCCTTGTTTGAGCCAAATCTGGGTTTAACATGATTTATTGAGCTTCCTCTGGTGTAGTGGTTGTGGTATTCACTGACCTTTGGGAAGTATTTTGACATGTACATGGGTACCTTAGTCGTATAGTGTATCTTGTAGACCAGGCCCATTGCAAGTTGCTGTACTCTGTCGTCTACTCTAAGCCATCCTAGGTTGTCAAAGTGGGCAGGGGTGAGGTGGGTTCTGGGGTTCAGGTCAAGTAGTAGTCTGACCAGTTTGTTTTGTGATGTTTGTAATTTTGTTTTAAGCGCCTTTGAGGTGCTTTGGTACCAAGAGGTGCACGCATAGTCGTAGTACCCTTGAATGAGTGCTCCTGCCAGAGTCTTCAGGGTATTCTTGTTTACCAGAGAGGAGATCCGGTACAAGAATCGAGTTCGTTGGTTGACTTTTTTTATTACATTGGATGCCATTTTGTCACAGGAAAGATTTGCCTCTAGGATGGAACCCAGGTAGGTAATTTCGTCTTTCCTTGTGACAATATTGTCACCCACTGTAACTGAGAAGCCGTCGGTCTTGCTGAGTTTGTTATTTGAACCGAAGAGAATGGACTCTGTTTTGCCCATGTGTAATGATAGTTTGTTATCAGCGAGCCATATGCAGATTTTGCCTAGTTCCGAGCTGAGGGTTTTTTCAACCTGCAACTTGTTCTTGTCAGAGACCAGCAGGGCTGAGTCGTCCACAAACAGGAACAAGTTGCAGTCACAGGCTGACGACATGTCATTTGCATAAATTAGGAAGAGTAGCGGTCCTAGTATGCTTCCTTGTGGAACACCACAGCTCACTGTGAGGGGGGGGATAGAGTACCGTTTACCTCTACCATCTGTTCTCTCCCCTCCAGGTAGGATTGCATCCAGCTCACTGATAGACTACCAAAACCAATTGCTTTTAGCTTGTCAATCAGAATGGAGTGATTGACAGTGTCGAAGGCCTTTTGTAGGTCCAGCATGACCATGCCGCAGTATTTGCCCGCGTCCACCTCTTGTTTGATGTGGTCGTTCAAATAGAGGAGGCATGTGTCAGTGGAGTGGGACGTTCTGAAGCCAGATTGGAATTCGTAGATTAGATTTTTTTCCGCCAGGTAGGCTACTTTTCGACCTGTTCGTAGACTATTTTCTCCATGACTTTCGAGATGGAGGTAAGAATAGAAACAGGGCGGTAGTTGCCTGGGTCTAATTTGCTGCCCTTTTTGTGCAGAGGGGTCACTCTCGCAATTTTGAAGTCCTTGGGGACGTGTCCCTGTTTTATAGAGAGGTTTATTATGTGTGTGATGACTGGGATGTTGTCATGGCCAGTGGCCTTGTTAGGTTGGAGGGCGCTCAATTTTTTGAGTACCTCATCGGTTGTTACCATTTCAAGTTTGAAGTCGTCTTTGTGGACCCCTAGGTTTTTGTAGTATGCTACTATGTGTTCTACCCCATAATGCCCTGAGTGGGAGGGTAGTTTGTTTACCAGTGTTGTGGCTATATTTGTGAAGAAGATGTTTAAGTAATTGGCTACATCCAGCTTGTCTGTCGACTGTGATGAGCGTGTTGTCCGTCTTTATGTTTATGTTTGAGAATCTGGTTTTAAGTTTTTTACTGCAGCCTAGTTGATTATTGAGTAATTTCCAAAGTTCGGAGGATGTAAGGATGATCCTTAGATTGCTGTGCTAAAATAGACACACTTATCTATTTAAAAATAAATGTGTAATGCATAAGCCATGCTTTGAAAGTATCGGTGCTTTAGAATTTTCTACTTTTAATATTCTCAATCTCAAATCTTAAAAAAAAAAAGCCCTCCTTAATTGTATCCTGTATTCTCTATTTGTGGCTTACTCTTCATGTTGAGGTGTAATTATAATATTTCCAAGATTTCACTGAAACTCAATTAGTTATTCAATAAGAGGTGGGTTGACAGAGGCATACTGTGAGTTATTTGCTCAATTTAGCAGTTAATTAACTCACATGTGAATAATTCCTTAATCTATATGAATTCCCTGTCATTCCAAAATATTATGCTATTGTGTCTGTGCTTCTATGATCTGTTCCTAAAGGGAATGGTTGTGACAACCTCTTGCCATCTTGCCAAATGTTGAAAAGGGAATGTAATCCTCAGATAGTGTTACTGCTCCCCCTGCTGTATATTTCCGGAATAACATCCAGTGGAAATGGTCTTGGCTACTGGCTAGAAAATAATTAATTAGAAAAAAGTTAAACATCTACTTTTCTAGATATAATACTGATATTGAAAGTATTGCAGTTTTATTAAAAACAAGTAACTTTAATGCATCTTTACTGGGAGTGTACATATAGCAGGATATTCTGAACTAATAAAAATAACTTTAGGCACTGGAACATCACTAACTTTAATGTCAAAGAAGAGCATGTCATATTCAGAATAACTATAAATTATCTTATTGATAATGATATTATTGTTACTGTCATGAACTCCAGAGCTACTATGTTTGTGTGCTTGTATTCTGTTGTATTTGTAAAACTGTATAATTGTATAGATTGTTTTTTATTATTAAATTAGGCCTATAATTTATTATTATTTATTATTTATTACTATTAATTATTATTTATTATTTATTATTTATTATTTATTATTTATTGTTATTTATTATTTATTATTTATTATTTATTATTTATTATTTATTATTTATTATTTATTATTTATTATTTATTATAATTATTATAGTGTCTAGTCTATTGAAAGGCAATCAGATTTTCTACCAGTGCTCCATAGAAACCTCATCACTGCCAGCTGTCATAAACCGTTCATCTCTGTAAAATGACACTCACTGGCTCAAACTCAAGACAAAACCCTCCTTCGTCTGACCGTTATCTGCAAAGAGTAGGATGCAATAACAGGTGTCAAGGGCTCATTTATAAACACTCATCCAGACAGCTGCGACTGCTTTATTCCAGCCACCAATAATGAACACCACATTGATTCTTGTCTTATACCATGACGTGTGTGTGTGTGTGTGTGTGTGTGTGTGTGTGTGTGTGTGTGTGTGTGTGTGTGTGTGTGTGTGTGTGTGTGTGTGTGTGTGTGTGTGTTAGAACAGAGACACGTTTTGTTTTTGTTTTGCTAAATGTAGCCCATTACTTCATATGATAGCTTGTGTGTGTGTATGCTTGTGTAGCAGGGTGGATTATCCCTGCTTCGTGGGAACGGGTGTGCACAGTCACTGGGTAGCGAGACACAGTAGATCTCTGGCTAGCTGCACCTCCGTCTTTGGGTCTGGAGCGTCCACTGGAGGCTGGCAGCGGGAGTGGATGGGGCCCGGGATTTACCAACCTGGTCCGGTACTCTGGTCTTCCTCTCCCTTCCAGGGAGGTCAGCAGTACTCCCCAACACGCTCTCACTTTCCCCAATTACTCCTCTAACCCTCCCACACCTAGTGACTGAATTGTAAATAAATAACTTGGTTCCCCCCACAAACAGTACCCTCCCTCGTTGACACTAGAAACCTTACAGTAGGAAAGGGAAGGTTGAATAGGAAGGGGTTAATTGTAGTAACGTTACCCACACCAAAATGGTTAAGACTGGGCACAAGAAGAGACACGTACACAGAACCCCAGTCAATGTTTTATATTAATTAATACGGTGCAGGTACAACGATTTAGTCAGGATAGTCAATTAGAATAAATCTCTACTATTACTCCTATTATATATGTGACCCCGTACAATGGTAGCATATTAATCACACTGGATACGCTGTTGACAGGGACTGCAGACCATGGCTGCAGCTATCTTTATTGCCATAACAACGAACCCGGAAGCGGGCTGAGCTGTCACCTTAAGAAGTGCTCGCCCTCCCCCTAGAGGGCAGGAATAGGAATGGTGAGGTCGTAACACACCAACAGCCACATACATCACACTCCTCCCCACTTAATCGTATCGCTGTCCCCACTTCCAAACCCAGTACCTAATATAGTGATAAAGTGCCCCTGAATGACCCCTCCTAATATAACACCACAAAACAATAGTGCAATAACCCCCATAGTCCAACTGAGACTGTCAGAACGTCCCGCTCAATATGTGAGACGATCAGGAGGCTTAGTTACCCTCACCGGGTACCTCCTACTAGTCTCTGTAGATGTTCTGGTTGGCTCTAAGTCAGCTGCCTCAGTGTGCGTGACTGAGGGACCGGTTAGGGAGGACTCCTGTCCGCCCGCTGGGAAAACGGTCACTGGATCTGGCATAAGGGCTGTCGTAGTTTGTGCCAATGGGGCTGGTGGTATAGGCTCCCCTGAAGTGAGTAGCATCGGGTCACAGGCCCGCATCTGTTCTGTGTGGCGTTTCCAATGCCCCAAGCCTACCCCAACTGTGTAGGACACTGGCCCCTCCTGGGAGACCACCACTCCTGGCATCCACTTATCCTCCCCCCGTCTATAATCACGGACCAGCACCGGGTCTCCCGATGCAAAGTCCTTGTCTCTGGCGAACTGGGCTCTGCGATCCTGCTGGACTGTCTGAGCTTGATCCACCACCGCTGCCACACTGGGTTTGAGAAGGTCAAGGCGGGAGCGGAGTCGGCAGCGAAGGAAAAGCACCGCCGGAGACTCATTAGTCGTGGCGTGGGGAGCATTTCTGTAGCTGAGCAGAAACGAATCCAGTCTGTGCTGCACTGTCGTCGCTCCTCGGGACGCTTTCAATGAGCGTTTTAGTGTCTGTACAAAGCGCTCCGCTTGACCGTTCGTGGCCGGGTGAAAAGGAGCAGAGCGCATGTGCTTCACTCCATTTCCCTTGAGGAAAGACGCAAACTCATATGAAGTAAACTGCGGCCCATTGTCGCTCACCAGAACTTCTGGCAATCCATGGCGACTAAACAACCCCTGCAGTACTTGAATAGTCTTAGCGGTTGTGGTGGAGCCCATCAGCTTCACTTCTGGCCACTTGGAGTGAGCATCCACCACCACCATAAACATATGACCCTCAAAGGGCCCTGCAAAGTCCACATGTATCCTCTGCCACGGAGTGCCTGGCCACGGCCAGGAGTGAAGTGGGGAGAGACCGGGAGATTTCTGGTTGCGCTGACACGACTGACACACTCTGGCCTGTTGTTCTATTTGAGCGTCAATCCCCGGCCACCAGATGTAACTACGAGCCACACCTTTCATTTTAACTACTCCCGGGTGGCCTGCATGCAGCCCATGTAGTAATTGGGGTCTCAATTTTGGAGGCACAATCACCCGATTTCCCCACAACAAACACCCCTGTACCACTGAGAGTTCATCTTTTCTTGTGTAATAGGGAGTCAGTGCACTGTCCTGCCCTTGCGCCACAAGGAAGTGTCCTGACAAACACATGTCCATCACCTGAGCGAGCACTGGCTCATACCTCGTTTCCTTACGAATGTCAGTGCTGCATACTGGCAGCGATTCAAGGTGATGTATCAGTACCGTATCCACTGAACCTGGTTTGTCCTTATGCTCAACCGGCAGTGGCAGGCGTGAGAGGCCGTCCGCATTGCCATGGTCCGCCGCCCCCCTGTACTGAATCGTGTAGTTGTGAGCAGCTAATATTAGGGCCCATCGCTGCAGTCTAGCAGCCGCCATCGATGGGATAGCTTTACTGGGGCTCAATATTGTAGTCAGGGGCCTGTGGTCTGTGAGCAGGGTAAAATGGCGCCCGTACAGATAGGCGTGGAACTTGCGCACGCCAAATATGATCCCCAGGGCCTCCCTCTCAATCTGAGCATAATTTTGCTCCGCTTTACTCAATGTCCTGGAGGCAAACGCTATGGGCCTCTCTTGACCTCCCGGCATCACATGCGAAATCACCGCGCCCACGCCATAGGGCGAGGCATCACACGCCAGTATGATTGGCAGTTGGGGATTGTAATGTGTCAACACCCTCTCCGAGAGCAGTTGATCCTTAGCTGAGCAGAAAGCCTTCCCACACTCCTGTGACCATTTCCATGGTGTCCCCTTATGTAGTAACGCGTGAAGGGGGCTGAGTGTCGTTGCCATGTCCTGAACAAACCGACCATAATAATTAATTAATCCCAGGAAGGAGCGCAGCTGGCCCACATTTGTCGGGGCTGGGGCCTCAGCAATCGCCCTGAGCTTTTCTGGGGATTTATGAAGGCCCGTGGCGTCAATATAATGTCCCAGGTATTCCAGTGAGTCCTTGAAAAACTCACATTTCCCTCGCTGCGCCCTGAGACCAAACTTCTCCAATCGACCCAGCACCCCCTCCAGATTATTCAGGTGCTCTGCATCATTACACCCAGTTACCAATATGTCATCCAAAAAGCAGTGCACATTGGGAAGCCCCTGGAGGACTTGATCCATAATACGCTGAAAGATAGAGGGCGCTGACGTTATGCCGAAAGGTTATAGCAGAACATCCCCTTGTGCGTTGTGATGGTGAGATATTTGCGTGAACTCTCCTGCACCGGCACCTGCAAGTATGCGTGAGCCAGATCCAGCTTGCTGAACCGCTGCCCCCCCGCTAGCGACGCAAACATATCCTCTATCCGGGGTATTGGATAATGTTCAGCACAGAGGGCCGGGTTCACCGTCACTTTAAAATCCCCGCAGATGCGCACACTGTCATTCTTCTTAATGATAGGCACAATGGGGGTCGCCCATTCACTGAACTGCACAGGCGAAATTACATTTAGCAGTTGCAGGCGCTCTAGCTCAGCGTCCACCTTTGGCCTAAGTGCATAGGGAACCACCCGGGCCTGACAGAACTTCGGCTGATGTTCGGGCTTGAGTGTCAGAGCTACTTCAAAGCCCTTCAATGTCCCCAGTTCGTCCTTAAATACATTGGCATGCCCCTTTAACACTGCTTCCAGCGTGTTCCCCTGCATGCGTTGTCCAGATCTAACTGTTTTTATGGCTCTCCAGTCCAGTCTCACTCTTCTCAGCCACTCACGGCCGAACAAGGGGGGTGCATCGCCTTTCACCACATATAGTGGGAGCCGTGCTTGGTCTCTGTTCATTTGAACCTTCACCTTTATCACCCCCACTGGTGCGATCACTTCACCTGTATATGTTTTCAGCAGAATGTGGGTGTGGCGCAGGCGAATATGACTGAACTTTTCACTATACATTTTCTCTGATATAAGTGAAACGGCTGCCCCCGTGTCAAGCTCCATGTCAATCATTTGCCCCTCCACTTTTGGCCTAACCCAAATCACTGATGAGGCTGAACCGCCCTGCTGAGACACATCACCTGCTGCATCCACCCTGTGCAGGGCTAATTCCCCATCTGAATCAGACCCCGTATCACTCTGCATCCCCCTGGTGTTCATCTTATTTATCCGCCTTTTTGACCTTTCTCCCCCTCTGTCTCTTTGCTCCCATCTTGTGTTAATCCCCCCTCTGTCTCTTTGCTCCCATCTTGTGTCACTTGCTGCTTTATTTTCCTGCTTGCTCTCTCTGCATGTACGTGCAATATGGCCTTTCTTACCGCAACGGTGACAGGCCTGGTCCTTGAAGAAACAGCCACTCTCCACATGATTTGTCCTCCCACACCGGGTGCATTTTCTCCCAGGTGTAGATGAGAGAGACATCGCATTCACTTTTACAGAGCTGCTGAGCTGTTGTGCCTCCCTCGCCACCGTTTCCATAGCAATGGCTATTTCCACCGCTCTGTGATAGGTGAGAGCATTCTCGGTCAATAGTCTCTTCTGTATGGACTCGCTGAGGAGACCACACACGAACCGGTTCCGTAACGCGTCTGACAGGTACGTGCCAAACTCGCAGTGCTCCGACAGCTTCTTCAAATCCGCAATATACTGGGCTATTGTCTCCCCCTCCGATTGATGTCGTTTATGGAAACGGAATCTTTCCGCAATCACAATGGGCTTGGGAGAAAAATGGCTTTGCAATGCTCGCACAGTCTGAGTATAAGTTATATCCCCCGGTTTATCCGGAGCAATCAAACTGCGCAGTAACCCGTATGTTGTTGCCCCTATTAGACTAAAAAACACCGGAAGCCTCTTCTCATCGGAAATGTCATTTGCAGCCACAAAATGTTCAAACCGTTCCACATAAGTCGGCCACTGCTCCGTCGATTCATCAAAAGCCACGATATGCCCGATGATACCAGCCATCCCTCTGTGTGATTGTCCCGCAGCAGATCCGCCGACGTTAGCCCCTTCGCTAACCGGCGTCAGTGTAGATTCCTCTTCCACTCGTTCCGTCATCAAACAAACGTTAGCGTGGATTCTTTTCAACCAGTGCCGTCACTGGATGAACCGTACTCGTCGCCATTTATTATATATGTGACCCCGTACAATGGTAGCATATTAATCACACTGGATACGCTGTTGACAGGGACTGCAGACCATGGCTGCAGCTATCTTTATTGCCATAACAACGAACCCGGAAGCGGGCTGAGCTGTCACCTTAAGAAGTGCTCGCCCTCCCCCTAGAGGGCAGGAATAGGAATGGTGAGGTCGTAACACACCAACAGCCACATACATCACAACTCCGACTGTAACTCAACACCTTATAACCACCTATATTGTACACCCACCTCTGGGTTCCTATCAGGAATAATGTGGTTGAAATGTGTTTGACTCATCACCCACGTCTGGGTCAGTTCCATGTACATTACCTCTCTAATGCATACTTATGGAGTCACAGGTCTAGAACCCCCCCAAAGGGAAAGGATTAATTAAATGGGAAATTATTATACAAGAATCACACGTTATCACACTCAAAGGAAATAAAAAATGTGGGCCCACAATACCAAACAAAAGTCCTATACTAATGCCGGCATATATTGTTGATGGGGTAACTGTAGTTAGCAACGTTAGCTTCGCCCGCAGGCCGCATCACACTGTGTATTGTGCAATAAGATCCTGGGCACCGAAGCCCTAATGTACTCAACCAAGATGGCGGCCTCGCCGCGCCACCACTGTCCGGATAGCAAGATGGCGTCGAACGCTCTCGGCACGGGCGCTAGCAAGCGGGGCTGGAGCAGAGGGACAGTAGCTGGCTGAGAGCGTGTGCTGGGTGATGGCGACCTCTGCTGGTCGGGAAGAACTCCCGTGCTGGCCCGAAGACAACCGGTGCAGAGCCGACGTTGACGCCGGTGATGGGTCGACGTGCCGGTGCTGGGTCGATGCGCATCCATACACTTGCCCTCACTAACACTGAAGCTACACTCTGGGTCCCAAACAGCCCTCCTGCTAGCCGTGATATATAATAACGCAGGGTGTCTCTAAACACCGGCCCTCTTCACGCCACGCTGGCGGGGCACCTCACTAGAGGGAATATCTTTAACTTAAGCCACACTTGGCTATACCGCCTTTCTTCTAGGATAACTCGTTGTATATCACTAGGGTTATTCAGTGGGGAAAACATGCAATGCTCCACTACGATTACTTCTCTAAAATAACCCGTCACATACTCAAGTTCAGTTCGTCCACCCGCGTGCTCCACAACGGGGGCTCTCCGAGACACGTCTGTTCACAACAAAGTCCAAACTCGAAGAGGCTCGTCTTCCCTCTTCCGCCTCCATTTACTTGCTTCCCCGGCTCTCTGGTACGCTCTCTGCCTGCCACCGCCCCCTGCTGGTCGCCAACTAGCCACACAGGGAAACTGGGTGAGTGAATATGGTCCAGTGATACTGTTCATAATCCATATTCCAGCGGGTAGAACAAGGAGGAGCCTGCGTCATTGTTCGAGGGAATACTAATGGAAACGAATTAGAATGTCTTGGTGCACCAGGGGAGATAAAAAGGCAAGTCAGCACTTCTGAATAATAGCCATATTTTCAGGGTGCTACACTTGCATAGCCCCTGACACTGAGCAAGCCTTTTTCAGTTTGCATGCATGTAGGTATAGGCATGAGAGACATGACTGATGTGAGGACGGAAATTATTATGATTATTTTATATTATTTAAATGTTAAACCTTCACAGGACATTTCTAACACACATTGGAACTCATACTGAAAGTATTTTTCATGGACCCACCCCTAGAATAGAACAAACAAACAGACAAACAATACACAGAATAATTTATTAATACAAGATACAAGATACAAGATACTTTAATGCCACACAACGATGGTTGGTGGTAATTGTTTGCGGTACAGATTGTTAGGCACTGGTTACATCAACATGAAACATCAGACATCAAACATCAAAACGCCCCCCTCCCACCTCCCAATCCCCACAATAAATACATATATACATAGATACATACAGGACAGTCACAGTAACAGTGTCAGTCAGTGACAGATGCTTGCCCGTCTGTGCAAAGGGGGGCGGGCCAGGGTGTCTGCTGTGGGGAAAAAACTGTTTGTGAAGCGTGTGTGTCTGGTTAGAATGGACCTGTAGCGACCTGAGGGCATGTGCTGGAATAAGTGGTGTGCTGGGTGAGAGGGATCGTTGACTATTTTACCAGAGCGGGTGACTGTGCGTGAGGTGTAGATGGAGTCCAGAGAGGGGAGGGGGCAGCCAATTATCTTGGAGGCTGTCTTGGTGATGCGTTGGAGTTTGTGTTTGGTGTGTTTATCAGTGGAACCGTACCAGACTGTGATGGATGAGGTGAGGATGCTTTGAATTATGGCAGTGTAGAATTGGACCAGCAGGCGTTGTTGGACTCTGTACTTCCTCAGTTGCCTGAGGAAGTACAGGCGCTGCTGGGCCTTTTTGATGATGGCAGTGGTGTTAATGTCCCATTTGAGTTTATTGCTGATGTGGGTGCCGAGGAACTTGAATGATTCAGTTAGGGTTATGGGTTGGTCTGAGATGGTTATTGGGAGTATGGGTGTTTTTTTTTAAGTCCTGAACTCTATGGCAATTTCCATGGTTTTGGAGGTGTTGAGCAGGAGGTTGTTGGATGAGCACCACCTCACTGCTCTGTCCACCTCCTGCCGGTAAATGGAAATGAATAAATGAAACTAGAAGAATGGGATAATTGAATGGGAAATTATTATACAAGAATCACACGTTATCACACTCAAAGGAAATCAAAAATGTGGGCCCACAATACCAAACAAAAGTCCTATACTAATGCCGGCATATATTGCCAAATGGAAATGAATAAATGAAACTAGAAGAATGCACTCACCAGAATACAGATCTCCAACAAGGCCTAACAATCTTTACTTATATTCTCACATGCAACATTTGGTAGATGACAGAAATGAGAGTTGTCGATGTTGCCAGTCTCAACAGACAGGCTATATATCTATATGGTGACAACAGGGTCATTAACAGGGTCATCAATATTCACAGCACATTTTGTGACTGTATAACTAATGGGCAAGAGTAGGGATGGGAATAAGAGTTAATATTTATTATTTATATATATATTATTTGGAGGGCCGACTATCCGTTATCATTAAAAAGCTGTGTTTTATAGGTATACATATCACCTGACCAGATAAAAAACAACAACTACTGAACATGTTCCAGCTTCTGGATTTACAAAGGACTACACAAAAAAGGGAGGGCGTTAAATAAAGCCAGTTAAAGGTTGCCACTCCAACCAAACACATGCACAAGCAGTGGAGGGGATATAGACTTCTGGTTACTCCATAACCTGGGAACCCGGGAAGCTGATTGGGAGACGATCAAGTAAACTCCATTGTTGTAGTTCTTCTAAATTGAGTGAGGGTAGAGCTACGCGTCATTATCTACAAAATTAGCACCTTCTGCAGCTGATGTTTCTGAGCAGAGATCAATTTGGCCTCAATCTGGTAAATGAGTTTGATGTTGCTTCGTGGTGGACCTCCCCTTTAGGTTTTAGGGTTACGTTTATACGTCATAGACAACTCCTAAGGTGGAAAATCGACTAAATGCAGTATGTATGAATGCTTGAAATATCTTTAAGCTACGACCTTCCTCTTGGGGTCATGAATGCGCACAGCAAATCGTATGGCAATCCAATTAGTAGTTTTCGAGATAACCTTTTCTCAGTTTGACCTGATGTGGCCATGAATCTGCAAAGCAAAGTGTTGTGTCTAGAAAAGCACCTCTACTCTCAGCTCTTCAGCAATTCTCACTCTCTCTGGTAATGTGCAAATGGTAAATAAAATGGTAAATGGCTGCATTTATATAGCGCTTTTATCTAAAGTGCTTTACAATTTGTTCCTCACATTTTACCCATTCACTCACACATTCACACCGATGGTGGAGGCAATCATGCAAGGTGCCAACCTGCACATCGGGAGCAATTAGGGGTTAAGTGTCTTGCTCAAGGACACTTCGACATGCTGCCCAGGAGGAGAGGGAATCGAAGCGGGAATCAAACTGGGATTATCAGACGACTGTTCTAGCTGAGCCACTGTCGCCCAATGTGCAAATCAACAGGGCAGTTATACCCATCCTATAGATGAAACAAAACACTGGACAAAATAAAAATAGTTACTTTAGGGGCATAATAATAATAATAATAATAATAATAATAATAATAATAATAATAATAATAATAATAATAATAATAATAATAATAATAATAATAATAATAATAATAATAATAATAATAATAATAATAATAATAATAATAATAATAATAATAATAATAATAATAATAATAATAATAATAATAATAATAATAATAATAATAATAATAATAATAATAATAATAATAATAATAATAGTAATAATAGTAATAATTATGATGATGATGATGATGATGATGATGATGATGATGATGATGATGATGATGATGATGATGATGATGATGATGATTAAGTAGCCTAGCTATATGAAGGAACTAATCAAGAACTATATGTAAATAAAGTCTCAGACATGATTTAATCATAATTTATGCCCCCTAAAATACATTGGTACCAGATCAATCTATCTGAAACACGTATAGTTTGGCATAGAGTACTGCATGCCTCTGTGTCCTGAAACCCCTTTTTAAAGAACTTGGGACTTGGGAGAAGGGGCTCCATGATTGGGTGCTGCCTATATATATATATATATAGGCCTACAGTATATAAAACTGAAGTAAGCACTGTAAATAACCTCTACATACCATGGGCCTATTAAACCTGCAGTCATAGCCTATAGCTATCAGTGTGAACACCAACAAACATTTGGTGTATTTTCTCAACACAGCTATAAATCATTCCATCTCAGATTTGGAAAAGTACTCTTTTGGGTCCACTGCCCTTACCTGTAGACTACTAGAGTTTATACAAGTGCCAAGAGCACAGAGACAGCTGTCCCCGAAAGGCCCATTATGCTACCTCCTCGCTCCCTGTCCTCTGGCCTCCCTGTCCTCCTCAGGGAGCTTCGCTTGCGGACAGTTCCTTTGTCTCTCTTGTCCCTGACTCCTGCAGGGTCACGTTAGCTTTGTCTCAGTTAAAGGGGAACTCCACTTTTTTTGGAAATTAGCTTATTTAACATCTTCCCTGGAGTTAGACAAGAAGATGCATACCTTTTTTGTCTCTGTGCGTGCATTTTAGCTTTGGGAATAGACGCTCCGTTAGCATAGCTTAGCTTCATCACTGGAAGTGAGGCAGGACAGTAGCCTTACAGTGCCTTACAGTGTATTGCAAGGTCTGACATTGACCAAACTTGATATGCATGACCTTGGTGGGCTCTAGGTCAACTCCTGAAAAGGGGGTCAATGTCAGACTTTGCAATCAAAAGTTAGGGGGCTAATAACCCTTGCCATAATTTCAGTGCGCCCCCTAACTTTTGATTACAAGGTCTGACATTGACCCCCTTTTCAGGAGTTGACCTAGAGCCCACCAAGGTCATGCATATCAAGTTTGGTCAATGTCAGACCTTGCAATACACTGTAAGGCACTGTAAGGCTACTGTCCTGCCTCACTTCCAGTGATGAAGCTAAGCTATGCTAACGGAGCGTCTATTCCCAAAGCTAAAATGCACGCACAGAGACAAAAAAGGTATGCATCTTCTTGTCTAACTTCAGGGAAGATGTTAAATAAGCTAATTTCCAAAAAAAGTGGAGTTCCCCTTTAAACTTTCTCTCTTCTATACCCTCACTCTCTCCCTCTCCCTCTGATCACAGGAAGTGGCTGCAATGACACCAGTGTGCTACCTGACAAATGGACGTCTATTTTTGTCTTGCTTTCTGTGCTTCAGAGCATCTTACAAAGCTCTACCTAGCTCTCTCTGGGTGTGGTTCAATCATGTTCCACCCTCTCTCTCTCTCTCTCTCTCTCTCTCTCTTGACACATGTTATGTAACTTCACTGGTGGTGGAGTGCGTTAGGCCTAACTTTTCATCCACAGTGTATAGCCTCACTACAAACTATACTTAGATGTGTGTTTCAATTAAAAACCTTTTAGAATTTCCTCAAATGTTAAGAGAAAAGTATTATATACAGTGCATTATAAACAGTTATAGTTTAAACTATTTAAATGTAGAATTTTTCTTTCATGGACCACGATAACCACTTCTTTTCCATACATCTTCTGTGTTGGCTATGCTGTGTGTGTGTGTGTGTGTGTGTGTGTGTGTGTGTGTGTGTGTGTGTGTGTGTGTGTGTGTGTGTGTGTGTGTGTGTGAGTGTGTGCGTGCGTGCGTGCGTGCGTGCGTGCGTGCGTGCGTGCGTGCGTGCGTGCGTGCGTGCGTGCGTGTGTATGTATGTGTAACCTGATTGTCAATAGAGCACATGTAACTGTTAGGGCCTCCTGGCCTCACTCTGTACTTCATGGTTGCATTGTATAAACAATGAAAAATAAGATGTCCTCAACTCGTGATTAAATCTAAAGAAAATGTTTTTTAAAAATGGGTGCTGCATCCTAACATTTAAAAAAAAATCTTTAGATTTAATCAGTTGAGGACATCTTATTTTTCATTGTTTATACAATGCAACCATGAAGTACAGAGTGAGGCCAGGAGGCCCTAACAGGGAAGCTGACCAGCTCTCAGTAATGTAATGCATGTAATGCATCGTAAAAAAGAGACTAGGACAGCACTCCAACACTCCAAGGAAGGACGTCTTGCCTGAAACGTCCATGTGGCAATATATGAATAAAACATGGAATTGGAGCGCTGTCCTAGTCTCTTTTTTATGGATTGTATAAACAAAAGACCTGATGACCATTGCATAGGGACTCTTTGGACATGTCATCTGGCACCCAAAGCTTCAACTCTGTATTGAATTGTCTTACCTCACTGAATTTGCAAGGAGAGTGGTCAGTAATGTAGGTGAGGAGGGGGTCATTTGCACTGAGAGGAGAAAGCATTTTGACATTGGTTTGTGAAATGCTTGGGTCATCTGACAGAGTCTTGTAGACGGTCTGTTCTACAGGACTTACAATTAGACATTAACCCTTTCAGGTGTATCCTTTCACATATAACATTAGAATTTTGAGAATGTAAAATATAAATGAATTGTCACAATGGGTACTGGCTATTGAAAGCTACAGAGTGGTAGATAGAATTCAGAGAAAGCATTCTTAAAAAAAAAGAGAGAGGGGAAGACCACTCCATTTAGGAAAGTATGTATGAAACAAACGACTCTCCCCAACACTAAAATGAATAATGTAATTAAAATGTCAAATCTGGAGCTGTCCCAAAGAGGCTGTGCAATTACTTGAGACAAGGTCAATTACCAGATAGCATTACTATAGAAGACATATGAGAGTCCTTAAGTCATGCAATCACTCTGTGGCAGAGGTGGGACCAAGTCCCAAGTAAGTCTCAAGTCTTTACACTCAAGTCCAGAGTCAAGACGAGCAATTCCCAAGACAATTAAGACAGGCAAGTCTCAAGCAAGTCACAAGTCTGAAACTTTGGGTTTCGAGTCGTAAACAAGTCTTAATGGGTTATTTGCCAATGTAATGCCATTTAAAAATGTTAAAGCCAACAGAGTAATAGTTGTAGTATATTCAATTTAGATGATTCTGCACTGACACACAATTTACTTGATTTGCGGCTGATATTCGTCCAAAGTGGAACTGTAATCAGGGAAATTAAATTGATTTGCTTTACACTTTTTATGGCATTTTTTTTCTTTCATTTTGGATTTAGGGAGAGTATCAAGTCTTTCAAGTCATAAGGCTCAAGTCTGAGTGAAGTCACGAGTCATTGGTGCTTAAGTCAAAGTCAGGTTATAAAAGTATTTTATGATTTTGTGGAGTTGAGTCTAAGGTCATCACATGTGTGACTCGAGTCCACACCGCTGTGCTCTGTGGGTCCATCTATTAATTTCCCCATTTGTTTTTATTGAAGAGCTCCAGATTTGACACCTTGGCAAAACTATCAACTGTCATAGCCTGCCCATGCAGTTGTCTTCTATATTCAAACATAACATAATGCAAATTTAATATCAGACAATAAAGTCAGTCAAGCATACTTTGTGATGTTTCTTTTTCTTCATTTTTGTTTTTATTAGACCATGTAAAATCCTATGGCTTCACATAATTAGTTAATTCACAAGTCTCCTGTGTCCTATATGATAGGTCAGTCAATATATGTCAACATGCACCACTTTCTCGCAAAGCTAAAAGAATCCTGGGATTTGTGATGTCATGTAAAATCTGGGACTGCTGCTCCATAATAAATTAAGCAAATTTAAGGCCCTTAAAGGGGAATGCCACCCATTTTAAGAATATTGTACCCCAGGAAGGTTCAGTCAGTATTTGTGAACACTCTCTCCTAAAGCTAGGAATCAGAGAGATAACCCTCCAATTGGTGATGTCACTGAGATGTAAAATCTGGGTCTGCTCCATAGACAATGAGGTCATAACATGTCTGTGTGAGCTCATACAAAGCCCAATTTGGGTGTAAGAGCTCACAGAAACATTTAATGGCTCAAGTTGTGACAAGTACTGACTGGACTGACCTGGGGCACAGGAAGAACATGAGTGAATTCTTAAATTGGGTGGTAATTCCCCTTTCAAATATTTATGGAAGCTCGTACACCAATGATGATCATTGTCTAAGGACCCAAGAGTAGAAAGTGTTCCTGAATGAATGAATGAATGAATGAATGAATGAATGAATGAATGAATGAATGAATTAATTAATTAATTAATTAATTAATTAATTAAAACTTTATTTAACAGATTGCAGAATGGGTACAATACAGTACGGCTCAATACACACAATTGTTAAGGGGATGCAGACCAGAGAAAGACGTTTGTCTTGTTTACATCAGGGTCCCCCATTTTCAATTCATAAAGGATATTTTCAATCCTTTAGTTCTTACTATGGACCATCAACTCCAGATTTTACATCCAGGTGACATTTCAAATTCGAGGGTCCTTTCTCTTATTTCTGGCTTTAGGGGGGAGAGTAGTAGGCTGTTGCTCACATTTATATCGACTGAACTGGGGTGAATTCGTAAAACGGGTGACATCCCCCTTTAATCGAGTAGGGTCCAGCTGCAGCGCCGTATAATCCTCTCAAGGGGCAAGCCTGTGGCAGCTGATTGTTGGAAAGTACGGACATTTCTCAAAGTACTCTGAGGTGCATGCCATCTAAGAATGAAGTGAGCCTGTGTTATTGGAATGATTGATTGATTGATTGAACATTTTATTAATGTCTGTCCGCCTTGTTTCGAACTGGTTATGCTTAGGCCCTCTTTTGAAGTCGGTTATGCGTAGAGTTTATCTTTAGAGCAGGGCGATAGACCACCAGCCCTGATTCCAAACTCTAAGCATTAATTAATAAAATTAACATTAATTAACATTAATAAAATGTTCAATCAATCAATCAATCAATCCAATAACACACGCTCACTTAAAACAGCGCACCTCCCATAGCTGTCAACATTGGGATTTAAAAAAAAACAGGAGATTTCGCCCCGCACGTAATTGAATTTTTCTGTATGTCTTGCACAAATTGGAAAATGTCAAAGTTGACTTTGACTTTTAACATGTGTCTATAGTGTCAGACACTAATTGTAATGTTAAAAACGGATACTGCTGTAATATAAAGAGAAATTCTACCATGCCTCAATGTATCAACTTTAAACATACACTAAATGTTAATGTTAGAAATGTTAATTTCCATTATTTCCACCATGTGCAACATTTCCTAAGAACAGCAATGTCCATTATATCAACTCCAAATCTGTGCTATGAGCTCAATTCTCCCGGTGCATGCAGAAGTAGAATTGCTGTCTTGTTTTGGAAGAATGAGTAGAAATGAAAAACCGAAATCTTGTTTTATTAAAGTAGTTTTGACATGTGATATAGATAAAGATATTGTTTCATTGTGTATTGATTAACTTTACATTTGCGCTTCATTACTTTACAAAAGTTATACTGGCACATGGGTCTAATACACTGCAATGGATTATGGGTAAATGCAACGTTAAAGCAGTGCCAATGTAAGACTGACTTTACATTAAACGAATGTACTCGCATGTTGAGGGAGAGCACCATACATTATACACTGAGAAACCACGGCCGAGAGTGAGCTCTCCGGGAACAACCCCACTTTGCCCGACAGTTTGTACAGTAAACTGTACCTCACTTTGCCCAACCGTCTGCCAATAATAAGAAGAAGAAGAAGAAGAAGAAGAAGAAGAAGAAGAAGAAGAAGAAGAAGAAGAAGAAGAAGAAGAAGAAGAAGAAGAAGAAGAAGAAGAAGAAGAAGAAGAAGAAGAAGAAGAAGAAGAAGAAGAAGAAGAAGAAGAAGAAGAAGTAGTAGTAGTAGTAGTAGTAGTAGTAGTAGTAGTAGTAGTAGTAGTAGTAGTAGTAGTAGTAGTAGTAGTAGTAGTAGTAGTAGTAGTAGTAGTAGTAGTAGTTTGTCAGCAACCATAGTCAGCAACCGTCTTTCTATATATCTATGGTCGTCCGGGCTGACTTCCTGTGCTAATGTTCTAATCTACACTGCTGCCACCTGTCGTCACGGAGGGGAATTGCAGCCATTTTGTATATATAAAAAAAAAACTGGGAAAATACGGGAACATATTTTAACGGGAGGACGGCAGGAGAGAAGGTTGAAATACAGGAGAATCGACAGGTATGGCACCTCCGAGCTGCCTCTATAGAAAGTAGGTTCGTACTTTACGCTGCCACAGGCTTGCCCAGTGAGAGGATTTACCGGCGCTGCAGCTGGACCCTATTGAGAGAATCAGCAAAAGTACATAAATCACATGACTTATCTGGGCGGGTCTTTCAACCCCGGTCACGTGACCCTGAAGTCATCCTTCCTGCTTGTGGCGATTATCGGGGAGAGAGCGGAGAGCATCGGCCGAAACTCAGAACAGTCATTTAGAACAAGAAAATAAACAGTTTTCACTGTTTGAAAAGGACGGGAAAACACTGAGCGATAACCATTAATGATCTTGGCACCAGAATATATTGGTTTTCCGAAAGAGAGAGATAGCAGTGGGTATCGTAAGACAGCCGGTTGAATCGCAGGACGTACTGGCTAACGTTGTTTGTTGTAACGTTAGACTCGCAAAACAGTCTTTACGTCGTGTGTCTGTTGTGATTCAAGCAGCTGGAAGCCAACATGACGAGACAGCAGCACGGCGGCAGACAACCAGGGTCCATCGGTGTACTGTTGTTCATCGCGCTGTTTGGTGAGTATTATATCTATAACTGTACATAATAACATAGCGAGAGAGGTTTACAGAGAAAATACCACCGAAATGATGTACGTTAGATGACTTAACGTTAAGGCTATCTAGCTTTGAAGGGCGCGTTTAGCTAACGTTAGCCTAGTGTCTATCCGTACTGGTTTGGGTTGTTGGGTATCGTCTCATATCTACAGTTTTGCTTAGTACAGTTGTACAGTTTCCCCCACCCTGCCTGGCCAACATGTCATGATAGGGTTGTGCCTGTCAACAAGAGATTAATTGAAGCAGAGGGGATGATGGAACGTGTCGCCTCAACTCACCTGCTATGCTGTCAAAAGAAATGTCTAGTGTGCACTTCACCCAACTACTAGTGACATGTCTAGTGTGCACTTCACCCAACTAGTGAGATGTCTAGTATGCACTTCACCTAACTAGTGACATGTCTAGTGTGCACTTCACCCAACTACTAGTGAAATGTCTAGTCTGCACTTCACCCAACTAGTGACATGTCTAGTGTGCACTTCACCCAACTACTAGTGAAATGTCTAGTGTGCACTTCACCCAACGACTAGTGAAATGTCTAGTGTGCACTTCACCCAACTAGTGACATGTCTAGTGTGCACTTCACCCAACTAGTGACATGTCTAGTGTGCACTTCACCCAACTAGTGACATGTCTAGTGTGCACTTCACCCAACTACTAGTGAAATGTCTAGTGTGCACTTCACCCAACTAGTGACATGTCTAGTGTGCACTTCACCCAACTAGTGACATGTCTAGTGTGCACTTCACCCAACTACTAGTGAAATATGTAGTCTGCACTTCACCCAACTACTAGTGAAATGTCTAGTGTGCACTTCACCCAACTAGTGACATGTAGTGTGCACTTCACCCAACTAGTGACATGTCTAGTGTGCACTTCACCCAACTACTAGTGAAATGTCTAGTGTGCACTTCACCCAACTAGGCATAAAAAAAAAATATTGTTTGTTTCCTGTTGGTTGTCAGTTAAGGCATGGGTAGGTAGGGAATTTATTTTATTTTATTTTTTTATTTTATTCTTTCCCACAGCGACTAGGAATTGGGAATTTCTTTATTTAATTAAAATGTTCACAACAACATGGATGCATGTACTCTGCCAGCATGTTTAATATCCATAATACTAAAGGTTTGACTAAGATTTCTATGAAACGTTAAAAAAATATGCTTTTTTTTTTTAAACTCATAAAATATATTGGGTCGCACCTAAATCGGCAGGGTCGGTCGGCAACCGGAAACAAACAATATTTTTTGTTATGCCCTAGTGACATGTCTAGTGTGCACTTCACCCAACTAGTGACATGTCTAGTGTGCACTTCACCCAACTAGTGACATGTCTAGTGTGCACTTCACCCAACTAGTGACATGTCTAGTGTGCACTTCACCCAACTAGTGACATGTCTAGTGTGCACTTCACCCAACTAGTGACATGTCTAGTGTGCACTTCACCCAACTAGTGACTAGTAACCAATAAAAATGGAATCAACTGCAAAACGTGGAATATTGCAGAATTTGGCCTAATCTGGACTGAAATTTCGTTTTTGGGTGGAACGTTTGGTGCACACGCGACCGGGGAGGCGGGGACTCTACAGCGTGTTACACACAACACAGCCGCGGTGCTCAAGCGTCTGGCTGCTTCAGTGTTAACATCGTCAAGAAGCTAAACAATTCCACAATAAGCCCTCAATTCAGAGCAGAACAGTATCCTAATGACTTTTATGCCTCCGGTGATGAGGTGTTTTGCTAATTCTGTCAACGTTCCGTGGACTGGACCCGCAAAAACACTTGCAACACTATTGTGATTAAATAGCTATAACGTTAGGACGTTTAGCTTCTAGCTAAATCTAGTGCACCCATCCATTTGTTTAATGCAAACGATTGTCATTATACACTGCCCTTTATAAACTAAATACACTTAAATAGCTATGTAACGTTATAGGACTATATGGAAATGATAGCTTCTAGAAGTTCTAGCTAAATCTGGTGCACCCATCCATTTGTTTAATGCAAACTATTGTCATTATACACTGCCCTTTATAATCTAAATAAACTTAAATAGCTATGAAACGTTACAGTACATAGGACTATAGATGGAAATGATAGCTTCTTGCTAAATCTAGTGCACCCATCCATTTGTTTAATGCAAACGATTGCCATTATACACTGTCCTTTATAAACGAAATAAACTAAACTAAAGGTGCCTAAATTATGCATTACTATATTTCATCACAATATAATAGATATAGCTAGGTTACTGACATTGTCATTGTGATAATGTCAGTAGTAGCTAGCTGTATCTATTGTTTACACTTGAAATATGTATTTTTATTTTGTCACAATATTAATTGAAAAATATTGTGTAAAATTGAACTGTATTTCTGAGTTGCAGCACTTAAAAACATTAAATGGACTGTTATATCTTATTCAATTGTGGACATTTATTCATTCCCACTTATTAGACACTATTTCTGATGGTAAAATGAGCATAAAAGGCAAAATACAGAATTCTGAAATATTAAAACGGAAAAAATGGAATTTGGGAAAAAATAAAATGGAATTTGGAAAATAATAAAACTGATTTCATATGGCTCTAGACTCGTGCTGCTGCCGACTTTAAATCAAATAGGTGTCCGTGGGCAGTCGCCCGACATTAATAAACAACAGTCTGTTATAATCACATTTTTATGAGCTAACGAATTCCGTTATATTGGACATTTGTATTAATTATATCAAGCGAAGAACTGAGAAATTTGGCAGAGAGAGACTGCAACATTATCGTGGGTTTGCGTGACGACTCTCTCTCTCCACCTCCCAATGACTTATTTGCGAGAGTATGTCGATGCAGAGCAGCAGATTCAGCTGTTATTGGCTCTTTTCTGGGGACCGCACAGCAGCGCCCCCCACCCAACATTGAATTGAAAATGGCTGAATTGGAGTACTGCTGGAGTACTGCATTGTGCTGCTGCTGCTCTGGCTCTGCAGCTTCACAAAAGTTCGCACACCCAGCACTAAGCTCTCGCTGACAACGTCGTTGTCATTATTAGAAGCAACGATGAAACAAATGTAATGATTGTTTCGTTCATCGCATAGGCTATTTAATTTTAGCCTATTTTAATACAATTCAAATAATCAAATTGTGCTTAGACTCAGGGAATTATTTTCACCGGACATTAAGACCGGAGAGATTAAATATGTCGGACTTCAACAGATTTTGCCGGTCAAATACCGGTAATTACCGGCTAACGGAAACGCTGCCGTAGCTACTAGCTACTGTAGCAGAGGAGGAAATGGGAGTCTGAGAGGCGGGGTGTTTAAAGACAATGATAGGCGTTTATTCAACATCCAAGAAGGCTAACATACAACTGTGTTTTACTAACTCCAACCGGGACTATTGCCGCTTTTCCACTGCATGTTGATGTTATGAACTCCTCCTAACGTTACCGGAGCTGATAACATTGCCTGAGCTGGTGGTCCGTGACGCTAAAATGTCCGTGGGGACCCGGCGCCAACCCATAGATAGTTCCAACTCACCGAATTACGTAATCCACCACAGTTGCACTCAATATTTAAATAATGTTAGTCTAAATAAATGTAGACAGAAACATAATAATTTCAAGCAGAAAACGAATCTTTCCATTAAGAACTGACAATCAGGGAATTTAAACATGGTTGACATTGTTTTTGTGTGTTTATATTAAAGCCCAACCTCCAGGTTAAACCCTACTGATCAATTATAGGTAGTTTACATCATTGGTATATAATTTCATTATTTATTTTTTTCCATTTGACACCGGAAATGCCACTCTGAAAGAGTTAAAAAGGTCCACGCACGAATAACATGCACGCGCGAATCAAAAAAGCGTATCAAACGCCGACGTCACAACAGGACAACAGGTGCATATTAATGAGCCGAATCTAAAAGCTTATCAGACGCTAGCACCTAGCACGGCCGTGACGTCACTTCAGGAAACGTATGCCTTTTATTTTTTTTAAACTTTGGCCATTCCCCTGGCTCTTTTATGTGTTTATCACATTTATACTGGTCAAGGTTGACCGACAGAAACAGGCTGAAAGGGTTCAGATGGGGGGGAAGACACTCTGGGAAAGGCACGGCTGCAGTCGGGATTCGAACTCGCTAAGCCCCAGATCCGTGACGAGCACGGTTGTCCACGGCGCTGAAATAGCGATCGCGGTACGTGGTGAGCTACTGGAGCTCCCCAGGAAACGTATGCCTTATGTCCGTCCGGGTCATAGTACTAGATCAATGGTGGCTCACTCGGTGCATCACAGTTAGCCTATATCTCCGCCGTCCCTGCTACACGCGGGACGGACCACTACACTCACTGACGTTAGCCTATAGCCCGCCGTCCCTGCGGGTGGTTCTCTCCTCTTTGTGTGCCCCCGTCCCCGCGGAGGAGCTTGTGGACTCGACAACAGCGGCGGCCGCAGGGCGCCGGAGCCCGCAGCGCTAGTTAGCTCATAGCTATCGTGTAACACTAGCCTTTACGGGCTCGAGCACCCTACGGCTGCCGCCGCCGTCGTGTCCATGGGCCTCCCGGCAGGGCACCCGTGGGGACGGGGTGTACAGAGAGGAGAGAACCATTTTGGGTCGGCCGTTCATGCCGGCCAGCGAGCCGGATGTCGGGATATGTTGTTAGCACAATAGCTACCAAGCTAAGCTATGTTATCTACTAACGTTATAAACACAATATGTGTACAACGACACAATGATTTACATTATTACAAATATGGTAACGTGGTTGTGGCTTTTACAAATAGTGGTTAGCTTTAGAGATGGATGGATGGCTATAATCATGGAGCAATAGTGAGGTGAAACAGATACATTTTCATTCGGCTAGTAGCAAGCATATATCTATGGTAGCAAGGCTCTCTGCCTGCCACTAGCTGTGTGACTCTCAGTGCCCCCTGGTGAGCCCCCTGTTGTCCTGCACCTGTTGTGACGATCATTTCGATTACACACGCACGTTATGAACCATTGATTAAAATATGCACGTGCGTGGTGATTGTGTTGGGCAGACAAAATGTTTGATAAAAACGCTAAAACTGGGTCAATTTCAATACTTTTTTTTCCCTTCTTCATGAAAGCCACTGTTGGCCTAGTCCACATTGTTTATTGAACAAAAATACAACGTGGAGGTTGACCTTTAAAGAAAGGAAAGTCTAGTGCTGGCTGAGCATATTGTTTGTTTGCACTAAGTTAATACTTTGACAAATGTAGCCTATATTTTTCAGTCAGTTTGGTCTTTGTTTGCCAAACATTATTTAAGGCTGTAAACACTGTAAACCTTTTATTTTATTTTTAATAAATGAGAAGCATGTTTAGATTTGAGTGTTACATTTTTTTTAATAAAAATTTACGTATATCGAACTGAAAACCGTGACCCCAAAATCGTGATGCGAACCAAACCGTCCATTTTGTGAACCGTCCCACCCCTACCGTTTATCATAAAAATTCAGTGACCCCGAAATACAAAAAAAGCCCCCGAAAATCAATTAAGGGGGGCAAAAAAAGCCCTTGAAAAAAAATGTTAATTTCTAACCCTGGATCAGATGTTCTCCAAAAAGATTATTCCAATTCCTGATCGCCATTCCAAATATCGATCGCGTTTATTGATTCAGCACTGGGTACTGTGAATATGTATTCCACGCTGTTTTCCGGCTCGGCAATCACTTCGATATCTTCGTATGGCTTGCCGGAAAAGTAAAATGAGGAAACTGGACCCCCCCCCCCTATCAGTCTAATCCAATGGGGTGCAGTTACACAGGGAGAGACGATAGGGGGCGGTATTTTCCCAATGGAGCTCAGAGAGAGGTTGCTGCACTAGCGTGAGACTCAATCGATGAAATATGAATTCAAATCGCTAATAAATTAAAAAAAAACGACAAACAAGCGCTATAGCGTTGCTGGCATTCAGCGGTCGGCATGAACTAATGACATAAAGCGTCGCTGGCACTCAGTGTTAGTTGGGGTAAAGTGAAAATAAATTGTGTTCTTAGTTTGTTACGCTACAGATAAACATGTTATTAAAGGGCCACTTCACCATAAAACAATGCAGGTTTATCTAGCACTTAAATCTCACACATATCCCAAGAAAGACAACTGTTTGTCCGAGGTAAGCGACAGTTGTGATTGGAGGATCAAGAAAAGAGGGCAGGGTTTGAGATGGGTCTAATGAGTTTGAACATCTCCCGTGATGTCATCAGAGGACACTGAATCCTTGTGGTGTTTTAATTACAGCTCAATGAAATGATTTAGATGAAAAAAAGAGAAGGATTGCAATAGGATTGCTATTTTCTTCACATCATTTCATTGAGCAGTTTGGAGCCTTCGGATATGTTTGAGATTAAGTGCAAAATAAGTCAGTGTTGTTTTTCAGTGAAGTGCCCCTTTAACCACCAGCCAAATTTGAAGGATTAAAAATGTTTAACTATTATAAAACCCAGCTCAAAAACAGCTCATCTGGCTGCTCAAACAATTTTTCAGGATTGTGGGGCCATGGTCAGATCACGCTTGATTGAGCTCCCTTTTAGCTCAAGTGCCATTTAATTTGTTTCAATCACTAAAATGTTTAGTTATATAAACTACCAAATATATCAAATGGACCCTACTTGGTTAGAAAGCTTGATTAATTGACTAGCAAACTAGGTTAGACCACCCAAATTAGGGATGCACGATATTGATTTTGACACCGATACCGATAACTTTATGCTCCTCAAGCCGATACCGATAACCGATATTTATTGTATTATAATATTTTTTTAAACTGTATATATATATATATATATATTTTTTTTTTATCAAAAGATTTCTTTTTTGAGTATTTATAAGCTCCGTCGTCATTAGGGATGGGTACCGAATTCGGTACTTTTGAGGTACCGAACCGAAACACGTCGGTACTACCGAGTATCGAATCAAGTGAGAAACCAAAAAAAAAAAAAAAAAAAAATTATAAATTTTTTTTTTACCTTTTTTTTTTTTTTTTTTTTTATGTCAACGTTCACACGCACAATATATGCTTACCTAGGATTTGACTTGATTCAACAACAAAGCAGTCGGAGCAATGACAAGCCGAAAACTGTCGAAATTGTAGTTATTTGAAGTTTGGATTTTTTTTTACGACTGAGGTAGGTAAATTAAATTTCGACAGTTTTCGGCTTGTCATTGCTCCGACTGCTTTGTTGTTGAATCAAGTCAAATCCTAGGTAAGCATATATTGTGCGTGTGAACGTTGACATGAAAAGAAAAAAGTAAAAAAAAAAGTTAAAAAAAAAAATTTATACAAAATATTTTTTTTTATTTTTTTTTAAAGTACCGAAAAAAGGTACCGTTGGGTACCGGTATCGATTCACAGGTACCGGTATCGGTTCAAATGTGAAAGGTACCCATCCCTAGATGTCATCGGTGCTGCTATCGGTACTCGAGAAATTATGGAGTTTTTTTTGGAGGAATTTAAACGTCGCAAACTAATCTTGTTGGCCGTTGTCTATATCTCTCCTGCCTGTGTCTCTGCCTGCGGCGGGGAGCGGGCTGCCTGCTCTCTCCTCTCTTCCCCTCCCACACACACACTCACACACACACACACACACTCACTCACACGGGTGCTGCGCTGGAGTACAGACAGCTCTGCTCTCATAATGGCGGACAGAACGAAATGTTCAAAAGTCTGGGTCTATTTTACTAAAGTCGATGCTGACAACGCTCGTTGCCACAAGTGCAACAAGACATTTGCCAGTAATGTATAAGCGCTGGTACTTGTCAATGTGGCTGGCGGGGAGATAACGTTAGCTCCGAGTAGAGTAATGGCTGACAATCTGGAGGTAAATAAACGAACGAGATCTTCTGATTGGTGGTAAGAAGAAGAGGTGGGTGCAAGCCGTGGGACGTAATTGGCAGATCGACTGTCTGTCTCCGAATGTAACGTGACTACGTCACAGCCAAGAAAGGGAGCGCTGGATTTGTGAAAAACTCCCTGTTCCTAAACCACACGCTATCAGTTTTACCACAGTACTGGCAAAACGGGAGGAGGCTATAATAAAAACAAGCGCCCTTCATCCAAATCCACCCACACCGGATTTATTTTAACCAAAAAATGTATTATGTTATCGGAGCTATCAATAACGTTATCGAGTTTATCGGGATGACGTCATAATTGCTGATATCGGCCCGATAATTATCGGCCCGATAATTATCGTGCATCCCTAACCCAAATATGTGTTTTTATTTAACTATTTCATTTCCATTTGCAAAGATGAAACGGTTACCATTAGCTTTGCTATGCTACACTTTTGAGCTACTATCAACTGGGAGAACCATGCTAATGCGCTCTAGTTTTTAGTTTTATTTTAGTGTTAGGGGAGGGGTTATACTAAGGATGGCTGCAGTCTGTTATCAAGCCATGATTTCAGGCATGTGCAAAAAAAATGCACTACATAAATGGCTGCATTAGGGCGGCTAGGTGGTGTAGTGGGCAAGGCACTCGCCACCAACGCAGGAGACGCTGGGTTCGAGCCCAGCTCGGCGTTGCTACCAGCCTGGCTGGTCGCTCATACTAACACAATTGGCAGTGTTAGGGGTGGGAAAGCTGGTGGGTGGGTCCTGGTCGTTGTAAACAGCGACTCCTACAGTTCGGTCGGGGCGCCTGCACAGCGAGGGAAGGATCTGGAGGGAGGTAGTGTCACCTTCCACACGTTACACTCTCCCAGTGAGAATGCGCTGCCAGGCTGGCTGCACATGTGTCGGAGTAAAGCATGTGATAGTCTCCGGCCTCCCGGACCAACAGTAGGGGGGGGTGCGCAACAACCAGGAAGGGGGTTGGGAATTGGCCTAACGACTAACCGTGGGATGGGAGAAAAATCGGAAAAAAGCAGGGGAAAAAAAGATAATAAAAAAAAATGGCTGCATTTATATAGCGCTTTTATCCAAAGCACTTTACAATTTGTTCCTCACATTTTACCCATTCACTCACACATTCACACACCGATGGTAGAGGCAACCATGCAAGGTGCCAACCTGCACATTGGGAGCAATTAGGGGTTAAGTGTCTTGCTCAAGGACACTTCGACACGCTGCCCGGGAGGAGCGTGAATCGATCTGGGATTACCAGACGACTGCTCTACCTCCTGAGCCACTGGGGCCCCCTGAACTACATGACATAGTTCAGTCTTTTCACATGTTTAACGCATATAATGTATTTAGAAACAAATCTCAGAATTTTCTTTACCTGCACTTTAAACAAATGTTCCCTTATTTTCTCTGCAATAATTAGCTTGGAAAATTGGAACATTGGAAAAAAGAATGTATAGCTATTGTGTATATTAGCCTATGTAGCGAGGCATTCTGTAAGCGTTGTATGCTCAAGGTATTAGGGATGGGCGTGAGTAATCGATTACTCGTAGCTATGAGAAATCGGTCTTAAATTATTAATAATTGTTTTTTTATTTTATTTTTTACATATTTGTTTCACATGTATGTGTAAGATTATAACTGTTTGTTGGTTTCCTTAAACATATACGTGAATGAACAAAATTAAGTAAAAAAAAATTCAATTTTTTTTTTTTATTAATGTTTCCCTTTACAAGTAATACACGATCACTTGAGTATAGCATGCGATCAATCGATCTGGATTTTTCTTTAAAATGCCCATCCATCCCTACAAGGTATAGGACTACTGTTTCCCCTGTTGGGACTGCTTAATGGCCAACGTTGGAACGCCAGCATACTGTAGATTAGGGGTGGACGGTATAAACGGTATACGGTATAAACGGTATGAATTTGCTCTACGGTATGGATTTTGACTATACCGTCTAACCGGTAGAGCAGCTCTAAAATAGCAATGACGTCATGTAACCACAGCGCGACTATTTCAATCGCATTTGCCCCTAAAAATAGATCGAATTAGTCATAGATAATAGATATGTGCAAACTGGAAAAAGTTATTTAGGAGGCTTCGCGCAGTGGCCGCACTGGGCGTGTCGACACGCAATTGTCATTTCATAATAAACACATATCACCGCGGCGCACAGCAAGTTTCAATTTCAGTTCCTGGCATTTTTAACCAGTGGAGAAAGGTAAGAGATCTTACCTATCGTTTTTCTTATATGAATTATTCTACGTTAATAAAACATACCTGGTGATCAACTACAGTTTGCTGTAAACATTATGATATGTGTGTAGTGTTATGATAACGACGGGAGGACGGCTGCAGCAGTGGATTTGCGAAATAGCATGCAGCTGCAGAGCCGCAGAGCCAGTGGCTCTTTCAGGTCTGGTCACAGGCCCGCTCAACAGCGCCCCCCCACCAAACGGCTGAACGACCTGAAAGAGCCACTGGCTCTGCGGCTCTGCAGCTACATATGCTTCTAGCAAAATCCAGCCCCGCTGTTTGCAATGGGAGCAGCACGCAGTCTCGGGACTTATTTGACTTTATACGCAAAAGTAGCCTAGTTTTAAGTTAAAATATTATAAATCTACATGCCTTGAGGATGTCATTCTTTATATAGCCTTCTTTATATAGCCTGCCTATCAGGCAAAAAAAATTATTCTAACGGAAACACTGATACCGTGATATATACCGCTACCGTCTATGCTTCAAATTATACCGTGATATACATTTTAGACCATACCGTCCACCCCTACTGTAGATTGTCTGTTCTGGAACTGTTCTATGCACCCAAACCTAGTCATCAGATAGCTATCGTCCATCATTGTCAGGCAGATTAGACTTGTAGCCTTGTACAACCTGTTATTCTTGTCTCAAATTCCTCTCGTAGACGAAAGAGGAGAGGATGAACATTACCTGAATACCAAATGTTCAATGGTTGGAGTTAAGTTGGACAAGAGAAACGGCAGATACAAATCGGGTTTTTTCAAGCTAATGTTGAAAACGCCTTGTGTTGGTGAAACCCTGAGAACAAACTGGTGTATCATAGACAACTTTAGAATTATGCCAACGATGTCATAGCCGTCATTCATGCTAGCAGGAACCAGCTGGTTTGAATGTCTTTTCCTCAGAGTGACTATTCTGTTGGGTGACGGGACAAAGATTTGCACCTCTACAATGAGAGTTTTCCCAAATCAAAGTTAACCTGCCAGCAGGGCAGGTTTTTGACCAAGTCTCTTCCCATTCTTAGTCCTAGGAGTCTTGTACCTGCTAGAGCTGTGAATCTTCACTGGCCTCACGATTCGATTACGATTGAGCTGTCCACGATTCGATTCGATTCTACGATGCAGCTCGATAATATATTACATCCTCAATTTTATAATCTATATTACTGCACATGGCTACATTTTCATCAATTAAACAAGCAGGCAGATAAATTAACTTTTATTTAGAAAGTTCTTAAATCAGAATGTCAAAATAAATGTCTTTACTAGTGTTAGATCCTGATCAATCTGGCCAGTATCACGTCTTCGTCTGTTTGGCTCTCCATCCAATTCCTCTGCGTTGTGTCATTTTAATGGTCCTGACGTCTCCTATACTGGCTGATAAGATCCTTATCTCTCCCCGTTAGTACTATCCGCAAACCATAATAATTCTCCACCTCCGTAAGAATTCGACACTCCGACACAGCGTAATACCTTATGAGGAAAAGCGTTTATTGCTATAAACAGGAACCTCAGCTCAGATGTTAACAGATTGTATTGTCCTTGAAAAGTCTATTCTAATGATCTTTCGGTGTGTTCAGTCTGTTGTCCCTCTGCTATTCAGTCCAACAATGGTCGGGCCTGTTCGTTAGCCAAGACTAGGGATGCCCCCCGGACCCCGGTTTTAAACGGGAACCGGTACTATATTAGAAAATACCGGAGTATTTATAAGCTCTGACGTCCTCGGTACTGCTATCGATACTCTAGAGAAATTATTATTATTATTATTATTTAAAAGTTGCGAACGATCCTCTCTCTGTCTCTGCACGAGAAGCGAGCCGCAGCCAGCGAGTCAATTATTACACACTCCTCGCAAGTCGCTCGCTAGTGCTACACATAGACATACGGGTACTACATACGGGTACTCCTTAATGAAAGTTCTGTCCCCGACGCCCCGTGCTATAGCGCGCTGCACACAGACAGCAGCTCTGCATGCACTGAGTCGTGATCATGGCGGATAGAGCGAAGCGTTCTAAAGTATGGATATACTTTACAAGGGTCAATGCCGACAATGCACGTTGCCACAAGTGCAACAAAACATTTGCCAGTAAGGGTGGCAATACGAGCAAATCAATTTATCAAAACATCTGTTGGCAAAACATGATATTAGTGTGCAGAAATGCGCGTATTCGACTGCCTTGCGCGCAGTGTTCCATCTGCATCCACTGCAGCCGTAAGCCAAGATACGGAGTTGCCTAGGCTAATAACGAATTATTACAAATAGGCTAATAAACAAAACAATTGTTTAGCTACAAATACTACAATCTAAACTTTTTATAGATCGTCAAGCTGAGGCGTCAGCCACTATGTCCCAGCCCAGTGAGCCCAGGGCCACCACACATCCTCCCTCTACCTCCCTCCACCACCCAAAGTCCTTTCTCCCTAGCAGCTAGAGAAAGGATGACAGAGGATAGGGTGAACGAGTGTCACAGTTCTGTTAGCCTTTGCATTTGTTGTTTATTATAAAAAGTCTATAATTCAGAGTCAGACACATTTAAAACATTGTTGCTGCTGTTGCTGAAGAAATTATATTAATTTATTATATTTATTTATAAAGATATATAAAAGAACATTGCTGCTGCTGTTGCTGAAGAAATTATATTTATTTATAATACTTATTTATAAAGTTGTATTTATAAATAATAAAGCAATGTTGATTCTGTTCTTAATTAATTGTCTTTTTTTCTTGCAAAAAAATAACCAAAAAGAACCGATAAGAGTATCGATAAAGTACCGAACCGTTAAGCAGTATCGATAAGAGTAGTAGTATCGATAAAATCCTAACGATACCCATCCCTAGCCAAGACCATCCTCGTGGTAGCCGAAGCTAATGATGATGTGTCATTCTTCCTCCCCCCCCCCCCCCTCCTCTGTGATGAGAGGAGAGAGTATCTTGGTCTCTTCCCTCCTGTGGGATTCGTTTCTTTGGTCTGATTTTGTCTGGCCCTACCCGGAACCACCGTCAGCTTTATAGGATCTTCGTCATAGCTATGATAACCCACCCCTTTCTGGTTGTCATGTGCCGCGCTGTCATGACAACCGCGTTTAACCTTTACACACATTTCAAAACGTTTCATTCACTGCAGGGTTCGAAATTAACGGGGGCTTGGGGCTAAATGCCCTCGAAAATTTACCAAATGCCCTCGAAAATCAGTTAAGGGGGGCAAGAAAAGCCCCAGACAGTTTACTAATTATATATATAATTATATATATGCTCTACAGTGCGAGCATTTCCCTCGTATTTGCCCCTAATAATGTGTGTGTGCGAACCGGAAAAATCATTTACTTGCAGTGTGCGAGTGAACATTACAAACAGCTCCGCTGTTAATAGTTGAGAAACTGGACTGAAATTCAGTTTTTGGGTGGAATGCCAGGTTTGTTGCAAGGAGGGAGGGAGGCGGGGCCTGCTGCGTGTTACAGGGTGCTTTGAGAGGGGCGAACACAGACAGGGGGAGAGCTCTGCTTTCATCAAGCATAAGCATTACACACACTGCTATCTTAACGTTAGCAAGCTAAGCATCTGCATAGCGCGACCTGTGTAACGTTAAGTAACTTGTCTTCGGCGGGGAAAGACCGTTCCATTTGTAACACAACTTCAAAGAATAACATCCGGTTTAGCGTTAGAATGGAGTAAGTCGCATGTGACACAGCTGCTCACCCGTTATTATTTTTTTCGTTTTAAAAACATATTTATAAACCATCAATGCGTTTAAAACTTGACACATATATCAACTGAGATTATCAACTAACTATATTGACCAAAAGAATCGAGATGTCACCAAAGAAAGACACAATGAGAACAAAACCAGTCGCAGAGGACCCGCCTAAGGAAGCAGGATACGTGCGGCAAATAGCAGAGAATATAGACGTGACAGTGGCCGCTTCAAGTTCAACCCCTACAAATACCTCCGCGGACACCGAATATATCATCCGGGAAATGAGAAAAATGGAGAATACAATAACCCAAAAAGTAGATGCTATCAAAGAATCTATCGAAGGCAAAATAGAAGCGCTAAGAGCGGACGCCGAAGCACATATTAAGCGCACCGAGGCACTGGAAACGGGTATGGAAGTCCACCAACAAAATTTCTTCGGATCTACAAAAACGTAGATGATATCAACGTTAACCTAACTGCTGAGATGAAGGGAAACTACAAAGAACTCAAGGCGGAGCTCAACGATATAACGATGGAGCTTAAGCGAATCAATGAAGAAGCCAAAATATTCGAGATGGAATATCAAAAACGCAAGCTGAATATTCGTATAGTCGGTCTGGACGAGTCGATGAGCTGCGCACACCCTGAAGAGTTTGCCACAGAATTACAGAAAATCTTGGGACCAGCGATCCTTCCTAAAGTACCCGAGGTGGAACAGTGCTACAGATTGGGGACCCGATCCAGTGACAATAACGTTAAACCCTGAGTGATATTGGTTATCCTGCGCCAAGTCAGAATAAAATAAATGATTATTCGTGAAACTCGCAGGATGAAAGGCAATCTGAAATACAAGGATATATCAATACACTGCTTTGAAGATTATTGTCGTGAGGTAGTGGACCTGCGAGCCAAGTTCAAGACGGTGATGTCTCAACTCTATCTGGAGAAATACAGACCCCTATTAATATACCCTGCAATACTTCGCATCGTCGATAAACAAGGAGCAAGGGTTTTCCTCAACTCGCCTGAAGATGCAGCCAAATACATGTCAGCACAACACGCAGGATAGTATATAAATGTCCTTTTAATCTCTGTTATGCATGGACACCATATAGTAGGGGTGGACGGTATAAACGGTATACGGTATAAACGGTATGAATTTGCTCTACGGTATGGATTTTGACTATACCGTGTAACCGGTAGTGCAGCTCTAAAATAGCAATGACGTCATGTAACCACAGCGCGACTATTTCACTCGCATTTGCCCCTAAAAATAGATAGAATTAGTCATAGATAATAGATATGTGCGAACTGGAAAAAGTTATTTAGGAGGCTTCGCGCAGTGGGCGTGCCAGCCCCTACCGCACACATGTAAACACGGGTCTAGTAGTCTAGTGGGACGGTACACGGGAGGACGGCGGCGTCTCCCTGAGCTAACGTTAGCGTAGCTACCGGTACAAAATGACCCAGTCAACTATTCACTTTTAGTTTAATACATGATGAGGCATTGTCTAACTGAACGGTATCTAGTCGGCCAGCTACCGATAGCTCCTGACATCAACAAACGCTCCACAAAGTCTAGTAGAGACGTGTGTGCTACCTGTTAGCTGTTAGCTCACGTTAACGCAAGTTAGTTCACCGTTCAAAACTAAATGTCCCATTGAACTAAATAATTCACTGAGGTGTTGTATTAACGTTATATATCCGGCTAGCAGTAGCTACAGATGGCTCCTGATATCAATGTCTTATAACACTGATTCGATGCGTATTCGAGCTGAGGGCTTGCTGAGCACAGTTAAGTAGCGTTATACCAATACAATAGGGTCCAGGTGCAGCGCCGGAGAATCCTGGCCGTAGCTCTGCTCGAGGCTACTCTAGTATAGGTCCAGGTGCAGCTCCGGAGAATCCTGGCCGTAGCTGGAGGCTACTAGAGTACACACAGACAGTGGAGCTTGTTGCGTGGTGGAGATGTCTCGCAGATAATATAAGTACAAGTCTAATTATATAATATATATATTTTATAATAAAAAAAATTATATAAAATAAAAAAAAAAATTATCAAAAACGATGATACCGTGATATATACCGTTACCGTCTATGCTTCAAATTATACCGTGATATAAATTTTAGACCATACCGTCCACCCCTACCATATAGTATAAACTTTAATGAACCGATGATTTGGGACAGAGAGACCTACGAGCTCAGAGTTATTGAATGTTTTCCCCGTTGGGCTTCTATTATTGCGGACATATTTGATTCAAAATTGGAACGATACAGAGAAGATGAACATGGCGTTGAAGCGATCCTTATTTTAAGAGTAGGAACTCTAACAACACTCCAGAACATACTGGAACATTCGAACACTGTAAAAACGACATATTGGAATAATTGAGAACATCTAAAGCATTCTTTGATATAGGGAACATTCTGGAATAACAGCAATACGTGGCCAGACATACAGTACTACCAGAAGCCCTTCGGGGGAATAACCAACAGCATCTAGCTGCAGAACCACAGAACCATCACAGCAGCGGCCGGCTGGAATAACATTCTTCACAACGGATCATCGCCCACCCCTGGCCAGGGGAAATGCTGCATATATACGTATTTAAAAACTGCTTTTTATTAATTGGAAATATTTCCACTACTTCTCCAATTTATACTTTAGATGTTTAAGCATAGAAAAGCTCTTTTAAGATCTAAGTTAATGTTCTCTTCCTTTTACTTGTTTTTTTTTCTTCTGTTTTCTCTGATTTATTGAGGTTCTCTTTTCAGTTCAATACCTCCATATTATTCATGGGTTATTATAAATTACACAAGTTCATATAAAATGTAAGTGATTAGGGCATGATAATTTAAGCTTATTTTTGGTCTTTATTTTTATTTTTATCTTATTTTAATTTTTATTTAACAGGAAAGTGGCCAAGCCACAGTCGACATTCTACTTATGGTAGAATTTAGTGTTGGATCCTATGGTATACATAGGAATGTTAAGGATAATTGGATCATTCTGGGATATCCGGTGGTGTAAGGGAGGGAGTCATACGCAAAGGTTGTGTTCATGGAACACAATCCTGTACGACTCTCGGTGGGAGGGGAGGGAAGGGGATTTTTATTTGTATATATGTATGTTTTTAAGCTCGGCTCTCAACGGGACCTCACTAGTTGGATGTATATCTATTATTGCCTCGCACTCCAGAAGCATTACCAAAAACTACACTACAACATGTATAGATTATGGCTAGTTTGAATATAATGATCTGGAACACCGGGGGAATAAATAACCAACGCAAAAGCGTGCTCACACTGATGAAAAAAGAACAGGTGGACATTGCTCTGCTAAGCGAAACGCACATTCTAGAGAAAGACATAGATAAATTAGCGGACAACACATATCATAATATTAGTCACTCTTCTATTGGTACGAGAACTCGGGGTGTAGCCATAGTCGTTAAACGTAAGTTGAATATTGAATTAAAGGGAGTATGGTCTGATGTAGAAGGTCGGATAACTATAGCAAAGATTGTACACAAGAACAGGAAAATAGCGTTGGTAGCGGTATACGCCCCAAATTTGTACGAAGAGGATTTCTTCACTACACTAACCAATGCAATGTTAGACATTCCCGATTACTCATTTATAATAGGTGCAGATTTTAATGCCAATCGGAACCCAAGGATGGACAAATCTTACCTCGCCTTTTCCAGCGAACAAAAGAATTCATCTAATGCATTAAAGGATTGGTCGAAGATTACAGGTGTAAATGACTTATGGCGATTACTTAATCCCACGACCCGAAAGTACTCTTGTCGATCTGCGAGACATAACACATTATCCAGAATAGATTATGTCTTTGCATCACAGAGACTATTTGATAATTATGAAGTGGAAATGATACCCAACGCACTATCAGATCACTGTTATTTACTCCTTAAAGGAACATTTGGTATACTATCCTCCCGAGCCCCAAGATGGCGATTTAACTCGATGCTGCTTAATAACAAGGAATTCATTACACAACTCAAAGAAGCTCTTATAGTATTCCAACGGGAGAATGCAAACTCGGTGCAAGACCCCAGAATAATATGAATGTCGGTAAAGGGAATGATCAAAGATTTCACTGATAGCTTTTCCTCCAAAATGCGCAAGAATCAATGCACAAAACTGGCTGAGCTGGAAACGCTTTACTCAACGTTATTTAATTCTCTAAAATACAACAACTCAACTCGACTAGAGAATCAAGTTAACGTACTAAAAATAGAGATCAATGCCATATACAGACAACAATCGGAAATACAAATACGCAGCACAAGACAACAGCAGTACTCCCAAGGTTCTAAACCTAGTCACCTATTAGCCATGCGATTAAGAATTAATGCAAAATTTGCAGGTATAACTACCATTAGAGCACAACAAGTACTTGAAACAGACCCTGTCAAAATAAACGATACATTCAAAGAATTCTACTCCGACTTATATAAATCAGAAACGACCTTCGATCAAAACAAAATGGACACATATCTTAATCAAATTATTCTCCCTAAACTTTCAGAGGATGACGCTAAACAGTTAGAAACACCGATCACACTAGAGGAACTCAAGAAGGCCATATCCGAAATGCAAAGTGATAAGGCTCCTGGAAGAGACGGTATCCCATCAGAAATGTACCTTTCTTGTTGGAACATAATTGGACCCTTATTACTAAATATGATCTTAAACTCAGTCAAGGAGGGGAACTTCCATAAGAATGACAAAATTGCACTCATAACAGTCCTCCTTAAAAAAGACAAAGACCCCAACGAGTGCGGTAGTTATAGACCTTTAAGCCTCCTCGGAACCGATATCAAACTGTACTCTAAGGTATTAGCCATCAGATTACAAAAGCATATGACGTTTTTAGTTCACCCGGACCAAACTGGCTTCATAAGAGGCCGCCTGATCACTGATAACATAAGACGAATACTGCACATACTAGATGCCGACAAGGATGACACCATACCTAAGGCGCTGTCCCTGGATGCTATGAAAGCCTTTGACAGGCTGGAATGGTCGTATCTATGGGCAGTATTAGAAAGGATGGGGTTAGGAAAAGGATTCATTGATATGATTAAAGTATTATACAAAGACCCATCGGCCATGATTACAACAGGTACAATCATCTCCAAAATCTTTCCGGTATCACGCTCAGCCAGACAGGGTTGCCCACCATAAGACAAACTGTGAAGCACAATTACACAAAAATCCAAAACAAAATCAAAGACGACCTTGATAGGTGGGCAAAACTTAAAAACTCAGTACAAGCACGGATATCAATAGTTAAGATGGATGTACTACCTAGAATCAACTTCTTCAGTTCAATGCTACCGTTACCCCCTCCAGAGGGTTACTGGAAAAGATTACACTCCACATACAAATTTATTTGGAATAACAAACCACCACGTATAAAAAGATCCACCGCACAGTAGAGCTGCCGCGGTATTGATGTTTTCCTTACCGCACACATTTGCAAGATATTTCCTACCGCCGCGGTAATAACCGCACACACACACACAAAAAAAACTACTCTTTATAGCATATAGCCTGCCTCTAGTCTAAATGTCTATCTTTAGAGGATGACTTTGCAGCATGAATATTGTTTGGGATTCGGCATGCACGCATTCGTTATTAAAAGTGAAACACGGATTCGAAGTCTCCCCTACGGTGTCGCGAGCAGGGGTGGTAGCGGCGCGCCCGCCGGTTACCCCCCCCGACCCTTTCTTCTTATTATTATTATAACGTTACTACTTATGTGGCATTAACGTTAGTAGAGTTACACGTTCGTATTTACCAGACCATAGCAAGGCAAGCGTTACTCAATTAATATCTAAGTTCCTTTCTTTGCTCAGAGCGTGCCGAGTTGTACCCATTCTGCGGTCTGTTAATAAAGTTTTCAATCAGACAAGTGTATAGAACGAAGGGCTTTTATTATAACATTTACATTTAGTCATTTAGCTGACGCTTTTATCCAAAGCGACTTACAAGTTCTGTACGACAAGCCATCAGGAAGAGCACAACTCTATCAGCTGAGTAACAATGTTCATCAAAGTGTTGAGTGCTACAGTGTAGGTTAGTTTATTAGGACAAGTGCATGACAGTATGGTTAGTTAGGGTTCGTTTTTTTTTTTTTTTTTTTTATTCAGATAATGGTTGAAGAAGTGAGTCTTTAGTCGACGGCGAAAGATTGGACGTGTTTCGGCTGTCCTAACTGGGGTGGGTAGTTCATTCCACCATTGTGGGGCAAGGACTGAGAATAGGCGACTTCTCTTTGATGACCCTCCCGGAGCTTGGATAGGAGTAGGTCTGAGGCGGCCAGAAGATGCAGAGCGTAGGGGTCTTGAGGGTGTGTAGTTAGAGACCATTGACCGGAGGTAGGCGGGAGCAGTTCCCTTTGCCGCACGGTATGCTAGGTCAAGGGCCTTGAAGCGGATTCGTGCAGCAATGGGGAGCCAGTGCAGGTCCCTAAGAAGTGGGGTGACATGGGCCGAATATTTCGAACATTTCGTTGCAGTAAAATCATTATGCCTCGTTCCCTGAGGAGCGACGGCGTCGGTAATCCACTCCGGTCTCCGGTGGGAGCTAACGTACTATTAGCCGTGTTGTGGTGGCTGAGATTCAGGAAGTAAAAGCGCTGCAAGATGCTCCAAGCATGTGACGCGTATCTCTTCTGACCAATCAGTGGTCTGCAGTGTTTCATGTGACTTTTCTGGTACCCAATAGGGTCGCTTGGAATCTCGACAGAGAAGTAGGGTATATCTGCAGAGCCGCAAGCCCAACGAGAGCGTAATAATAATAATAATATATTAAAAAACAGCGGTGATGCCGGTATTCAGCCCAACGCTGCGGTGGGCATGATGTAACAGCGATACCGCGGTAATACCGATACCGCGGCAGCTCTACCGCACAGAGAAATAAAGCAGATGGTGGCATGGCATTTCCAGATTTTTTCCACTATTTTAAGGCGTACACATTAAGACTAGGGATGCCCCGATCACGTTTTTTGCCACCGATCGTCGTGAGCCATATCGGCCGATACCGATAGTTTTTGATTAAAAAGAAATTAAAAATTATTTTATATAACGTTTTTTTTTTTTTTTTTAATAAAATATATATATTATATAATTAGACTTGTACTTGTATTATAGGGATGGGTATCGTTAGGATTTTATCGATACTACTACTCTTATCGATACTGCTTAACGGTTCGGTACTTTATCGATACTCTTATCGGTTCTTTTTGATTATTATTTTTGCAAGAAAAAAAGACAATTAATTAAGAACAGAATCGACATTGCTTTATTATTTATACAACTTAATACTTTATAAATAAGTATTATAAATAAATATAATTTCTTCAGCAACAGCAGCAGCAATGTTCTTTTATATAACTTTATAAATAAATATAATAAATTAATATAATTTCTTCAGCAACAGCAGCAACAATGTTTTAAATGTGTCTGACTCTGAATTATAGACTTTTTATAATAAACAACAAATGCAAAAGGCTAACAGAACTGTGACACTCGTTCACCCTATCCTCTGTCATCCTTCCTCTAGCTGCTAGGGAGAAAGGACTTTTGGTGGTGGAGGGAGGTAGAGGGAGGATGTGTGGTGGCCCTGGGCTCACTGGCCTGGGACACATTGGTGGCTGACGCCTCAGCTTGACGATCTATAAAACGTTTTTAGATTGTAGTATTTGTAGCTAAACAATTATTTTGTTTATTAGCCTATTTGTAATAATTCGTTATTAGCCTAGGAAACTCCGTATCTTGGCTTACCGGCTGCAGTGGACGTGGATGCAGATGGACCACTGCGCGGAGTGCGCGCAAGGCAGTCGAATACGGCGCATTTCTGCACGCTAATATCATGTTTTGCCAACAAATGTTTTGATAGGTTGCTCGTATTGCCACCCTTACTGGCAAATGTTTTGTTGCACTTGTGGCAACGTGCATTGTCGGCATTGACCCTTGTAAAGTACCATACTTTAGAACGCTTCGCTCTATCCGCCATGATCACGACTCAGTGCATGCAGAGCTGCTGTCTGTGTGCAGCGCGCTATAGCACGGGGCGTCGGGGACTTTCATTAAGGAGTACCCGTATGTAGTACCCGTATGTCTATGTGTAGCACTAGCGAGCGACTCGCGAGGAGTGTGTGTAATAATTGACTCGCTGGCTGCGGCTCGCTTCTCGTGCAGAGACAGAGAGGATCGTTCGCAACTTTTAAATAATAATAATAATTTCTCTAGAGTATCGATAGCAGTACCGAGGACGTCGGAGCTTATAAATACTCCGGTATTTTCTAATATAGTACCGGTTCCCGTTCAAAACCGGGGTCCGGGGGGCATCCCTATCTGCGAGACATCGCCACCACGCAACAAGTCAAAATGCTCGCTATCTGCAAACAGCTCCACTGTCTGTGTGTACTCTAGTAGCCTCCAGCTACCAAAAAGGATTCTCCGGCGCTGCAGCGGGACCCTATTGGTAACGTTATGCTTTGGTTATTTAACATTCAGCAAGCCCTCAGCTCGAATACGCATTCAATCAATGTTATAAGACATTGATATCAGGAGCTATCTGTAGCTACTGCTAGCCGGCTAGATGACGTTAAGACAACTATTTAGTTCAATCGGACATTTCGTTTTGAACAGTGAATTAACGTCAGCTGACGCGAGCTAACGCGAGCTAACGGAGGTATCAACATGCACTACAAGACTTGCTGGAGCATTTGTTGATATCAGGAGCTATCGGTAGCTAGCCGGCTAAATACCGTTAGACAATGCCTACTAAAAGTGAATAGTTGACTGGGTAATTTTGTTTAAACAGTAACGATAGCTAGGTAGCTAACGTTAGCTCAGGTCGAATGCACTATCTAGACTCAGCAGAGGAGGGTGTTTACAAACTCTACACGGGTACGGGCGGGGCTAGGGAGGAGGAGCAGTTTGCAGGTCCTGTGCGTCTCAGACAAGCGAGTGAGATATCCACTTGATCAGTTTCCGCGATCGGCGAATATGACTAATTATCGGAATTCCCCGATCGCATATTTATACTAATTATCGGCCGATAACGATCGGTGGCCGATCGATCGGGGCATCCCTAATTAAGACCATTGACAACATGGTTTGATCCCCAAGCATTAGTATCCTGGAGAAAATTAGAAGAAAACATAGTAACCCCACATAGACTGAAGGACATAGCATACACTAAACTACCAATCAAGCACTGTGAACGGAAATTTGGCCCCATAATTACTCATGCGATCCGGATATGGCGTGAAACACAAAAAAAAATCCTAACCCACATAAATGGCACAATCATACTCCCTTATTCAATAACAATGCACTCTTAAAGGGGAACTCCAACATTTTGGGAAATTAGCTTATTTAACATCTTCCCTGGAGTTAGACAAGAAGATACATACCTTTTTTGTCTCTGTGCGTGCATTTTAGCTTTGGGAATAGACGCTCCGTTAGCATAGCTTAGCTTCATCACTGGAAGTGAGGCAGGACAGTAGCCTTACAGTGCCTTACAGTGTATTGCAAGGTCTGACATTGACCAAACTTGATATGCATGACCTTGGTGGGCTCTAGGTCAACTCCTGAAAAGGGGGTCAATGTCAGACTTTGCAATCAAAAGTTAGGGGGCTAATAACCCTTGCCATAATTTCAGTGCGCCCCCTAACTTTTGATTGCAAGGTCTGACATTGACCCCCTTTTCAGGAGTTGACCTAGAGCCCACCAAGGTCATGCATATCAAATTTGGTCAATGTCAGACCTTGCAATACACTGTAAGGCTCTGTAAGGCTACTGTCCTGCCTCACTTCCAGTGATGAAGCTAAGCTATGCTAACGGAGCGTCTATTCCCAAAGCTAAAATGCACGCACAGAGACAAAAAAGGTATGTATCTTCTTGTCTAACTCCAGGGAAGATGTTAAATAAGCTAATTTCCCAAAATGTTGGAGTTCCCCTTTAATTGAAAAATGACCTATAAGATTCCCTATATGGGAAGAGCAAGGCATACACTCATTAGGGGATGTTTTTAACAAACAGGGTTTTTGTAGTTATGGAGAAATATGCAAAAAATTTAATCTCACCAAGTCCACATGGCTTTTTTACATACAGTTACGGCTATGTTTGAAGTCTCACGGTGTTCCATTAGACATACCAATTGAACACCACAGATACCACAAATTCTTCTATGAAAGGGAGACATCGAGAGGTTTTGTTTCAGATTTTTATCATCAATTACTAACGTCCTCGTATGAAACCCTCCAACTAGACTCTGCCTGGAGGAGGGATATACCAGACCTGGAAAGTGACTTTGATTGGCAAGGAGCCTGGGCAAATGTCCGACTTACATCAAGGAACCCGGACCATCAACAAATCAATCTTAACTATATTCACAGGACATACTTGACTCCTATAAGACTGAGCAGAATGGGTCTTAAACAAGACTCCAAATGCTCCCAATGTACAAATGGGGACGAAGGGACATTTATGCACATGTATTGGGACTGCCCACCAGTTAAGACATTCTGGAAAGATGTGACCCAACAATTATCAAAACTCGAATCTTGGAATATACCTGTACACCCCTCGGTATTACTATTGAATGATGTTTTTGAGTTTGCAGTAAATCCACAGCTAAAGAGATTGGTTTTATCGGGTATCACAGTAGCTAAAAAGCTGATCGCATCACGCTGGTTTCAACCGGAAAAAATGTGCCGGAAAGTTTGGTTCCTTACATATCTCGATGTGATTTATCAAGAAATATCTACAGCAAGAATTCTGGGTCTCAATGAATCCAAAATGTCAATGTGGTTAGAAGTGGTGGAGAGAATAAAAGCTAGCTTATAATGGTAGTGTCTGGTTAGGTGCGAGGGATAATGGAGGTACTATCCAAGGTGGGGTCCAGGAGGGGGGGGGTTCGAGCTGGAGCATATGGAGTAGGTTTTTAGATAACAGGTATTAGGGGTATATCCTATATAAGACAATTAACTAAAATGTGATTTCATTGGATGTGCACTGACAACTAATGCTTGTATATCTTATCGTGTGTTGTCATGTTTGTTTATGTTTGTTTAAAAAATAATAAAAAAAAAAACAAAAACAAAAAAAGAATAACATCCAAATCCGATCCCGATGCGCATTTCCTTCATTCCACAGCGCTGAGCGTGCAATGTATTTCATTGATACTCTGGCCAGAGCCTATACTCAAACGTTCCAGTGCTGTATCAATTTGAAACAAGCCTCTTGATTGTTGGAATTAGGGATGTTAAAAATAAAATAGCTAATAATATTATTCAATATTAGACATTCATTGATCCAGAGGCAACCAGCTATTCGTCTGCTATTTGTAGATATATCAAGACAACAACACAACTTGCCCTCAGGGACAATTAGGGCTGGGCGATATGGAAAAAAATCATATCGCGATAACGATATGATAATTTTATTTTATTTCTCGATATCGATAATTATCGAATTGTTATAAGTATAAAAAAAAACCTCTTGTTTATATGTTTGTTTTAAAAAAGAATAAAAAAATAAAATACAAAAAAACCTTTTTTTTTTTTTTTTTTTTTAACAACAGATGTATGTTTATTTTGCAGCAATTCTTTGTCATTGCCGCCATCTTTAGTGTTACATCCCCTCACACTCCAGTTCTCAGGCTGCAGCTGGTTTAAAAGCTAAAGTAAACCGGCTTCTCTGCTGGCTGTGGCTCCAGAGGAGTTGAACAGTTCTGGCTCTGCTAGTTTATTTCCGATCTTTTGGCGCTTTTTTGGTGGACAAACCACCGCACATGTGCACTGTGACTCGTGACTGGAGTCTAGTTCTGCTAGCACACATAGCCTACTGTGTATAGACGGTTTCAAAATGTATTTTAAATTAGAAAGCAAACAAAATAAATGGACAAGAGAAAAAGAAATCTGAATTTGGTCAGTATTGTCATTTGGACAAGCACAGCCATTACTTTAAGTTGCAGGCAAGAAAGACAAGTCTGTCCACTGTCTCTGGTTTTAAAACTGCCCTGTTGCAGGAAAAAAAAAAAAAAAAAACGATTTTTCGATTTTTTTTTAAATTTCGATATCGATTATTAAAATATATCGCGATATTTATCGTTATCGTTATATCGCCCAGCCCTAGGGACAATCATTTAATCTATTTAGTTAGAGTATGTATGTATTATTTACAGATAATTGAAGGTACCTCAAAACATGAAACCAAGCCATGTCACACATCGTGTGTGTGTGTTACTTGAACAATTGTCACTGTGCCCCTAAATTTCTTTGTGTGCTCCTAAATTTGTATTTAGATTTTATTTATTAACATTTTATTTAGGAGCACATGTGCTCCTTGGGAAAAAGGTTAGCGTAGAGCTAGGGCTGGGCGATATGGCCTAAATATGATATCACAATATTTTCTGACCGTTCGGCGATACACGATACACATCACGATGTTTTTCTTTTTTACCCCAAACAATTCATTATGAGGCTTACCAAGACAGTATTTGAGTTTGCAAGCTAACATTAAAGACAAAATAAAATACCCATGCATTTAGCATTTTTATATTATATATTGGATTTAGATTATTAGATTATACAGGGCTGTACACTGCAATGAGATTATCGTGAATTGCCCCTTTAATTGGCCGTTGCGATTGGTAAATAATATTTGGGGGCGGGCTTGCGAGTAGTGATTTCAAGCCTTGCATTTGCATTTCACTCCTAAATTATCCAAGGCTGAGCACTCACTCTGATAGACTGGCTGACTGTCTGATTTAGCTATGACGAAAAGTAAAGTTTCTTCATAGCTCATTTCTTCATAGAAAGTCACAGGCACCTGGAATCGCGTGCCTGTGACTTTCAATTCCCTTATCGCTGCCAGGTTTTCCCGACCGTTATAACGTTAGCATGTTAGCATGTAGCTAATGGCAGACTATTTGATTCCTTAAGGCAAGCCAAGGGCTCGAAATTGCCTGGGTTTTGGTTATATACTCCCGAAATGCTCCCGCTGTTTGGCTACTTCTATGTGCAGTGAAAACTACTCGAAATGCTTTAGAACCTAGTCATTGATTTAGTTCAGGGTTAGCTGCGGAGCTAACGCTAGCCAATCAAGCTCACAGAGAGAGATAAACAGCTGACAGCAGGTAGTACAGGTACAAATACAATAAAACAAGGGGTGGGGGCTGTTGTGTAAACCTTGTACTCTTTAGTTCACATATAATAAGAGACGGAGTGTTTGTTTACTAGTCTGTACTCTGTAAGCCAGGAAGTACCATGGTGCAACATACAAACGTGTCCGTGTAGCAACACAAGCCAATACCTTACAGGACAGGGGCCAGGGAGGGAGCTCTGTGTGTGTGGAAGAGAGGGAGAAAGAGAAACAGAGAGCATGATTTAGTGTATGTCTTAGAGCTGTGTTGCAGTGTGCAGCTGATACTGACTATGAACACTGTTAATACACAGTTATCAATGAAAGAAGAAATGTTTGCAGCTGTGGTAATACGAAGTTCATTTGGTTCATTATAAAAGATACAAACCTGACAACAAAAGCACTTAAATGTTAAATAAAAGGACCACAGTAATGAGGCAGGAGGAACATATTTTTTTTCACTATAATGGTAAAATTGTTATTAAAAAATGTGCCCCTAAAAAATATTTTTTGCCCCTAAATTTCTCATTTAGGGGCAAGTGTGCCCCTAGTGAAAAAGCTTAGCGTACAGCCCTGTTATATATTGCATATGAGATATTATATGATTTAGATATGAAATATGATGAATTGAAAATGGGGGACCCTGATGTAAACAAGACTAAAGTCTTTCTCTGGTCTGCATCCCCTTAACAATTGTATGTATTGAGCTGTACTGTACCCATTCTGCAATATGTTAATAAAGTTTTAAATCAATCAATCAATCAATAGCATTTTAGCATTTTTATGAAACTACTGTATATATGTATGTCTCTAAATGTTTTGATGAATTGAAAATGGACGACCCTTATGTAAAAAAGCCGAAAGTCTTTTTCTGGTCTTCATCCTCCTGTACTGTATTGTACCCATTCTGCAACCTTTTAATACAGTTTTCATTCATTCATTCTGACGGAAACATAATCATTTTGATTGACAGTCGAGTCTGCCAATGACTTCACATAGGCCTGCCGCGATAAGCAATAAATCGATTAATTGCTGCGATAATTAAAATGAATGCAATGATTTTGACGGGCGCGATTAATTGCTATTTGCGCGTTTGTTTTAATGAGGCGGAACCAGTGCCCCTTGTCAGTCACTGTCCGTGTTGGGAGGCGGGCCGCTGACGTTACTAGAGTACAGCACGGGAGCTCCGTGGGGCAACGCCACATAGACATTTCTCAATAGTGTTGCTCCTTTTAACCAAGTAGCATTATTTGTAGTGTAATGTTAGCTATTTTTAGACCCAAGTAGTTACTCGCTACTGCCCGGAGAAACTGGACTGCTAAATAAAGATGAAAGATAGAGCTTTGATTCTCATTCCATGCTAACAACATTAGCTAAATAGCTAACAAACGAAATACAACGTATAGCATAGCTACAAGTACAACACAGAATAACGTTAATACAATTACATGCATCATTGTTTACAATGAACGGGTGGGGCTAGTCAAAGGACTGGACACGGGGACAAGTTAAACATGAATTAATTTATTATAACACTCCGGTAGTTTCGAGTCGTGCTGCAGTGCTTACGCACCACAGCTATTCTATTATATACTGCTTTGACGCTTCCTCCTCATCAGTTGTGTGATTATGCTCCTTGCCACTGCACAAATGACCCTCTGTATTTATATTTGAATTGTATGTTTTTTGTTTAATGCCCTGTTTTATGTTGAAACTTGTTGTGTGCTGTGTTGGTCAGGACTCCCTGGAAGAAGAGATCTTGTATCTCAATGGGACATTCCTGGATAAATAAAGGATAAATAAAAAAAATAAAAATAAAAAATCGTTGATTGCCTGTAGTAGCTGCATCTAACGTTAGTAGCTAACGTTAAAACTAACCTAAAGTTAGTTGTTCACCAACAATTTGTTTTATCATTAGCTCAAAAACAGAACCGGGCGAGACAAGTTGTCGGCTCATAGTTTCTGCTTAGGATAATCACAACAATACTTCCGGTCCGGTCGGTGGGCTTCAAAATAAAAGTCTAAAACACCGGAAAAGACGGAGCGGTGGGCTTCAAAATAAAAGTTTTGGAAAATAAATTTCTCAAAAAAAATTCTCTAACCGGTCGCAATAATATCGCTTATCGCGATATTTTCGGGGGCAATTAATCGCCCAGCAAAATTTGTTATCGTGGCAGGCCTAACGTCACACCGCTTGCACCCGCCCTGCTGTTCTTAGCACCAATCGGCAAGCGCTATTAGTTTTTGACTTCCTGAATGTCCTGTGTGCTGAACAACAACAAAGCTAACGTTGGCTCCCCGCGGCCGTCGAGTAGGAGACCAGTGCTCCACAGGATGACTAAATGAGGCATAATGATTTTACTACAACGAATGTTATAATAAAAGCCTTTCCATACATCTGTCTGATTGAAAACTTTATTAACAGACCGCGGAATGGGCATATCTCAGCACGGGCTGAGATATGAACGAGTAACGTGTGGACAGATTGACGCGACACAATCCTCTTGGGCAAAACATCACGATATCCACGATACGTTGAAAAAGTGTATCGTTAACACTTTGGCTGCCATGGGTTAAATTTAGGGATGTCCCGATCGCCTTTTTTTGCTTCCGATCCGATCCCGATCATGTGATTTTAAATATCTATCGATCCGATCGTTTCCGATCCGATCTTTCACATTAGTAATCAATTTTTACGCATTTTTGTCAGAAACTGGCAGAGCGAGACAAGCCCATCTGTTGCCTATAGTCCGGGGCGCGAGCGCGGAGGCGTTTGTTATTACATTCACCCTGAGAAATGTGCTTCTGCTTCATATGAGAAATATTAAAAGTTTCAATATATGTTTGCACATTAGTATACATTCAGTGTTCGACTTACGTAATGGTCCATTCTGGTCTGAAACGCCGACGATAATCCTCAAGTCACGTAACGTTATCCTCCAAAAGTTAGTCTGAAAACTTCGCCTCCAGCCGGCTGTCCTCCTTGCAAACATTGCAACTGGCTTGACTTTCTATTTTAAAATGCTTAGTTCCAAACCTCTGACATTAAGTCTAGCTGCTCAAGTCAGTGGATATTAACCGTGTTTCGGGAGCGACGTGTTGTACTGTTGTTGTTGTGATGTGGTCGAGCCGCGTGTAGCGTGTAGCGTCTAAATTAAAGGGGTGTTTGTTGCAACGGTGAAAATTAAAGGGGAATGTGTTTGTTGTGGAAAATGATTCTGCTCTGTGTGACAATAAATACATTAATGATGATATATTATATGTAATTTAAAACTAAGGCCTCCGTATGAGTTTAAGACGTGGACATGGTCATGTTTGTTGAATACAATTTTTCTTTTTTTGACTGCCGATTTTTATTATAATTTTTTCCCGATCCCCGATACTCTGAAAAGCACGTGATCGACGCCGATTCCGATCACGTGATCGGATCGGGACATCCCTAGTTAAATTCATTATCAACCGTAGGTTGCCGGCTCTATTTGTCTATAGAGAAAGTCTCCTTCTTTGCAGGGCTATAACTTTTTAAATTCTATTGCTACATTGCCATTATTAGGGCCCATTCAAAGTCCTATATGTATTGTTCATTGTGTAGCAACGTTAAACTTTTTCATTCACATATTCATAGTAAAGTATGGTCTAATGTATAAGTATGTTTTCATCTCTTTCTGCAGCTTTCTCCAGAACGTGATCTATAGCCCCAAATACATTATATTGATGATGCAATACAGTTTTATGGCAATCAGCGCGATATAAAAAATTCCAACTAGACGTACTTCTAGAAGTTACTACACGTCATCTGATGTTGACCGGATGGGCTAGGGGGCGTTTATAATTCCGTGGGCAGCGTTATACCAATCATCTAATGTGGGTCAAATGTTGATAATAGCAGTTAGTATCGAAGACGGTAACTTTACACGCTAAAACTCACCCCAGTCTCCGCGCGCCGTTGGGCGATCATCGTAGAGTAGACATTTTATCATTATGGGATGTAGATTTACCCGGTCCATCTCCAGCTTGTATAATGGTATATACGTCCAAATCATGTTGTTTATCGAGTTATTGGCAATCGATCGCTATGTAGTGTGTCGAGATCGAGTCCCGGGACCTATTAGCGAGTGCCCGGAAGTAATACGGCCGTCCAGCACAACCTCTACGGCACTTCCTGTTAAGCGATTGCGCCGATCGGCCACCAGATGGCGCTCCTGAACCGCCAGAGAGCTCAGTGGGTCCTCCTGGTGGATCTCAGGCCAGCGGAGGGGACATATGAATCCGATCCCAGATTTTTGAAATATTGATATTAAAGACGCTGTAAGGCGTCTTCGGCAACTTGAGCATGGCCGGGAATGACGTGTTTAGGCGTTTCCCGGCACCCAAAGTGTTAATGAACTGTACCCGATATTTATATAATATCGTCATATCGCCCAGCCCTACGTAGAGCCCTATATATGGAGACATTAACATTACGTTATCAAACATAGGGACGAAGACTGTAAAAAAGTGTCAACAATGTTTTATAATCTTTATGTTAATTTTCATTATAAAAATTGTGCCCCCGAAATAAATAAAAAAAGCCCCCGAAAATCAATTAAGGGGGGAAAAAAAAGCCCTTGAATTTTTTTTTAATTTCTAACCCTGATTCACTGTCAAAACCTCCATCGCGCTCTGCCTCTGTGGCCCCTTATCTTTGTTTTGTCTTCGGTCGGAATTCAAAACAAACACCCTGCTCAGTGTGGTGCTCACTCGCTCTGAACCAACCTCTGCTAAGCCAAACACATTTCTGCCCTCTCTGACCTGGCACCGTTAGATGCTACCATCTTCCCCCAATCTATACATCACATACATTGAAAAAGCACCCCAAATCCCTCATTCCCCCCTTTGATTCTTAATCAACCTTCAGAATCATAAATCATTATTTGGTTTTTTAATTAATTATGCCAAAAATAGCCTGTGGTTGAAGCAAACCAACCTCATCTCTCGTGCACAAGAAATGAAGACGGCCCGCGGTCAACCCAGTGATCTTGCTGGCTGATGTCTGTTTGCGCCCCCCTTCGTGCACAAAGGGAACCGAAACAGACCACCAAAACCAACAACATCCAACGACTCATAACAATTAGAGCCCCCCTGTCTGCTCCCAATAATTATATCCTGTTTTACTGTTCTCCCTCTTATCTACCTTCTATATATATATATCCTTCTATACATATATCTTATATATGAATCCTCCATTTATATCTCATACTCCTAATCAATGAACACAGGACTTCTCGCTGTTGTCTTGTCTCTCGATCTCCTGATTGACTCTGAAAGGAAGTCCCTGTTTGTCCATGATTCACCACCCGTGCTCTGTTTCAAAACGCTCTCTAAACAGCGTCTCCACAGGAAAGCCCCCTCCGATGTCCGCCTCGTTCTCCCCTGGGCAACACCGCCTGCGACCGCTGGACTGCGCCCCGTCGGTCATCTTGTTTGAGGCTCATCTCCACCGCCGTCGGCCCTCTCCAGACTCTGAAAGCAGAAACACCACGCCAGCAGTTTTTCTTTACACTCGACCCAGTGTTTTCTATTAGTCTACCGTGGCTTTGGGCCTGCAGCTCGTTCCATGGAGTTATCTCCAGTTCTCTATATATTTTTCCTCTGCAAGCCCCTGCCATGGCCACGCCCTTTCAGACTGTTGGACGGTGTGAGTGTCCTACAGCCCATGGCGCTATTTGTTCTCTATTAGTCCCCCACCTTCCCAACACCCATATCTAATCCTACAGGGCTGTTCCCTGTTTGTTGTCTTCCGGCGTGACACCAGCAGCTAAACGATACCCACTCCGCGCTCTATCTGTTCATCCCAGGTTGACCCCCAGTGCGCGCCAGTTCTTCTGGTGACATGTGAGAGAAGGCCCCACTGGAGATCGAACTCTCTCTTATTTCATAATTAAACGTATTTGATTAAACCGCATCTCATCTCTCTGTGCAATTCGTATTTAACCCATTCAATAATTAAACTATTTAATTAACCCGTATATCGATATTATTATTATGATAATAACATACAACAGAGCATCGCTCTAACATACAACAGTGCAGGTTGGTTCCCTGCCCCTAACTCGCATACACGTACTCGTACTATTATCTAACATACAACAGAGCTGTCCGTTGCTCTACCCTAAACGGGGCTGTCTCCGTCGCCCTGGAGCTGTACGTTGCTCTATATCATACGAGGCTGTCTCCGTCGCCCTGGAGCTGTCCCGTCGCTCTATACTACACACGGGGCTGTTTCCGTCGCCCTGGAGCTGTCCCGTCGCTCTATACCACACGGGGCTGTCTACGTCGCCCTGGAGCTGTCCTGTTGCTCTATACCACACTGAGTTCCTTTACAAAGTTCTCACATACACCACTGTGTATACACACAAGCAGTTAGTAATTTGAAAAAATTAAACTCCTTAATTAAATTAAACTCTAAATATTCCCCTATGGGTAATGGAAACTCCCCAGCACTACCCCCCCCTCCGCCACTAGGTTGTATTATCCCACTGCCCCCCCTAGATGGCGGCCAAACTCAGTCTAGAGAATTGTAGCTGACGTGTCACTTCCCGGTTCTGATCTCCTCGTGGCTCTGCGGCCATTTTGTCTGCTCAATTTTGTTGACATCTCATCTTATCTCACCCATCCTCCTCGTGGCCCTTTGCGGCCATCTTGTCTCTGTGCCTTTTTTCCTTTTTTTTTTCACTGTCCCTTTAATGCCTCAAACATTCTCTCGCTACCGACCACACCCGTAACGTTTGTTCACTGCTCCCTTCACGTCACAGTCCCGCTTCCCGCTTTCTGTGTTTTGAACAGTAATCAAACTAAATACGATGTTGCCCCTTTAATTGAATGAACATCTCCCCTTTGCCTCCCTTCCCATCTCCTATACAGTGGCTTCTGTGCTCTGTAGATAAGACTCGATTTTCAAAACAAAAACCGTGCCGCTCTGCTGTTATTCAAACACACTATTACAGCTGGCATTCTCTCTGTGTCAAACTAAATATGTTTACGTTTACGGATGCACTATCTGTTCGTTTTTATTTGGCTTAAAAGATCAAAACAACCATGTGCGTGCAAGTGAACTCACATTATTTCTCCAGCCACTGTTTGTTCGCTCCTCATGGCCGCTCGAAACGACTCTCCCATGGTTGGCTGTCCTTGCTTGCCGGCTTGGCTCGAGTCCATGATGGCTGTTGTTCACTCGTCCCCGCATTGAAAAGTATTTTTCTGTTGTTCTTATCTCTTGCAAATCCGGGTCACGGTACCAACTGTTAGATCCTGATCAATCTGGCCAGTATCACGTCTTCGTCTGTTTGGCTCTCCATCCAATTCCTCTGCGTTGTGTCATTTTAATGGTCCTGACGTCTCCTATACTGGCTGATAAGATCCTTATCTCTCCCCGTTAGTACTATCCGCAAACCATAATAATTCTCCACCTCCGTAAGAATTCGACACTCCGACACAGCGTAATACCTTATGAGGAAAAGCGTTGTTTATTGCTATAAATAGGAACCTCAGCTCAGATGTTAACAGATTGTATTGTCCTTGAAAAGTCTATTCTAATGATCTCGGTGTGTTCAGTCTGTTGTCCCTCTGCTATTCAGTCCAACAATGGTCGGGCCTGTTCGTTAGCCAAGACCATCCTCGTGGTAGCCGAAGCTAATGATGATGTGTCATTCTTCCTCCCCCCCCTCCTCTCTGTGATGAGAGGAGAGAGTATCTTGGTCTCTTCCCTCCTGTGGGATTCGTTTCTTTGGTCTGATTTTGTCTGGCCCTACCCGGAACCACCGTCAGCTTTATAGGATCTTCGTCATAGCTATGATAACTCGGAGTTGCTAATAAACAGTTTAAAACATTGTTAGGAAAAAGAAGTGGTACTCGCAACGAACTCTGGCAAGATGGCGTCTTCTTCTTCTGCAACTTTTTTGGGGATAGTGATTGCTGGACGCACCAGGCATGCGACAAAAAAAGTTGCAGAAGAAGACGCCATCTTGCCAGAGTTCGTTGTGAGTACCACCTTTTTTTCCTAACAATGTTTTGAACTGTTTATTAGCAACTCCGAGCTTCCAGGCCCCACCGTAAAGCTGTGTTAAACCCATATTGTACGCTGGGTATCTTTGAAATTCATATCTGATATATTTTTGACACACCCCGAGCCCCCCGATCACGCTTGGTTGGTATTTTCTAAAGTGGTGGCGTCACATAAACAAGTGACTGCGGTCACAAAAGCCCCAGGCTTGCAAACCGCAGTCACGAAAGGGGCTAGCAACCCCCAAACGTCATTCCTCAACCGCAGCCCTATTTGGAGCCCTACTTAGCTCAACCACATGATCTGGTTCACAGCACCAATGTTAAAGATGTAGTTGATGCACGTGTGTGTAGGATTCCACAATTTTGGGAATATTCAAAGGTGGAAACTTACCATGGTGATTTACAGGAATAAAGTGGAAATATAGGGGTTATTTGCAAAGGCTGTGTTTGCCATGTCATATGCAGATATAAACAAACCTTTTACCATATCATAAGCAGATATAATTGCCAATTGAACTTTAATTAAATGAGTTGACTCTTTACATTGTATATTGTATTGGGGTGCTCTACACATGTGATGGGAGAATGCACTGTGCATGCAGAGGGTTGTAATTCTGCTTTAGACGTTAAACTGGGATGCTGCAAACTCTGTCTAAAGACACTGCCACCATCTTGATAACGCTGTCTAACTAAGACTAAGAACACCAGACCCCAGAGTCATTACGTATCCAAGAATCTGGCTTAGATATTGTTTTTCTTTTTCATTTGAATTACTTGCAAGCAACACGGAATGTTATGTCAGTTATATTGGTCAAAAAATAAATACACTTTTGAGCTTTTGCATGAACTCTGTCATTTTCATTTTTCACATCAGCCATCCAGTAGTTTTAAGAGTTCTTGGTTACCATGGTAACCACTCACTGTGCGATTCCCAGCCTTTTGGCAGAGGTTGTTATTCATTTTAAACATCTTTAAAACTCAACATTTCATCTCAAGATGCAGTAAATTATCATTTTAATAAACCCATTCAAAGCTACCACAGTGACACATCAGTCAATTATTTAATATTAACAATGAAATGTAAAAACATTCCGACTATCAGGGGAGGAAAAGTATTATACACATTTATATGATCAAATAATGATGGGGGCGGGGGGGCGTACCCCCATTTATAAATGTTCCGACTACCTGGAGAGAAGTATTATAAACGTTGCTAACCTTTATTTACCCAGGGTCGGTTTGCTCTTTTTCAGCAACGCCCTGCTTCACACAAACACCTGGGAGCTGTACTGTACAACCAGTCTGACACTGTTGGCCACTGAGCAACTCCACTGAAGCAGTTGAGGATTTTTCCTGCCAGTCCGGGGGATTGAACCGGTGACCCTCCAGTCACAAACCCGCTTCTCTAACCTTTAGGTCACCGGCGGCGGTGCCTCGTCATTTAATTTTTTTGTTTGCTTTAAAATTCAACATTAAGAAAGAAAGAACATAAATTCCTCAGTTATCAAGATGTTTATTTGAGAAGTCAAGAAGCACAACATAAAAATATTAATATATTGCAGCAACGTCATTCTCTTATTTCAGAGGCAAAAAAAAGAGTCCAAGCAGCAGCTATTAGGCTACTTTCCCTTCAATATGAATTATGAAATGAAGCCTGTACAAAAGAGTGCTCCAGCTGTGTTGTCTCTTGGCCTTGTTGCTCCAGTTCTGACTGTACATTCTGAAAGTAGCAGAGGGATTGTCTTGTCGCTCTAGTTCTGACTACATTCTGAAAGTAGCAGAGGGTCTGTCTTGTCGCTCTAGTTCTGACTACATTCTGAAAGTAGCAGAGGGATTGTCTTGTCGCTCTAGTTCTGACTGTACATTCTGAAAGTAGCAGAGGGATTGTCTTGTCGCTCTAGTTCTGACTGTACATTCTGAAAGTAGCAGAGGGATTGTCTTGGCGCTCTAGTTCAACTTCTGACTGTACATTCTGAAAGTAGCAGAGGGATTGTCTTGTCGCTCCAGTTCTGACTGTACATTCTGAAAGTAGCAGAGGGATTGTCTTGTCGCTCCAGTTCTGACTACATTCTGAAAGTAGAGGGTCTGCCTTTGCAGCGTTGCGTTGATTTTGAAAGCCTGCAATGAGCTGATTGTGTCCATCACATGTCTCTTTTCCTTGCAGCAGTAAATCCAGCCCATTCAGTATCTGTCAGATCCACAAGGAAAGCCAAATCCATCAGCCACTGTTTCATCCAAATCCATCAGCCACTGTTTCATCCAAATCCATCAGCCACTGTGTTTCATCCAAATCCATCAGCCACTGCGTTTCATCCAAATCCATCAGCCACTGCGTTTCATCCAAATGTTCATAATCTGTTTGGACCGCTTCAGAAAGTCTTTTAATCTCTAGCAACAACTCTCTGAATTCGGCCACTTCCGTGTCACTGTTCTCCTGGTCATTTGAGGGCTGTGGATGCCGTCCATGATTTCATTCTTGTTTTTAAAATCGCAGAACAAATCATCGGCAGCTGAAAGAAATGCCTCCTTGAATATTGTGCCGATCTAGAATAATGTTTTTGTGTTTGGCAAGAACGTGGCTGAAGCGACAGGAGGCTGGAGTCTCCTTTCTTTTTCTCACTTCACTGTTTGCTACATCTTGTCAAACAATTTGTGAGTCATGGGAAATGCCGTTTCAGGGCCCCTTTTTTTGTAGTGCCATCAGCGTTCAGTTATACCGTACTTTTCGCACTATAAGCCGCACCTGACTATAAGCCGCAGCAGCTAAATTGAATGATGTGTACATATATAAGCCGCACTGGACTATAAGCTGCAGGTGTTTTAATGTTTAATTACCATATGTAATTAGCATTGGGACACAATTAGTGATGCACCGATGTGAAAATTGTGGCCGATACCGATAACCGATATTAATATTGCTGTTCTGGCCGATACCGATATTTACCGATGTCGATATCTCTGTATAGAAAACACTTTTTTATGATAATCAAATAAAGAGCTATTTTCCAAAACGCATAATTTTTTTTACTTTTGTAACTTATTTTCAGAAATGACTGATATTTTGAAACTATTTAAGGCCAAAACATGTAAAAAGAAGAAAAAAAAGATAATTTTTTTTTTTTTTTTTTTTAATATCGGCCCTATCTTGATATCGGACCGATACCGATGTGTAAAAAAACGGCCATATCGGCCGATATTATATCGGCGGCCGATATATCGTGCATCACTAGACACAATACTGTCGGACAAATAACAAGAATTAACTCATTTACAAGTTGTATTAAGTTTAGCAAATAAGGGAACAGATAAATAACATTTCAATGCAGTCAAAAAAGCTATATTTAGATTTTTACATTTTCGGGGTTTGGTCACGTCGAGTCACATATAAGCCCGCACCGTTATATAAGCCGCAGGGTCGAAAAATGGGGGGAAAAGCCGCGGCTTATAGTCCGAAAAGTACGGTATATAGAGTTAGGCGGTGCATTTTCTGTTTGACACAACGGAAAAAAGAATCATCTTCCCATTCTGTGCGGAACTGGTAGGTCTTCTGTGTAGTCCCAATGACGCAGTCTCACAGTCTTATGAGCTCAGTTAAGTTGTAAGAAGGTAATGCACCTGGTTGAGAGCGTTTAGAGCTGCGTATTTGTAATCCTAGCAGGGCTATTTCTGACGCAATAATTAGAAATAAAAACATGAAATGAGGGGAATTCACTCTGGAGGGTGAAGCCAAGGGAAAGCCTGTGAAAGAAATGTATTTTCCGAAACTTGGTTTTCAACACCATATATCTGTACTTGAGTATTTATTTTACAGTTACCAAATAACATGAATTTTTACATGAATTGCAACTTAATTACATTTGAGTAATGTCTGACGATCCACTTACATCGTCTGTCTTTGCAGTTTTCACTGCTGCAACATGAATGGGTCCAGCTACTAACAATCTTCACTGTGCTAAATGTTCTTTAATTCCTTTTGGAGATCAGTGGGCACTTCAAATTGGAGTAATCATGTGACCATTTTACAAATCAAACCATTGTTTTCCCCAAATCCAGTTTTAATCTCCAACAGAGAGAAAATAGGACTTTAGACAGACTTTGGCCACAGGTTAGTGGGTGATGGTTGTCCCCTGAAGGTGTGGCCCCAGTTTGTTTGATCAGAAAACACTGGTTAGACTACTTGATAAAAATGTTACGGTTCCTCACAGTGGTAAAGATTACAACGATTACTTATCTATCACCTGAGTCATGGCGGCTTTGAACAGTTATAGGTGATGGTGTCAGCCTTTCTAACTCTTGTTCCTCTTCTAATGTCGGCAGCTACCACCTTTGCTACTGATGCCCCACCCACTGCTGCTCCCCAAACCACTGCTGCTCCCCAAACCACTGCTGCTCCCCAAACCACTGCTGCTCCCCAAACCACCGCCCAGCCTCACAAGGACCCAGGCAGACCAGAGAGAGGCAACTACACTGTGACCAAAAGCAATGGAACATTCTGTCTATTGGCAACCATGGGTCTGCAGCTCAATATCTCTTTCACATCTACTCTGAATAAGGTGCTTACACACACATACACACACACACACCTATACCTAACACTTTTGGTCTGTGAGCCGCAACCGCAATGGTGTCCAGACTGATTGTAATGTTAGGTCATCTAGACTGATCGTAGTGTTAGGTCATCTAGAGTAGACTAATCGTAATGTTAGGTCATCTAGACTGATCGTAGTGTTAGGTCATCTAGACTGATTGTAGTGTTAGGTCATCTAGACCAGTGTTTCCCAACCGGGGGTACGCGTACCCCTAGGGGTACGTGGGTGGTCCCCAGGGGGTACATGAAAAGATAAAAAAAAAAAAAAAAATCTTTTTAATTTACAACTTTTATTTTCTTTTTATTTATTTATTTAAGGGGAGACACTGCAGGTGAATAGGGTAAAAAAATTAACTAATAGATATCACAATGAAACTTCCCCAGTTGATTACTTATATTAAGACAAGTCTTTTTTGTATTACAAGTTTTCTGAAATTGTATGTTTAAATATGCAAATGAGGCATGATCTACTTAAATATGCACTAATTTGCATATAATTCCAGGACAGAAATCTGAACATTGGATAAAGCCATTTTCAAAATTATAGTTTCATTTTGTTGACATATTAGAGCCAAAGGTTATTACAGAGGGGATTTTGGATATCTCTTTTTATCACTCCATAAATCAGAAAATACTCCATTCAGTCCATTTTTATGGTAAATTTTCCTATTTCGCCATGTTTTTAGGAATAAAATGTGATATAAATCAGGGTATGAATGCGATATCAACAAACCCTTCTGTAAATACCTTCAGAACATAGATATGAATAGAACTGGAAGGTTTGGTGTATGTGAGTGCTACTGAAGTGGAGATTTCTGGCTCAGAGTATGAGGAAAAACTCTTAACTCATTTTTGGGAAAACGCCTTCAAAGTTCTGTATTGTAAAATGCCATACTTTTTTTTTTTAAACAGATATTTACAAACACAATACCTAATCAAACCATTAGTAATAGACAACCTAAACACATGCCTGATAACTGAATAATAATAATGATGATGTTATTGAACTGAACAGAACTACACACAGGCTACAAACAGTGTAGTACAGTGTAGTACCCCCTAATAGGCAAAAAATATTTGAATAGATATCACTATGAAACTTTCCCAATTTGTTATGTACATATAAACTAAGAAAAAATATATTGCAAGTTTTCTGAAATGTATGTTTATATATGCAAATGAGGCACTTCCCCATTAAATATGTGCACATTTATGGATGCAATAAGGCAAAATGATGTAAAATAAACAACTAAATGTGTGTTATTGACGTTTTATTGTCACTAGTTTCATAGAAGACATGTTTAGGAAGCAAAATATAACAATCTCAAAATCAACAAAAAAAGTATATTTGACTATTCACCTGCAGTGTCTCGCCTTAAACAAGTTCAGAGGAAAGAGACATTCACATCAGCATTTCATATTAATTCCCACAGTGGCATAAAAAAGTGTCTTTTCAGTATATAGATTAGGGGTGGGACGATACATCGATCCAGATCGATACATCGATGTAATTATCAACGATCGAATCGGATCGATGCGATGTAATAAGATCGATTCATATCGATACTCTTATTTTGAAAATCCTGTGGCGAGTCTCATAACTGATTGTGTTAAATGGGCATATGATATCATCTCATATCGATCGCAGGCACCTGAATCTAATCGTATCGTATTGTATCGTGAGAGACTTTGTGATATCGGCAAATATCGTATCGTTGTCCAAAGAATCGATATCGTATCGTATCATGATGAAACTGGTGATTCCCACCCCTAATATAGATTGTCCGTCAGTATAGTCATATAGGACTGTAGCCTGCCTGCTTGCAGTTGTGATTTTTAGAGATGAATCATCGTTTAATAATAAAAATGTGTGGAAAACAAGGTATGTTTATCTCCGTTATATTAGTGAGAAATAATGCAACCTTGGCCCAAAAAGCTAGTACTCATGGACATTCCCACATCATATGTATGTATGTTCCTATGACTTTTTGCGGACATAAAGCACATAGGGGACTTTGTAAAATTTTGATTTGACAGTTTCCTGGGTGACAGATAAAATCTTTATCAGTTTGTAATGAGTTAATTGATTATTATAATTACGACAGGTTAACGGAATATTATCCCATACATTCTTCCAATTTATGCAGGCGTTGTAATCCTTTAAATCTATGTTCCAGCCAGTGGTATTACCTGTAGTTCTGTTTAGTTTTCCTTGTATTTTTTTATAACTCAGAAACAAAACAATTTTTAACATTTATGCCACTCACTATAATCATTAAAGGATGAACTGGTAAAGGCTGATTCCATGGGACACCATAAGTGCGCATTGCAGTGCGCAACTGTAAATAAAAAAAGAAGGATGTACTAGGGACATTATAGATTTGTTTGAGCTCTTAAAGGATCTGAGACCGTATTCACTGTATATGTCAGATAGTTTGAGAATACCTTGTCTTTGCCAATTGGGAAATGTAGCTGGTTTCCCTCCCAACAGTAAGAAGTTGTTATCAAAAATAGGGGTATCTAGGTGCCATTTTGTGTCCCACTGTCTCATTTCGGCAATATATTTCCAAACGTAAATTGAATGTGCTATAATTGGGCTGAATTTAGTACGGCAAAAGCTTTGGGATAGACCAGAAAAGAGGATAGTATATGGAGATACAATGTGCTTCTCCATATTCACCCATGGTATGTCAAAATCATTATTGAACCATCTTAGCAACGGCCTGAGCATAAAAGAGAAATAGTACTGTTCGAAATTATGAACCGATAGCCCTCCTGCTTTCCTACTGTAAAAAAACAAAAAATGTATGTACAGGAAAACTGTACCAAAATAAAGAATAATGCATGCCAAAATTGGGGGAATTCAAATTAAGTAATAATTTAATGGATATAATATTATTATTGGCTATACTTGTTCTATCGAGCAACGTTCAGCTTCCCACCGGACTGTCAGGTGTTACACCGAGCATCATCATTGTAGTGTAGCTAGTTAGCAAAATATCAAGCCTCTTTCAAAATGTCTGTTAACATTATGGATCAATAGTTGAGTCAAGCTGGTTCATCCAGCAACAACAGCACAGGTGATAATGCTGAATCAGGAGAACCCATTCAGAAGAAAAAGAAAACGGAGAAAGTGAAGAATCGTCAGTTTGGTGAACATTATGTGCTCTGGATTTACTGTCACAACTACAGAGCAACCACAGCCAATGGGTTTCCTCTGTGGCGACATGCTTTTGAATAATAGCATGAAACCATCCCATTTACATCTTTTTATATTCAGATCTAATTCTATTGCCTATATTTATGTCTTTCTGCTATTACCCTGCCCATACCTATACCTCCCCATGCTGCTATGACACCCACATTTACCCAAGGGGATCAATAAAGGAATATTTCATCTGATTGTATCATATTGTATCGCATCGTATCTCATCTCATCTTATCTTATGTTATCTTATAGTTTTGAGTCTTCAGTGCTTTGTTAACCTAATGTTACAATGGGAATGAGGTGATGATGTCGGACCTCAGAACTAAAACTTTACTTCAATAAACTGCCAACCTGTGTGACCATGTGACTTTATCCAGGTCATCCACTCACTCACACACACACACACATACACACACACACATACACACACACAGCCGGTCTGCCACAATATATAGACTATTAATATTATATATCCTGGGGATCACCACGATTGATTGCGTAGTAGGGGGTACTTTAGGTTGGCTTGAAATGCTTTGGGGGTACAGTACTAAAAAAAGGTTGGGAACCACTGATCTGGACTGATTGTAGTGTTAGGTCATCTAGGCTGATCGTAATGTTAGGTAATCTAGACTGATTGTAGTGTTAGGTCATCTAGAGACTGATCGCAGTGTTAGGTTGTCCAGACTGATAATGTTAGGTTGTCCAGACTGATAATAATGTTATGTCATCCAGACTGATCGCAGTGTTAGGTTGTCCAGACTGATAATAATGTTGGGTTGTCCAGAGAGATAATAATGTTAGGTCGTCCAGAGTGATAATAATGTTAGGTCGTCCAGACTGATGATAATGTTAGGTTGTCCAGACTGATCGCAGTGTTAGGTTGTCCAGACTGATAATAATGTTAGGTTGTCCAGACTGATAATAATGTTAGGTTGTCCAGACTGGGTGTTGAGGGCACAGCACTTGGCTGGTTCTCCTCCTACCTCACAGACAGACACCAATTCATCTCCCTCTCCGGCCACACCTCCTCCCCCTCCCCAGTCACACAGGGGGTCCCCCAAGGCTCAGTCCTTGGCCCCCTGCTCTTCATCTGCTACATTCTCCCCCTTGGTCACATCATCCGTAAATACCACCTCAACTTCCACTGCTACGCTGACGACACCCAAATCTACATCAGTACACAATCCCCCCACAGCCCACCCCTCAGTCACATCGAATCATGCATCACCGAACTCCAAACTTGGTGGTGCGATATAGGCAACGCAAAGGAATTGTCTAACCACTGCTCCCCAGACCTGGAGTTTATCGCGATCAAATGTCGACCCTTCTTTCTTCCGAGAGAGTTGACGTCCATCATGCGTGTAGCTTTATGCCAAGCAAGCAGTGCAAAAACTTACCGTAGTGGCATGCAGTAATGCGCCTTTCATTTTCCGCCGCCCAGCGCCCAGGTCGCGCGGAAATAGGCTGTCTATTGCCATTCTCTTTGACAAACTCTAACCTTAACCAGCTCCTTAACAACGCCTAAACTTAACCGTTCTAACCTTAACCAACTCCGAAACAATGCCTAACCTTAACCATAGAAATTATATTGCCATTCTCTTTGACAAACTCTAACCTTAACCAGCTCCTTAACAGCGCCTAAACTTAACCGTTCTAACCTTAACCAACTCCGAAACAATGCCTAACCTTAACCGGCGAAAGAATACACGTTAAAAAAAAATCACGTTAAAAAATATTTTCGATGGGATTCGAACTCGCCAGCAAACAAGCCATAGGATCCACAGCCATGTGTCCTTGCCAATTGAGCTAGTGCCAGATAGTGAATAAGAGGCGGTGACTTATATATATTGAGCTCCAACCAAGGCGGGATCTCATGCGCATGCGCGGGCACCTCGCGCGAGCACGCCGGCGCACGCACGCACCTGAGCGAGCACGCCGCCGCCGGTGCACGCACGGTAGCATTTGTCTGAAAAGAAGGGCGCTTTACCGCACTAGCGTGCGGTGACGAATGCGGAAGCATTTTTGCACTGCTTGCTTGGCATTAACGTACAGGCGTCCATCATACTCATCGGAGTGTATATTCCACCACACGCGAGCACTGGGACCGCACTTTCAAAACTTCACGACGAGGTAAACAAACTCCAGACAGCAAACGTTGACGCTGCCATTGTGGTTCTGGGCGATTTCAACAGCGCGCGTCTTAAAAAGGTGTTGCCGAATTTCTATCAGCATGTGACCTGTCCCACCTGAGGCGAGAACATATTAGACCATGTATACTCGCAATTTAAGAATGGGTACAAGTCACAGGCTCTTAGTCCATTCGGTAAGTCCGATCACGCCGCCATATTTCTTTTGCCAAAGTATAAACAAAGTCTCAAGCGAACGCCGATGGTCTCGCGAGAGGTTAAGCGTTGGACCGTGACGTCAGAGGAGTCACTCCAAGCTGCACTTGATTGCACAGACTGGAGTGTATTCCGTGATAACACAGCCAATATTAACGAATACACTGAAACGGTGCTTGACTATGTCTGTACTCTGGTAGAAGAAACAATCCCCTCCACCACAATTAAAATCTACCCAAATCAAAAGCCCTGGGTAGACAAATCCGTCCGTGAGGCTCTGAAAGTGCGCACATCAGCATACAACACCGGGCTGGTGACAGGCAACATGGAAGAACACAAGATGGCAAGATACAACGTCAGGAGAGCAGTAATAGAGGCAAAACGGCGTTACAGGGATAAAGTTGAACTTCAGTTTGAACAGGCTGACTCTAGAGGCATGTGGCAGGGCCTCAGAACAATGACAGATTACAAAGGCACCTCCCTCAAACTGAACAGTGACATCTCCTTAGCAAATGATCTCAATTCCTTCTATGCGAGGTTTGAGGCTGTGAATAAAAACACCAGCCTACAAACCACGGCAATGGGGGGGGGGGGGGGGGGGGGGTCTGCTGATGGAGACTCAGTGTTCAGGGTAACAGAGCATGAGGTGAGACGGATCTTTAAAAAAGTGAATATCAGGAAGGCAGCAGGGCCGGGCGGCATCCCCGGCCGCGTCCTAAAAGTCTGTGCCGACCAACTGGCCCCGGTATTAACTGACATCTTCAACCTGTCCTTGGAACAGGCTGTCATCCCCACCTGTCTGAAGAAGTCCACCATCATCCCTGTACCCAAAAAATCTACGCCCGCTTGCCTCAACGACTACCGCCCTGTAGCCCTCACCTCCATAGCCATGAAGTGCTTTGAGAAGCTAGTTGTCATGTACAGAGGTCTATCGACCATACAAGATAGTAACTGGGCAGGTGGTACATGAGCAGAAACAACCCCCTCAGTAGAAAAATGCTTTTCAAACAGTCCCGGGTAGGCAGATAGTAAACAAAGACGTTTTTCAAATGGTAAATTATGTTTTATTGCAATGTGGGGGTTCCAACCCACGGCCTTTTCCCAAAGGGAAAAGGGATGTTGTCAGTGGGGATTTCAACCCACAACACACACAAAGGGAAAAGGTATGGGAGGACAAACAAGACATACATATGAGACAACTCAAACAAACACTTAGTAGTCACGATACTACCTTGGGCCCAGGGGAGGAAACTAACTTTTTGGCTTACCAGCCAACTGGCGAGTATCTGATTTTTTTTACCAGACAAACTGATTTTTTACCAGCCAAAAAAAATCGCTAATTGTGATAATTACTTCTTTGTATGTCTTCGTCTAAATTGATTTTCAATCATAGTAATAATCACACCGTGTCTCTACTCTTTAAAATATTTAGTAGCATAAAACATTAATAACAGTCTCTACTCTTCACAATATTAGCATAACACATATTAACATGAAAGAGGGATCTATTCTGGACTGGGTTGGGCTGAACTGGGCAGTGAAAGATGCTGGGTTGGACTGGGTTGGGCAGTGAAAGAAAAAAACCGAAGTATGTTGTGAAGTGTATAGATAGATAGATGTGAAATGTATAGATGTAGCAGTACTGTCTATCTGTATGTCGTGTATGTCATATGTTATGATGAATTGAAAATGGGGGACCCTGATGTAAACAAGACGAAAGTCTTTCTCTGGTCTGCATCCCCTTAACAATTGTGTGTATTGAGCCGTACTGTATTGTACCCATTCTGCAATCTGTTAATAAAGTTTTCAATCAGTCAATCAAGTTAACTTTGAAACTCGGTTGTCAAGCCACGTCAATGTTGTGTATGCATCCGAGTGTTCACTGTGCCTTTAAGACGGCACGGTGGCCTTACGACAGTGCTGTGAAGTACCGTCAAGTGTTGTGGTCATTTGGGTTGGTCTGCTGTTGTGCACTGGTTATAGACGCGGTTGAGCTAGCCCCTTTCGTTTCGTGACTGCGATGTGCAAGCCAGGGGCTTTTGAGCATGAAATAAAATGTCTAACCTTACGTCGTAGTCCGGTGCGCAATAGACTAACATACACCTCTGTAATTTAAATGTGTCCTTGCCTTGGACTCGAGAGTTGTACTAGGGTTGGATGCAGTTCCCCGTTGCTCAGTCTGTCTGTTTTCCATCTTCTGTGTTTAACGTCATCTGTTTGCGAGTGCTTCCTTGACTGATGGCCAGTACCACGGGACTTTTATTCAACATTCTATATTTCCGCGGGTTGGCCAGTACTGCAGGAACTTTTATTCAACATTCTATATTTCCGCGGGTTGGCCAGTACTGCAGGAACTTTTATTAAACATTATATATGTCCGCGGGTTGGCCAGTACTGCGGGAACTTTTATTAAACATTATATATGTCCGCGGGTTGGCCAGTACTGCGGGAACTTTTATTAAACATTATATATGTCCGCGGGTTGGCCAGTACTGCGGGAACTTTTATTAAACATTATATATGTCCGCGGGTCTTGTGCAGTGCTCTCGTCGCACTGTCAACTCGCCAGACTGGCGAGTGGTCTTCATGAATCACTCGCCAAACGTAAAAAATACTCGCATTTGGCGAGTAAAGTGGCCTAATTTCCTCCCCTGCTTGGGCCCATCCCAGGCCACCACAGCTGTGGAGTCTAACCCACACTCCATGCAAATAAGATGGCACCGTGCCACACAGTGTTGTGCTTAGGCCATAGATAAGCGAGACAGCAGCCTCCCCACTATACCATAAGGCAAGTGACTCCAGCAACGAGACTCCCGTGTGTGTGTGCTGTCAGCTACTTGTGCACCAGCCCCTCTTGACGTGATTGCCATCAGCTGTCCTTCATTAGGCAATCAGCACCCTTCATTATAGGGACGGGCAGCACCTGACAGGAAGAGAAGAAGAGATATCATTAGCTCTCATGTTCACACACACACACACACACATACAAACGATACTAATCTAATGTTCACATGGTCTTCCAAATACAGTAATAATGATAATGACCAACCCACGTACGTCACACCTCCCCCCATAAGAGCGAACCCGCAGGGTTAGCAAAACATTATCACTTATCAACCAACATCCGATTAGTACCAACAGAACAAAAATAAATAGAAATCACACTCCATATAGACCACATGCCCCTATTTTGGGCCCACACGGTCAACCACCACCTCACCCAATACCAGACGCATCAGCCGCCGGACGTGGCTGGCACCTTCCTCATACCGAGGCCATGACGGTATACTGCAGTCAACCATACGCAAATTGCTCAATGGTGTTCGCACTCCCAACATCAACCCCGTGCGTCCTGTAAGGCACATTAGAACACAACACAGCATGTGAAACGACAGTCCTGTCACATCTCAACTCCGACGAGACGCGGGCAGGACTTTCCATTAGCCTATTCACATGACACCAGCGTGTCCTCTTCCGCCGCCCGAGCGTATGCAACATATACTTAGTGGCAGAGACCTTTCCTCTTACCACATAAGGTCCTGAGAACCGGGCAGTGAGCACCGTACTAGGCGTGGGCAGCACAATAAACACCTCATCCCCCGCCTCAAAATGCCTAGGGACAGCACAAATAGAAGGGACATTGGGGTGATTATTAATCAATGCATCACACAACAAGTTAGTAAATGGAGCGTCTCCAACCTCCAACACAGGGACGACCTTACCCCCAGCGATATCATTCCCCATGACGAAATCCACGCCCTTTACGGGAAAACATGGGCGAACCGCGACCGGAAAACAACCTGTGATCAGTGCAGACTGTACATGCACCTTCTGCAACGGCACGCGCACACACCCCATGCCAATACCTCTCACCAATCCGCTCGACCGACAGGAGTCCACATCCAATGGTAACACATCAGCCAGGATGAACGATTGAGAGGCTCCTGTATCACGGAGTATTCTCACCCGTTGGTAGTCCCCAACTTTACCCGACAGGGACACCCAACCATCAAACAAAAAGGGCTCAAAAGAGCTATGCTGGTCAGGACATGACACCGTACCAATCAACCCCACCCCTTTCGGTTCCTGGGCTGACTCCCTGGTCTCCTGTCGATCCCTTAGCGCATGACAGTCCTTCACAAAATGCCCTTCTTTTTTACAATAACGACACACCCTTTCAGACGGCGGAGAGCGTGATCGGAATGCTCGCTCGTCACCCAAGGCATTTCGAGACGGCGGTGAGCGAGGTCGGAATGGTCGCTCGTCACCTCCGCGATACGGCGGCCCCGACGGAGAAAACGCGCCCCCTCCTACATACACACCATTTCGTACAGAAAATTTTTTGTGGATCATTGCTAACTCATCACACAAAACTGCAGCTTCCTGGAGGGTAGAAACCTTTCGCTCCTAACTGTATTATGTGTTCGGGCACACATTTTTTTAATTGTTCAATGAGGATTAACTCGCTCAAAGCCTCGACCCCATCCACCTTACACGCTTCACACCAACGAGTGAACATCATCCGTTGTTCATGGGAAAATGCCACATGTGTTTGCGAGGGAGCTTTACTTAGTCCCCTAAACCGCTGCCTATACGCCTCCGGCACCAGCTCATATACGCGCAAGACAGCACCCTTCACTTTCTCATATACCATGCTGTCCTCCTTCGATAATAACTGGCATGCGTCCTGAGCCCTACCCGTGAGCTTATATTGCACTAATAGTGCCCACTGATCCTCCGGCCAATGCGCAGCCCCCGCTACCCGCTCAAAATTAACAAAAAATGCTTCCACCTCAGACTCTCGAAAAACAGGAACCATAGCAATATGCTGCCCAACATTAAAACTGCCCTGTCAACCTTCAGATGAGGGCGAAGAAGAGCCAACACTCTCCAGTTCCATCCTCTTTAGTGTAATCTGGAGCTCTCTATCTCTCTCCTTCTCCCTTCCTCGCTCTTCCCTGTCTCTCTCCCTCTCCCTCTCTTTGTCCTCTCTGTCTCGTACAGCTGCTCTGTCCTCTCTGTCTCGTACAGCCGCTTTGTCCTCTCTGTCTCGTACAGCTGCTTTGTCCTCTCTGTCTCGTACAGCTGCTTTGTCCTCTCTGTCTCGTACAGCTGCTTTGTCCTCTCTGTCCTCTGCGCAAAAGCGCTCTCTCCTCCATCTGGAGACGGGCAAAACGCAGACTAGAGCGCGCATGGCCAGAAGACGTGGATTCTTTATCCGAATCGCCCACGCCCTCACTTTCAGCTCTGGGCGTACTACCATTCTTCCTAATAGCACCACCCTCCGGGTTAAGATCACGCAAGGAAGAGTCAACCCATTCGCCAGTGTGTTCAACCTCCTGATCACTATGACTCACTACTCCCCGAGCCGTGCTAAACACCTGTTGCTCCACCAACCCCGCTATTACAGCTGCCTTCATATCCGCCTTGGATTGGGAACTTTGCACAGTAATATTATAATGCCTAGTGTAACTGAGGGGTACAATTCCCTGACTGTATTGATAAGTATGGTATCATTAAACCACTACCGATTATGTACTTTAACTACTGGCCACACAGTACATGATATAGATATGATGAACACTTTCCCACCTGATGAAACGAAGTCCACACAAATGTATAAATCGAATATTTTATATAGCAAAGGGTATATACAACGTTCACTTAATGACATTTATGATTTGAATGCACTTGTAAGGCAAATTAGTATTCGTAGGCAAATCAACATTGAATGTCCAATCTCTGGTTACGCAGGGAGCAAGTATACAACCTGGTTCTTTAGGGAACTATAGCGATGGTACTTAAATGATTATAGCTGGATACACTAAAGGGGGGTCCCGCTGGTTGTAAGTCAGTAGGGGGGGGGGGGTTAGGAGAGCCGCCGGCGATATCCCATCTGGCCAACGATTTCTTGGGAGAATTCAGAGTGCTGAACACGGTGCCCACAGAACCTCGGTCCACAGATGAATACAGCTGGGCCCTCTTGTAGACGGTAGCTGCCGGTCCACAACGAAGAGACGTGAGGCGACCTCACTCGGGGTAGAGCGCCGTCTCACCTGGACTCCTCTCGGGGGGGTAGTTCCAACACTCAGCAGTGTTGGCTGTTATCCATGGCATAATCAAAGCACCCAAAGCAAGTAGATAATCCAAGCCGTGTAGGGCTCGCCGTCGCCCGGGTAAAGTAATCCAAGGTACAGGTCCACTCGTCCTGGCCCAGAACTCCTCGGATGAAAGCACCACACGTGGTCTGCCCAGCCTGGTTAAGACTCTAGATAACGCCAGGAACGATGGGGGTACTGCTCACTTTATAACTCTAACCGAACGATGCACCATACATAATAGACTATTATTAACTTAATAGAAATACGTCCCACTCGACGGTATAGTGCCAAACTATGACAATTCAACTATTAATCCACACGATGTCTCAATGCCTATTCTGAGGCCAAGTAGGCCATACTGCACCACACGTGGGTCGTGGGTGAGGCTTCACGTCTGTTACTAGGTTGGAGGGTAAAGGACTAATGGACTAAAAGAAAGTTCTACTTTACTTGCGCCATATATATATGCGCTGTGAACAAATAGTACCATTCGTATTTCGCCAGACGTATTCCTACGCGGAACCGGGCTTGTAACGACATGTTCGTCGGCACGATTGAACTTGAACCAAGGGGCTTGGCTGCTGGCGCCAGGTTCTTGTCCAATGAGAGAATGAAACTATTATGGGCTGTTAGTAGACTAAAGGGATATTCAGTGTATATGTACAAGGAATATACAAGGGATATCAAACGATATACAAATACTATTAAATATATATCCATAAATAAATATATATATTCGGTTTAATCTGATCCTTCATAACACCTAGCAATAAGGCATAATTCCGCCTTAGTGCAACCTTTCACCTGATCCTCTGTCGGATCCGCCACGAAGACTTCAAAAACAAACGCAGACGCAGCCATATTATGTCTTTATGCGTGCTTTAAAAAAAAATATATATATATATATCACGTCCTCACTTAATTAACCATGACCGTGCACAATAATAATAGACACATTCTGCTTTTATACCTCTTAACCAAAACAATCCAACTGACCACATCTACTAAATGAAAACTATAACAAATGGTCCTAACCACTCAACTAGGAGTCACCTGTGTCACTCTAGCCTATCCCAGATAAACTACTCCACTACCTGGATGAAAGGCTACACATATCTTCAGTCGCTTACCGATTTCATTGCACGCTCCACCGGAATCACGACTCGTGCCCCCAACCCTCTAGCCAAGCAGGTGACCCCCCCCTGTTACCTATGTGGCAGAAAAATAGAATGGTTAAGAGCATCACAACAATAATGGTTTACATCAATCAACTGTGCACGGACAATGGAACCCACTAACTTACCAATTTAGAAAACGCTATCTTATTACACCTGATATGCTTCAATCGACAAGTCACCCCGTTATTTTACCAACAAGGAACCATACAATTGCGCAAACTTAACGAGCCCCCATGTCATGTACAGAGGTCTATCGACCATACAAGATAGTAACTGGGCAGGTGGTACATGAGCAGAAACAACCCCCTCAGTAGAAAAATGATTTTCAAACAGTCCCGGGTAGGCAGATAGTAAACAAAGACGTTTTTCAAATGGTAAATTATGTTTTATTGCAATGTGGGGGTTCCAACCCACGGCCTTTTCCCAAAGGGAAAAGGGATGTTGTCAGTGGGGATTTCAACCCACAACAAAGGTAAGGGAAAAGGTATGGGAGGACAAACAAGACATACATATGAGACAACTCAAACAAACACTTAGTAGTCACGATACTACCTTGGGCCCATCCCAGGCCACCACAGCTGTGGAGTCTAACCCACACTCCATGCAAATAAGATGGCACCGTGCCACACAGTGTTGTGCTTAGGCCATAGATAAGCGAGACAGCAGCCTCCCCACTATACCATAAGGCAAGTGACTCCAGCAACGAGACTCCCGTGTGTGCTGTCAGCTACTTGTGCACCCGCCCCTCTTGACGTGATTGCCATCAGCTGTCCTTCATTAGGCAATCAGCACCCTTCAGTATAGGGACGGGCAGCACCTGACAGGAAGAGAAGAAGAGATATCATTAGCTCTCATGTTCACACACACACACACACACATACAAACGATACTAATCTAATGTGCACATGGTCTTCCAAATACAGTAATAATGATAATGACCAACCCACGTACGTCACACTAGTGAAGGGCTACATCTGTTCCTCCCTCCCCATCAACCTGGACCCTCTGCAATTTGCATATCGCCCCAACAGGTCCACGGAGGACGCCATAGCGGCAGCCCATGTGCTGCACACAGCAGCATCACACCTGAACAAGAGGCAGGGGAACTATGTGAGAATGCTGTTCATCGACTACAGCTCAGCATTCAATACCATAGTCCCCTCCAAACTCATAGCCAAGCTCAGGGACCTGGGCTTGAACTATGACCTCTGCCAGTGGGTCTTGGACTTCCTGACGGGCAGACCCCAGGTGGTAAGAGCAGGCAACTGCACCTCCTCATCCATCACGCTCAACATAGGGGCCCCCCAGGGCTGTGTTCTGAGCCCCCTCCTCTACTCCCTGTACACACATGACTGCGTAGCACAGCGGAACAACAACACCATCATCAAATTTGCTGATGACACAGTAGTGGTGGGCCTGATCTCTGCCAACGACGAAAGGGCCTACCTGGAAGAGGTAGAGAACCTGTCACAGTGGTGTCAGGAGAACTGCCTCTCCCTGAACGTCAGCTAAACAAAAGAGATGATTGTGGACTTCAGGAGGTCGGGGGTCAAGGACTACAGCCCCCTCAGCATCGACGGGGCACCGGTTGAGAGAGTGAACAGTTTCAAGTACCTCGGAGCCCACATATCCAAGGATTTGACATGGACCACACACATTGACAGTGTTGTGAAGAAGGCACGACAACGCCTCTACTTCCTCAGGCGCCTAAGGAAGTTCCAAGTCAGTCAGAAGATCCTTAGGAACTTCTACTCATGTACAATAGAGAGCATCCTGACTGGCAACATCACCTCCTGGTTTGGGAATAGCACTGCACAAGACCGTAGCAGACTACAAAGAGTGACACGTTCAGCCGAACGCACAATTGGAGGGGGGCTTCCCACCCTCCAGAACATTTACAACAAGCGGTGCAAGGGGAAGGCTAAGAGAATTATTAAGGACTCGAGCCACCCGAACAACTGGCTCTTTGAACTGCTGCGGTCAGGCAAGCGATACCGGAGTCTTAAGGCGAGCACAGAAAGACTCAGAAGAAGCTTCTATCCTCAGGCCATCAGGCTGCTAAACGAACAATAAACACTATGCAACAACCATCAAATGCACACAGCACACACACCCACACGCACACACTCACTTAAACAAACAACACACTGCAGCACCCACTCTCTCACACAAACACACTTTATATTTATTGATAAAGGATTTGCACTACAACTCGTACACCTACTGTAAATTGTACCTAAATTGCACCTCATCCCATTTCTGCCTTGCACTATATAGTATTGTATATTAGTACACTGCACAGTATTGTATATTATATGGTAACTCAGTTACGTCTATTCTGCATCGAACATTGTACATATGTCTATACTGAACACTGTGACCTCTATTTTTACTTCTATTTTACATGCTATACTATTTTATTTCATACTTATCTTGTCTTGCACAGTCTCTGGAGCGCAACAGTAAGAAGCATTTTGTATAAAAGTATTCTGTACTTCTGTATGACAACTATTAAAGAAACTTGAAACTTGAAACTTGAACTTGGATGACCCACAACTTCCTCAAACTGAACAGTGACAAGACTGAACTTCTCATCATTGGCACCAAAACCACCCTCACCAGATCCGGACCCATCACACTCACCATCAACGACTCCACCATCACCCCCTCCCCCCTAGTCCGAAACCTTGGTGTCCTCCTTGACCCCACCCTCTCTTTTGACCCCCACGTCCGCTCCATCGTAAAAATATCCTACTTTCACCTCCGCAACATTGCAAAAATCCGTCACTGCCTCTCCCCCCCCCCCCCGCTGCTGAATCCCTCATTCACGCCTTCATCTCTTCCCGCCTGGACTACTGCAACTCCCTCCTCACTGGTATCACCTCCCGCTCCCTCCATAAACTGCAAATGGTCCAAAATTCAGCCGTCCGCCTCCTCACTAACACCCGGTCCCGCGAACACATCACTCCTGTCCTCCACTCCCTCCACTGGCTCCCGATCAAACACTGCATAAACTTTAAAACACTACTCCTCACCTTCAAAGCCCTCCACAGCCTGCCCCCCCCTACCTGACTGATCTCCTTCTTCCCTACCGCCCCACCCGTTCCCTCAGGTCCTCCACTGCCTCCCTCACTGTCCCGACATCCAAGCTTAAAAACTTCGGAGATCGGGCCTTCTCTCGTACTGCACCCCGACTCTGGAACTCCCTCCCCCAGTCCATCAGAGACTCCCCTACACTCTCCACCTTCAAAGCTCGCCTCAAAACCCACCTGTTCTCCCTTGCCTTCAACCCCCCCCCACCCATAACCCCCCCTCCCCTCCAACCTGATTGATGTCTGTCTCCAGTCTTTTTTGTGCTTTCATGCTGTCTCCCCTGTTCCCCCCATGGTCTCATGTTCCTTTTGTTTTTGTTTCTTTGTTGTTTCTTTGTTTTTGTTTCTTTGCTTTCGTTTCTTTGTTTGTACTCTTGCTCCCGACTACTGACAGCGACTTCGGGTTACTGAGAAGCACGCTATAAATTAAATGAATTATTATTATTATTATTAATAATGTTAGGTTGTCCAGACTGATAATAATGTTAGGTTGTCCAGACTGATAATAATGTTATGTCATCCAGACTGATCGCAGTGTTAGGTTGTCCAGACTGATAATAATGTTAGGTCGTCCAGAGTGATAATATTGTTAGGTCGTCCAGACTGATAATAATGTTAGGTCGTCCAGACTGATAATAATGTTAGGTCGTCCAGACTGATGATAATGTTAGGTTGTCCAGACTGATAATGTTAGGTTGTCCAGACTGATAATAATGTTAGTTTGTCCAGAGTGATAATAATGTTAGGTTGTCCAGACTGATAATAATGTTAGGTTGTTCAGACTGATGATAATGTTAGGTTGTCCAGACTGATGATAATGTTAGGTTGTCCAGACTGATAATAATGTTAGGTTGTTCAGACTGATGATAATGTTAGGTTGTCCAGACTGATGATAATGTTAGGTTGTCCAGACTGATAATAATGTTAGGTTGTCCAGACTGATGATAATGTTAGGTTGTCCAGACTGATGATAATGTTAGGTTGTCCAGACTGATGATAATGTTAGGTTGTCCAGACTGATAATAATGTTAGGTCGTCCAGACCGATCGTAGTGTTGGGTCGTCCAGGGCCCTCATTTATCAATGCTGCGTACGCACAGATATGTGCGGAAAGCGTGCGTACGATAATTTCTAAGCAAAGTGTGGGATTTATCTATATGAACGTGTGCTTGAGATTGTGCGTAGATCTACGCACAGCTCCGACCGTGCGTACATGGCACCAAGCGGTAGAATAGGAAAACTGCAACAGACTGAATAAGCTTTCATGCATTCGCGTTTCAACACAGACGTGTTCGTTATGACTCATAATTAATTATAGTTCATTGTAAAATAGAGACATGAGTGTAATTATTGTCAAACCCTTAGTTAGTAAGGTGAGACATGTACTCAATCCCAACTCATTGCACACTCTGTACTGTGCAATGATCTTGCCTTACCTACATTACTGCACAGAGGTATGGGGTAACACATACAAAACAACCATAAATACATTGACTATCCTACAAAAAAGAGCAATAATAGTAATAAACAATGCAGGATATCGGGACCACACACACTGTTTCTACAATTACACATTTTGAATTTCATTGATATGGTTAACTTTAAAACTCTGCAAGTTATGTACAAAGCAAGAAATAATCAATTACCGGTAAATGTAAGAAGCAAATTTCTGGATAAAGAGGGGGGATACAACCTCAGAGGACCATTGAACTTCAAAAGACTTGTGATGAAAACCAACCTGAAAATAATGTGTATCTCCTCTTACGGAGCCACCCTGTGGAATGGGCTATGAACTAAAATATTGCGAAAACATAAATCAATTAAAATCTAGACTAAAAAAATCTATTTTCGATAGGTACAGAAGGGAAGATGAGCTTTAATTGCATATTAATAAAAAAAATACATATGATACTGTATTGTACGTTATATCATATTACATTATATAATCATTATAATTCATTTGTATACTATATTAAACTATATTTACACTATACTATTATATTATGGTTATATATTGTATTTATCATTTATTTGCCGAGAGAACATAATATTAAGTAGAGTCCGCTATCCCGAGACGCATTCTCCTTGATTTGTACCGCTATTTGGGACCCAAATTGGAGCGTGAAACACTTGCACGGCATGGCATGTGATATTGGACAGATAGATAGCGGAAGAGCGAGAGAGGCTCATATGCTGCGATTCTCGGAGCGATCTCTCCTCTGTCTCTCCCCCTGCTTACACACACTCGTGACTCGAGCGTGTCACGCTCTGTGCTCTCGTCTCTCTATCTCAAACTTGAATCTTTGAATTTCTCGATGGTCAGTCTGTATAGTAAATGTCCAACCCATTTATCATTATCCAAATGAAGACTTAAAAGCAATACATCGACCCTGGTCGTAGGTTGCTGGTCCCCGTAACCTTACACCGGTTTGTTCAACAACAAAAAAGCGCCGTCCATGTAAATGATTGATTTTGAAATGCCCAATCTGGATGGTTTGAAATCCGGTAGATGAAATATTCTGCATGTGCTCTGTCATGTATGTACAGACTTTGCTGGATGTGGTGAACCTTCAGCCCAATTCCACCAAGAGCTCCGGGACGTGTGAGGCAGACAGCGCCTCCCTGGTGCTGACGGCAGAGGACAAAACCATCCTCACCTTTTTCTTTACCCTGGTGAGTGTCCCTCAGGAGTCTAGGTTTAGGTTTACTTTATTTGATCAACGGGGACAGCGTACATTAATAAAACATTTTACAGATGTAAATGCACCCAATTTTAGCCAAAAGGTCTTTCATAGCCATGGAGGGGAATCGACCCCTTTGCAGTATTATAAAGTCAGCTGTTTTCTATCCATTCCTGACTATCCTTAGTTGATTTATTCTTCTTAGTGGTTGTCTTTTTCATATTGCACTTACAATAACTGCCACTAGATGGCAGCGTGAGAGCAGGAGGTAAACAACCGTAGCATGAGTTAGAATGGGTTATTGATTTTTCCCCCTTTGTTTCCAGAATGCCACGTCCAGCAAGTACCGTCTAAGTGGAGTCAACCTGACTGCAACATGGCCAGACATGAGTAGTGAGTACACATCCTGTTATCAATCATGTCATGTGACGTCTGCATCCTCTCGAGTATGTGTTTCTTTCCTGCCATTCCTCCTTTTTCTGTAAATCATCTTTCTTTTCACTCCTGAACTCATTCATTGTCATCATGAATCCTGTCTCCTCGCCAACACGTTTTGTTTCATCCCAATCTCTACCTTCTCTTGTCCTCCAGGTCCCTTCTCAGCCGCTAACGGTAACCTGGACTACCTGCAGGGCACCCTGGGCCACTCATTCATGTGCCGGGAGCAGCAGACTCTGGGTGTGGCCCAAGACTTCTCTCTCAACACATTCCAGCTGCAGGTGCAGCCCTTCGGCCTGGCCGGGGATCAGTTTGGAGCAGGTATTATATCTTGGTCATAAAAGAGATGTGTGCCTGGATAAATTCATAATGTATGAATATTTTTCTTAAAGAAAGGAGACAGTCAGGGAATTTAACATTTTACATTATATGTCCCACCCCACCCCCATAGTCTTACTACAAAAAAATACATTTTCTGCATCCTCATCCGTGTGTCTTGCTTTCCCAGCCGAGGAATGTCAGCTGGATGAAGACGACATGTTGATCCCCATCATAGTAGGAGCAGCTCTGGCCGGCCTGGTCCTCATCGTCCTGGTGGCCTACCTCATCGGCAGGAAGAGGAGCCACGCCGGCTACCAGACCATCTGAGGTCACTTCCTGTACCCACGCCCCCCCCCCCCCCCCTCGAGCGGCCAGAGAGCGCTACCCCCCTGTGCAAATGAACTACCATCTCTAAGACTGACATAACTCTTCTCCCCTAGTTCCTCCATCCGTCAACTTGCCTCCTTTCCTTTAGCTAGCCCCTTCCTTTGCCCCTATCTTAACACTAGCAAGTCACTACTACCTTGTGGGTTTTCTTGAGGTTGATATGCGCTTTCAGGACTGTTGTGCTCTTTTGTATGAAATGGGACTTGGGTGAGAGATTGTAATGGAATAGGGAAATGTTCTTTTCCTGGTGCCATATAAAAGCAGGGGTTGGGTGCTGGTCGGAGTACCCGCGGGTCAGATATTCCACAATCTTCACTTGCTTGGCAGTGTGTAGTTTAGGGCCTTGAATCATACTTACTATTTATTGATTTCTGAAAAAGGAATTTTGAGGGATTGTTTGAAGCATTGCTACTGTGGCCGTTTCTTTTTATTAATTGCTATTCTGTTTTGTGGCCATTCGAGTGGTTACGTCATAAAGGAGCTGTTGTTACTTCAGTGTAAAGGGAATATTCTGCTCAATTGGCTGCTCCATCCAATCCGTGTCAAACATTGGAGACTTGAGATCCCCTGGTGGGTTTATTTTGCAACTGGATAATAGTCCAAAAACTGTTGGTATCTGGAAAAGAAGCATGCCACAGTAACCACCCAGCGGTGACCTTTAGCTGCTAAGAAGGAAGTTGAGTCGCCATAACAGTCAAAGACACATACTTCTAATATTATATATTTTGAATTAGAAATGGCAGAATACACTTTCCCTTAAGAAACCTTCACATTTTTTATGGGTGGACTATGGCTCAGAGTGTCAAGTTGAGGTCAATCTATAATTTAAGTGAGCCATTCTTCAGTTCATTTGTAGAAGTGAACCGAGTGTAGCACGCTTCACTGAGGAGCTTGAGGCCACTCTTCTCCAATACTGCTGTTAGTATATACACGCACAATGGGAGCTAGAGACAGAAAACCTCATTACTACTAGCTTAGGCAGATTCAAAACGGCTCAGTATGTCATTGCTATGAAGTGATAATGGGTCGATTGAGAAATTAAAGGTTTTTCTTTTTAGTAGAAACACACGGAAATATTGTTTTTGTTCTAGTTAATTGGGTAAATTATTCTCTTGGGATTTGTCACTTTGGGAGAGAAAAGCAGTTGCACTGATAACGAGCCCCATTTACACTCATAAAAATAGCCAAAACACTCATGTCAAATACATTTTCTTGTGTGCCTTCCCACCTGCGACATGGATAGGATATAGGTAATGCCAATGCCACAATCTTAGGTACCGGTACTCACTTTGCCCATGGATACATTGTGTGCTGCCATGTTTGGGACATTTTCTGTTTGTCTCACCTACCTGTATGATCATAAAATATGTATCGTTTGATGTAATGGAAGGGGGGGAGGGAGTCGTTACATGTAATATCCCCCCCCCCCCCCCCCCCCCCCTTGAAGTGTTAATATCCATGTAGCGATTGAATAAAGTTTTAATGGAATGTTTTCTAAAGGAGAGGTTAATAAAAGTGGAAGTACGAGACTTTGTTTAGTCAAACATAATGTCAAACATGAAATACGATCCCCTCTGGTCAAAGTATATCGATTGTTTTTCAAAATATGAAGTGAGCATCATTACAAAATTCCATGTGCAGTCTATCTGCAGTAGTCATTTGTATTACTGAAACAGGATGAGGATTTTAAATGTTTTTACTGCATTTATATTACAGGTTTCTAAAGGCGTATGTAGCAAAGTCGAATACTGAGCTTCAATTCACATTTACTTTTTGAAGTTTTATTTTCTTTATTGATACAATAGTAATGATGGGGAGACATTAAAGGAATAGGAATGGATTAGTCCTGTTATGTTTGGAAACATAATGACACCAGTCTGTCAAGTAATGTGGGTGAATTACAGAAAGCAGGATCCATAACAGATAGCACTCGTCACTAAAAAAAGTTGCATTTCAACATCACAATGACTGGTATGATGACTTATACACACTATTGGAAGAAGCACGTATATAAGCTGTTCTCTTTTTATGGGACATCCCTGAGGTCCCCACAGCAGGCTCCTAGTATGTGAAAATGTTCAGTCACAAAACAAGACTCGACTCCTATACTGTCTCAGGAAAGTGCAAATAGTTCAAACATTTGAGTTTAAATGTCTGAAAGAACTGGACCCGGTCTTAAGTATTGTCAAGTCGGTTACCAGACAGTATTTCTATTCTATACATGTAGGTATGGTCCTATACATAATGAAACGACAAATAACTGAACAATGATAGTATAGAAACAAATGCTAAAGAAGACTGGATTACAGAGAAAGTAAAGCCGACATGATTTCTGAACTAAGGGTTGTAAAGTTTCAGCATGTGATCTACAGTTTGTAAAGTTTCAGCATGTGATCTACAGTGTCTCAAATTAGCGCTGGATTGGATCCTAGCGTGACGGAACATGTCACTTGTGGAGATGTCTAGGAAGCTCCATACAGTAGATCACATCGGTTACAGACCACAGTGTTACCTGGCAGCACAATATCACATAACAACTAGACGCCGTGTTTTACAGGTGCAGTTTGACAGGAAATGTCACATCAAATCTGCTCTACCGTCGTAACAACGGGTCTTCAGGGTTGTCTAGATTCCGTCGTCATGATGCGTTCTCTGCATGTCTCCCTCAGTTTAGTGATGGTCCCCATTGACAGGCTTCCTGGTTCAGCGAAGATTTTCTGTAAATATAATGTTTGGGAGACGGTCACAACACAGGTTGAGGATATTACACCACAGAACGTTAACGTTTGTTTCCCTTTTCATACAGAGAAGCCAGAAAGAGTAATTTTCCAGCATGTATTAATTACGATTATTAACTATGCAACATATCCACTATTTTATTGTGTATGGGCAAATGGTACAGGGTGCCACAGCTCTGAACAAACTGGGCTCACAGATCATTCATGCTTATTAGTATAGCACTACTGAACAAACCATGAAACTAGACAGATGGAACGTTGGATGTTTCACTTAATCTGCTGATATTTGATTTGTTTATTTTATTTGTTATTTATATGGCGAAAGATGAATTTCCGAAAAGGACAAAGAAGGTCTTTGCACCTCCACCCAGCACAAAAAGAAGCTTCTTGACTAGGTCAGAAGGCATAAAAAAATATCTGCCTCCTTCACACAAAACACAAAGTCGCCAATAAGTAGTCTTCAGACAGCTTTTTCCTCATGTGTTAAATTATCTTTCAGACTCCTCGCCCGTTCCATCGTACCTGCATGAAGGTGTGACAATCCAGGGTGAAGGCTCCTTGGGTGATCTGCTTGAAGCACTCGCACACATCAGGCAGGGAGCGGGTCCGCAGGATCTCAGGCTGGTTGTGTCGGATCAGAGTTAGAGCGACCCGGAACAGGATTTTAGAACCCTCGTAGAACAGACAGTCCCACATCCGCAGAACAGTCTAGAGAACAAGACATATGTTTTCCCCCCATTGTTGAGCATCAAGAACTGAATCCCCTGCTCAAGCCCACATTTTGCCTCACCTCTACAGGCAGAACGTCGATGTAGAGGCAGATGAACCAGCGTGCGACGACCAGGGTCCATATGCCAGGATACTGGTCCATGACCTGGCCCACCGCTGGGGCTTTGGCCTTCACCAGCTCCCCAAGAACCTCCTGGTCAATCTTAAGCCCCATCATGGCTGGGCTGTAGTAGTCTGCATGCAAAACACCACAACAAGGTTCACACACAACTAGGTTCACAACCAACCAGGTCCACAACAAGGTTCACACACAACCAGGTCCACAACCAGGTTTTCACACAATTCACACCTGGGATGTCTGCCGTCTCAATGGCAGATAAATGTGAATACAATATTGTGGTTATTGTGTGTGTCAATGCATGTATGAAATACTGAGAGAATGAAAAACAAAACAACCATATGCCACATAGCATTTCTACCTGGGAGTATCCTGCCTACCAATGCATCCATCAGCCAGAAAGACTTCTCCTCGTCCTTAGTGATGATGATAAGGTAACCTGCAATGAAGTTCATGCCCTAGAACAAGGATACATGAAGATGATCATTGATTTATATCCTTCTACCCCTACACTGTGAACTGAATGTGCAATACTGTTACTATGTCACTTGTGCCTTATTTTTCTACTTCTTTATTTTAGCATTAAACCTTTTCTAAATATTTTTTATTCTAAAAATTAAAATATAGTTTAAGTCTATATTTTTTATTCTGTGTGAAGCGGGGACTAGAAAAGTAAGATTTTCATTTTACAGTGCAACTGTCATATGCATATGACAATTAGAAATCTTGCATCTTGAATCTTATGAACAGTTACATTCTACCTCGTCTGAAAGAGAAGAAAGAAGGACACTACGCCTGCTTTGTACACCACCTGGCTTTACAATGGGCTGTTAGTGAAACCATTTGGCTGCTGTATGATATGGTGCAGTGCCTATGGTTTATATGGTAATGCTGTAGAGATAAAGGTTAACAATCTGCATGTATTGCAGTTTTTGCATGGATCAGCACAGTACATTTCTGTTCTAAATTGAATTCCCATTGAATTGTTTGTTAATTTTGCACACATAAATACATATAGACATATGACAAAAGTTTTTGTTGCTGGATGCACAATCCTAATGCATTTTCGGAGTAAGGGAACTCAGCTAAATGGCTATAGTATGTAGGATTTTCATTAATTATTGTTTGGGAAATTAGGTGCCGTAAAACATTCTAATTCTAGCAAAAATTGGACCGTCGCTATTATAAGCAAGCAGAAAATGACTTGCTCTGTGCTTTTATTTTGACCTAATCTTGGAAGATTGATTCCCCGTAAATAATCCATTCCGCCAGGATGTCAGACTAGTTACTCATGCATCACAAACATTGAGAAGGGGAAATAAGTTATGCCGGGCAGAAAGCAGCTCCCAAGGGTTACTAACTAAAATCGGTCTATTCTCTTACCTTAATGAAATGAGAAATAACCTGTTCTTCAAATAGAGACAGTGTGAGAGGGGATCCATCAGTGGTATATCTTGGGTGTTATTTACCTGACAGTAGCCCACTGTCTTGTTGTGATGTCCATAAGCCAGCAGCACATTATACAAGGCCCGCTGCAGACACGGCTCAGCGGCATTACGGAACAACACGTTGTCTGGGAAGGTCCTGTGTATGTCTACCAATAAACAGAGACGGACAGTTTGATTGTCCAATCAAATGACAGGTAAGTCTTGTATGTGCAGGCTGGCCTATATATATAGTAGACATTGCAAAGAGACGGCCCCCGTCTTCGAAACGTGTCATGTGCACAACAAATGTTTACATGCGCGATACTGATCGGATGGTGAAATTGTCATTGTGCATGATTATCCCCAGCTCTAGAGACGATGCTCTCCCCAGCTAGTACTTCTAGATTGGTGGTTTGTTGACACTACCTGATCATTTAACCAAAACAGAAAACCTTGTGTACACCAAATGAGTGAATTGTAGATTATAGTGTATAAACTGCCGGGAGTGTATCCCTTTGCTGGCTTTGTTGTACACATGTGTCAGTCAGCTTTGGATAAAAGCGTCAGCTAAATGAAAGTGTAGGTGCTACAGGTGACCTGAGATAGCAGTGGGGAGGTGTGAGAGCGTGTGTGCAGAGAGCCGACCTATGTGAACCGTTTCCTTCAGCTTGGCATCGTGTTCCATTCCCAGCAGAGAGTGGTAGTAGCCTGGGTTGCTCTCCAGCTGCTCCTGGGCACCGCTGGCTGCCATCCAGATCCGAGCACGGTGCTCATTAGGAACCCCTTTACGCACGTACCTTTTAACTGTCAAAACAGATCCCATATTATCTTAAATCGCATTAAGCACAAGGAAAGCAGCAGGCATTTTGAACGACGTGTGCATGTGCTCGTCAAACAACTAGCAAAGTTCCATTAGCTACGTAGCCATGCCGTGTGAGAAGAGATGAGGCTCTTTGTTATTTTTTTCCTCGGTGCCATATTTGAATCATATGAATTATGTATCATTTAATTGGTGGATTCAAATAAAGCATTCAAAGAATTATAATAATAAATATATATATATATACACACACACACACACAGTACCAAGGTTTGAACACACTTTCTCATTGAACTGATATATGTGTGTGTGTGTGTGTGTGTGTGTGTGTGTGTGTGTGTGTGTGTGTGTGTGTGTGTGTGTGTGTGTGTGTGTCTGTCTACGCGCTTGTGTATTCAACCTGTCAAGTTCTTCTCCAAGTGATCTTTCTCTTGAAGGAGCTTGGACCATCTCATGGACCTTCTATTGAGGACAGCATCGTACGCAGTCATCATCTGCTCGTAGGATTCAAAATCATGTGGCCTATGGAACCCATATGGGTCAGTCCTGCAGGGGGCAAGTAGAGCACAGTGAGTCCACCATGCAGGACATGAGGCCACCATGTAGGACATGAGGCCACCATGCAGGACATGAGGCCACCATGCAGGACATGTGGCCACCATGCAGGACATGAGGCCACCATGCAGGACTAAACGACTGTGTGCCGAGAACAAACAGGAAGAGCAGCCCACGAGGACAACAAGGACAGGATAAACCGTCTCCCCTCCCGTCCAGCTCCTCTGTTCCTAATGGTTGAAACAACAACAACCTTCCGTGGTTAGGGTTTCTGTAGCCGGGAGATCAAATGTCACAATGGAATCACTCAGTAGGCTATTACATTACATTCTTACCTGGGGACTATACGGACAGAGAGCAGAATGAGAAGAGCATGTCTTTTTCACCATGTATTTCATGTTTTTGTGAGCTGGGTGGTTGGGACATTTTACATCGACTTGTGGAAAATAAGAGGAAATAAAACAATATTTCTTATTTGATCATTTGGTCAACGGTGAGGCTGGTAGGTAGCTATGGGTATATAGATATCATCCAACCACACAAGAGGCTGTATAAGCTGCCAGTAGCAAAGTGTTCATATCCCTCTGGGGAAAATCCTCAATTAGGGTTTATGTTTTAAGTGTAGATAACAAGCAGGCAGTAATAAACATCCTGTCCAATGTCATCCAGGGGAGTGACATGGAATTATTGTCCTCACACATGATTGTCACCAACATTATGCTGTCACCAACATTATGCTGTAAAGTGGAAACTTAATCCAATTCCCTTCTATGGAAGATGCCATGCAAATCAAACATGAAACTTTTACCTGTCGTTTGCACTGAGTTGGGGATGATTTCCATTCATTTCGCCTTCAGTTCCGTTGCACGTGAAATGTCGGTAACCTACCGAGGCCAATAAACAGCATGCACCTTTGCGGTTATTCGATTATATACAGACTGATCTTCTGACAAGGAAAAGGGAGATATCAAGCTAAACAGTGAAGACAGCGTAGCGGTCTCGAATGTCTCGTCTTTCAACACCAGACTCACTGGGAGGCGGGGCTGTTTACAAAACGCCCAGGTGTGTTTTCTCAGGTAAGTGCGTTTAGTTTGCGCAGCGAGCTGTTTGCGTCTTAAAGGGGAATGCCACCCCCTTTAAGGCCCTCCCATAGTCGAGCAGACTGTACACAGAGCAGACTCCGCGGAGGTCCGCGCGGCTCTTTGAGCTTTGATCTCAGCGGACAGCAGACCCACAGGTGCGAAGCGCCTATTTTCTGACGCGCGGACACCCGCGCCGCTGACTTGGTGTCACACAAAACACTGCTCGGCGTTTTGGTTGACATCGAACTGCATTTAATGTGACCCGATCTGCATTTTACTCTGACCACTCGCTCCGTGCCAAGAGAGATGTTTGAATGGCTTTTCTAAATGAAGTGTGTAAAATTGCCAGTTTTATTTCGAAATATTGGAAACGGAGATAACATAGAATGTTATCTCCGTTTCCAATATTTTTAAATAAAACTGGTGCTTTTATTTCATGCAATGCGTGTTTCATTTCAGCACCACGCGCTGTCCACCTCAAGCCTATACGGTACATTGCATCTCGCTACCTGTTATTCAAGTGCGTAAAACTTTTTTTGTGGGAAATGTAGTAAAACTGGTGCGAGAAATGTAGGAAATAGACCGCGGACGTCCGCTGAGATCTGCTCAACTGAAGGCTCAAAGAGCCGCGCGGACATCCGCGGAGTCTGCTCTGTGTACAGTCTGCTCGACTATGGGAGCACCTTAAGAATGCACGTTCTTTCTGCTCCATAGACTATAATGAATGGGTCTCCGATTTTACGAGGTGAATGAATGAATGAATGAAAACTTTATTTAACAGATTGCAGAATGGGTACAATACAGTACGGCTCAATACATACAATTGTTAAGGGGATGCAGACCTGAGAAAGACGTTTGTCTTGTTTCCATCAGGGTCCCCCATTTTCAATTCATATAGACATTTATGACATACACAACATACATGACATTTATGGCATAGGGACATATAGGTATTTAGTACTGATACATTTGTGACATAGGCGGTATTCAAATATACAGTACTGTTACCCCTAGATCCTGACAGAGTATATACATATGATGGGGAGGGGACTGTACATTAGGAGGGGGTGGGTGGGTGGGAGGGAAATATACATACGGCGGGGAGGGAATATATACATGCGGTGGGGAGGAGACTGTCTATTAGGAGGTGGTGGGGGTTTTGGGCATTTACGGTGGCCAGTTTCGAATTGCAGCCTCCCGTAGGTGCTCTTTAAGGGCGGTTTTGAATGTGGGCAGGGATTCACATTCCTTTACAGCTTTGGGTAGGGCGTTCCACATTGTTGTGGCATAATTGCGAAACGTGTTTAGTCCCTTGTTTGAGCTGAATCTGGGTTTAACATGATTTGTTGAGCTTCCTCTGGTGTAGTGGTTGTGGTATTCACTGACCTTTGGGAAGTATTTTGACATGTACATGGGCACCCCGGTCGTATAGTGTATCTTGTAGACCAGGCCCATTGCAAGTTGCTGTACTCTGTCGTCTACTCTAAGCCATCCTAGGTTGGCAAAGTGGGCAGGGGTGAGGTGGGTTCTGGGGTTCAGGTCAAGTAGTAGTCTGACCAGTTTGTTTTGTGATGTTTGTAATTTTGTTTTAAGCGCCTTTGAGGTGCTTTGGTACCATGAGGTGCACGCATAGTCATAGTACCCTTGAATGAGTGCTCCTGCCAGAGTCTTCAGGGTATTCTTGTTTACCAGAGAGGAGATCCGGTACAAGAATCTAGTTCGTTGGTTGACTTTTTTTATTACATTGGATGCCATTTTGTCACAGGAAAGATTTGCCTCTAGGATGGAACCCAGGTAGGTAATTTCGTCTTTCCTTGTGACAATATTGTCACCCACTGTAACTGAGAAGCCGTCGGTCTTGCTGAGTTTGTTATTTGAACCGAAGAGAATGGACTCTGTTTTGCCCATGTGTAATGATAGTTTGTTATCAGCGAGCCATATGCAGATTTTGCCTAGTTCCGTGCTGAGGGTTTTTTCAACCTGCAATTTGTTCTTGTCAGAGACCAGCAGGGCTGAGTCGTCCGCAAACAGGAACAAGTTGCAGTCACAGGCTGACGACATGTCATTTGCATAAATTAGGAAGAGTAGCGGTCCTAGTATGCTTCCTTGTGGAACACCACAGCTCACTGTGAGGGGGGGGGATAGAGTACCGTTTACCTCTACCATCTGTTCTCTCCCCTCCAGGTAGGATTGCATCCAGCTCACTGATAGGCTATCAAAACCAATTGCTTTTAGCTTGTCCATTAGAATGGAGTGATTGACAGTGTCGAAGGCCTTTTGTAGGTCCAGCATGACCATGCCGCAGTATTTGCCAGCGTCCACCTCTTGTTTGATGTGGTCGTTCAAATAGAGGAGGCATGTGTCAGTGGAGTGGGACGTTCTGAAGCCAGATTGGAATTCGTAGATTAGGTTTTTTTCCGCCAGGTACTTTTCGACCTGTTCGTAGACTATTTTCTCCATGACTTTCGAGATGGAGGTAAGAATAGAAACAGGGCGGTAGTTGCCTGGGTCTAATTTGCTGCCCTTTTTGTGTAGAGGGGTCACTCTCGCAATTTTGAAGTCCTTGGGGACGTGCCCCTGTCTTATAGAGAGGTTTATTATGTGTGTGATGACTGGGGTGATGGCGGCTGCTGCGTCTCTGAGGAATTTGGAGGGGATGTTGTCATGGCCAGTGGCCTTGTTAGGTTGGAGGGCGCTCAATTTTTTGAGTACCTCATCGGTTGTTACCATTTCAAGTTTGAAGTCGTCTTTGTGGACCCCTAGGTTTTTGTAGTATGCTACTATGTGTTCTACCCCATAATGCCCTGAGTGGGAGGGTAGTTTGTTTACCAGTGTTGTGGCTATGTTTGTGAAGAAGATGTTTAAGTAATTGGCTACATCCAGCTTGTCTGAAATTGTTGTTGCGCGTTTATATTCTAGCACCGCTAGAAGGCCTGCACCAGAATAAAAAAAAACACATTGGGAAGAGCTCACACAAACATTGTATGGCCTCATCATAAAGTCACAAAAGCTCCATTAATTTAATAGCCTAGTGACAATGCCCCCAAAATATTGAGATACCCCTACCGAGGTAGAACAAAACACAACATTGTTTTTCCTCATCTCTAAGGTCTCCCATATTAGGCGAGTCAATATATGGTTTAACCCCAAAGAAATTTATACAAAAGGTTTTTCAATGGATTCTGGTAGTATTGGGCGTGCTAAATAACATACTAAAAGTCGACCAAAATCGACCCCTCCGAAAGCCGTCATTTCCAAGATGGCGTCCCAGATGGCGCCGGGGCGATTAAAATGGCTATATCTCAAATTAAGAAAATGGTGCAAAGGATTTCTCAACTGATTCTGGTACCTCTGGGCATGCTCACTAACATACTAAAAATCTAGGAAAATACACCTTCCAGAAAGGCTTCATTTTCAAGATGGCGTCCAAAATTGCGGCTGGCCAAGCTTAAAATGGCTATATATATGTCAATATAAAAATTATATAAATGATTTTGTCATTTGATTCTGGTACCCCAAGTACCCCTAGACATACTTAGGAACATACTAAAGTTTTAGGGAAATACACCTTCCGAAGAGGCTTAATTTTCAAAATGGTGTCCAAAATGACGACTGGGAGCTTAGAATGCCTGTATCTCAAATGGGAAAACATTTCTAAAGGATTTATAAACTGATTCTGGCACCTCTATACATTAATAACGAGCAAAATATCTAGCTAAATATATCTGCTAGGAATGCATCATTTGCATCATCAAAATGGCTGCTCGTAGCTTATTTTGGCTAAAATTAAAATTGGTTATTATATTCAACCTAGAAAGCTGGCTTTGGTGTTGAACACAAAATAAATGACCCACTTATTGTGGTCTTTAGGCCTACTCATCATCATCTTCAGGATCCTCTGGGAGAAACTTGTTATGTGGATTGTCACATTCATGAAGTTGACATGGTCCACAGACAGTAGTACAAGGTAGTCCATATTTTCTGCATGAGCAGCGAAGTGTCTTGCAGGCAGTGGTACAGTTACAATGAATGACCTTCAAGAGACTGTCTGGAGCAGCATTCATTGTTGACATGAGTGGGACAAATCTATTGTCCTGCAGGTTCCAGCCCCAGTCTAGAGCATCTATACCATCATCTGTTCCCATCCAGACCATGACCTGGTAGTATGCTCTACGACAGTGGAATTTGGTAGCAGATTCAGTTGGTGGTAGACGTTCAGGCGTTACCGTTGATGAAGCTGAGACAACCTTCTTGCTGAAAATGTTATATCTAATTTTTGCAAGCGAATCTGTGCACTTTCCACCAAAAAAGACAGCCATTGCTTGGCACCCAAGGTCATCGATCACATCTGTTGTCTGGTTTGGTACAGTGAATGCATTGGCACAAGCCTGAAGGACAGGATCCCCTTTTACAAGTTTTTGGAATGCTGTCTTTTTGCCAACTCCGAAGATCCGGGAAGTTGTGTCACAGCCAGTCACAGCATGGATGAACAGCAACTGAGAACACACATCCTGTCCGAGTACTTCTTTCAAATGGTTTATGGCGTACACTTTAAAACTGCCATCAGCTTTCGACTTGTCTGATCTGAAATAAAGGCCCTTGCTATCTCTCTGTGCATAGTAAAGAAGTAAGACGAGGAGATCAGTATCTTCTCCAATCAGCGTCGTGGTGTGAAGAAGAGATGATCCCACTGCGGCCCTTACTATGTCTACATCAGCATCTCCAATTGAATTGACCACAGTGCAATCCCGTTCTTTCAGTTCATCACTTATCATGTGGATCAGTTTCTGTTTATTCAGATCTCTTGACAGGAACTCCTCCTTCTTACCTGAGAACTCTGTCTCAGCAGTGAAGTTGACAATGGGATGAATATTGTTTCCTCTTCTTTGATGTGTGTTGTCTTTAATGGATGGCCCATCCTCATAGCCATCAAACACAATGGTTAGCTAGTTGTGGTTTATCAGCTTTGCGGAAGACGTTTCCGGCTTCAAAGAGGGCAGGAGGGAAAGGACTGAGTTCGTAATGCATAACCTCCTCCAATGACAGCTCTCCAGTTTGGGAGACAATAAGGAAACGTTTAAAAAGAAGTGCAGAATCAATGATTCGATCAGGAGCAACCTTGATAGACGATTTTTGTCCAAGGGTTATGGCTTTATCCTTTCTACTAAATCAAAATGTGAATGCCGGCTGTCCGATCATTTTGTGCATGATGTTGCGTCCAACAGAGTCATAATCATGCACGTTCACTCCATCCTCAGCGACAACACCTGTAACAACATTCCTTAAAGAAGAGTCTGGAGAGAAAGGTGAACATATAGCAAGTTTTGAAGTGATCTTCTCCAGGTCAGCAGCATCCCTTTTCATCCTTGCCTCTGTTGAATCCTTGTGCTGTTCTGATGTTGTGTATGTCTGGTTTGAGAACTCCTGCATTGCGGTGTTATACTCTGATGTTATGCCCTTTGACATTGTCCAAAGGGATCTCTGATTGTCGGTCATTCCACTTCCATGTGTCATCCCTCCTGTAGTCTTCAATGACCTCATCAATGTTGTTTCGATTACAAGATCTGAGCTGAGGCCTGCCCATGATTGGCTGCTGCGACGGATAACATGAAAACCCGTTTCAAATTGTCTGAAGACATCTGGGTGGTTGATGTGAAGCTGACTCATCTCTTGGACATAAAAGTGTGCCGATTTCAAGTAATTGTAATGCCCAGCCGCAGCGAATATCGGCATGCATTCAGAAACAGCGCGTAGGTGCAAAAGCCAGGAACCTGTGCGATCTGCTGTTATCAGTGACCTAGCAACTTCTAACATGTGTTGGTAATTTAGCCACAACTGACTAGTTTTGGATCTAGCACACAGTTCCATCTTCCTTTTTCCCAGCTCTTCATTTATTGTAATGAGGGTCTCTGATGTGAACACTGTTTCCAATGGCATTTCACCCTTAACTATTGAGGTATACATTGCTTCAGACTGTTCAACCATTGCTGCAAATTCATGACTATCATCTACCATTTCTGATATTATCATGCGGTTAAGACATTTGTCAACCAGAAGATGGCCACGGAATGCTCTCTGAACTGATTTGCCTGTCATCATATGGGCTACTGAGTTCTCCCCATAGACTACCCCTAGAATGTCCTTAAGTCCTGTACCGTCCATCAGTGTACCAATTGCTCCTAGCAAATTCATAAATGTGTGAAATCCTCCTAGGAGCAGGACAAAGGACTTGAGGTGCACTGTGGTGAATCTAGGATTATCTCTGCTGCTTTCCAATATAGGGGTTGGTCAAATGTAACTACTGGGGCAAGGTGTTTGGATGCCAGACCACAAATGAACTCCAGTGTTGACAGAATGCATGTTTTGTCTCCGGAGTACATGTCTATCATTGGTAAGTATCTCACTGAAGACTGCCCTGGATGTTCATCTCCCTTATGAATAATGTGCATAGTCATTTTAAGCTCCTGGGTGCCAGTTTGGACGCCATCTTGAAAATGATGCCTTTCCGGAAGGTGTATTTTCCTAGATTTTTAGTATGTTCACAAGCATGTCTAGAGGTACCAGAATCAAGTGAAAAATCATAGTTATATATTTTTTTCTATTGAGATATATAGCCATTTTAAGCTTGGTCTGCCGCCATTTTGGACACCATCTTGAAAATTAAGCCTTTCTGGAAGGTGTATTTTCCTAGATTTTTTGTATGTTAGTGAACATGCCCAGAGGTACCAGAATCAGTTGAGAAATCCTTTGCACCATATTCTCAATTTGAGATATAGCCATTTTAATATCTCCACCGCCATCTGGGACGCCATCTTGGAAATGGCGGCTTTCGGGGGGGGGTCGATTTTGGTCGACTTTTAGTATGTTATTTAGCACGCCCAATACTATCGGAATCCATCGAAAAACCTTTTGTATCAATTTTTTTTGGGTTAAGTGCTTTTTTTTCATAGATTGACTCGCCTATATATGAAATGGATTCTTGTATAAAAATATTTTACTGCAAAAATAGGTAAATTGATAGATATTGTTATACACCCCCAAAGGAAAAAATAACCAAAATATAGCCTGGCCGTATGGGAGTTGAGACATATAAACTCATGTAGATTAATAATACAAGCTCCAAGAGCTTTCAAAATTGGCATGCTAGCAGTCAGACAGTTGCTTAACCTAATAGAAAAACCTGGATGTGAATATCTTTATGCATGTAGGAAATATTATATACCTATGTACACATACTTAAAATAAGCGGAAATGAAAAAAATTAATATCTATGCAGAATGTTCTCATTTACTTTGTAGTACCTCTGCCATGGATTGTCATAGAAACACAGATGAGGGCTTTTATATAACCATCAAGTGTCGTCCTTTCTTCCTCCCGAGGGAGTTAACGGCGATCATCCTTGTAGGAGTGTATATTCCACCGCAAGCCAGCAACAACGTCGCGCTCTCCAGACTCCACGACGAGGTAAATAGAATACAAGCGGCGAACGTTAACGCCGCCATTTTGGTGCTGGGTGATTTCAATAGCGCCAATCTGAGAAAGGTATTACCTGACTTCTATCAGCATGTGACTTGCAACACCAGAGGCGGTAACATCCTAGATCACTGTTACACGCAATTTAAAGGTGGCTACAAGGCTCATTCTGATAGTGGCTTTGGTAAATCAGATCACGCGTCCATCTTTCTTTCACCAATGTACAAACAGAGAATCAAAAGTACTCCTGTAGTCTCGCGAGAGGTGCAGAAATGGGATTTGACGTCAGAGGAGACGCTCCAGTCTGCGTTTCACTGCACAGACTGGAATGTGTTCCGCGACACAGATAACATTAATGTCTACACGGAGGCAGTGCTGGACTATGTTTGTACTTTGGTGGAAGAAACAATCCCCACTACCAAAATGAGAGTTTACCCAAATCAAAAACCCTGGGTAGACAAATCCGTCCGTGAAGCTCTGAGAGAGCGCACCAAAGCATACAACGACGGCCTAGTGGCAGGCAACATGAATGACCACAAGGTGGCGCGATACAACGTAAGGAGGACAGTGTCAGAGGCCAAACGGCGCTACAGGGATAAAATTGAACTCCAGTTTGAACAAGCTGACTCTAGAGCTATGTGGCAGGGGCTCAAAACGATGACAGACTACAAAGGCGCCTCCCTCAAACTGAACAGTGACATCTCCTTAGCAAATGACCTCAATACCTTCTATGCGAGGTTTGATGCTGGTAATAACAACACCAGCTCACAAGCCACGGCAATGGGGGGGGGGGGTCGGCTGCTGATGGAGGCGCAGTGTTCAGGGTAACAGAGCATGAGGTGAGGCGGACCTTTAAAAAAGTGAATATCAGGAAGGCAGCAGGTCCGGACGGCATCCCCGGCCGCGTCCTAAAAGTCTGTGCCGACCAACTGGCCCCAGTATTCACTGACATATTTAACCTGTCCTTAGAACAGGCTGTCATCCCCACCTGCCTGAAGAAGTCCACTATTATCCCTGTACCCAAAAAATCCAAGCCTGCTTGCCTCAACGACTACCGCCCTGTAGCTCTCACCTCCATAGCCATGAAGTGCTTTGAGAAGCTAGTAAAGGGCTACATCTGCTCCTCCCTCCCCATCAACATGGACCCCCTGCAATTTGCATACCGCCCCAACAGGTCCACGGAGGACGCCATAGCCCATGTGCTGCACACAGCAGCATCACACCTGGACAAGAGGCAGGGGAACTATGTGAGAATGCTATTCATCGACTACAGCTCGGCATTCAATACCATAGTCCCCTCCATACTCATAGCCAAGCTCAGGGACCTGGGCTTGAACTATGACCTCTGCCAGTGGGTCTTGGACTTCCTGACTGGCAGACCCCAGGTGGTGAGAGCAGGCAACTGCACCTCCTCATCCATCACCCTCAACATAGGGGCAAATTTGCTGACGACACAGTGGTGGTGGGCCTGATCTCTGCCAACGACGAGAGGGCCTACCTGGAAGAGGTCAAGGTCCTGGCGGGATGGTGCCAGGAAAACAGCCTCTCCCTGAACGTCAGCAAAACAAAGGAGATGATTGTGGACTTCAGGAGGTCGGGGGTCAAGGACTACAGCCCCCTCAGCATCGACGGGGCACCGGTTGAGAGAGTCAACAGCTTTAAGTACCTCGGAGCCTACATATCCGAGGACTTGACATGGACCACACACATTGACAGTGTTGTGAAGAAGGCACGACAACGCCTCTACTTCCTCAGGCGCCTAAGGAAGTTCCAAGTCAGTCAGAAGATCCTTAAGAACTTCTACTCATGTACAATAGAGAGCATCTTGACCGGCAACATCACCTCCTGGTTTGGGAATAGCACTGCACAAGACCGAAGCAGACTACAAAGAGTGACACGTTCAGCCGAACGCACAATTGGAGGGGGGCTCCCCACCCTCCAGAACATTTACAACAAGCGTTGCAAGGGCAAGGCTAAGAGAATCATTAAAGACTCCAGTCACCCGAACAACTGCCTCTTTGAACTGCTGCGGTCAGGCAAGCGATACCGGAGTCTCAAGGCGAGCACAGAAAGACTCAGAAGAAGCTTCTATCCCCAGGCCATCAGGCTGCTAAACGAACAATGAACACTACACAACAACAACCACCAAACGCACATAGCACACACATCCACACGCACACACTCACTTTAAACAAACACACTGTAGCACCCACTCCACACACTTTATAGCACACACCCACTTTAAACAAACACACTGTAGCACCCACTCCCCACACTTTATATTTATTGATGAAGGATTGCACTACAACTCGTACACCTTACTGTAAATTGTACCTAAATTGTACCTCATCCCATTTCTGCTTTGCACTATATAGTACTGTACATTAGTACACTGCATAGTATTGTATATTATATGGTAACTCAGAACATTGTACATATGTCTATACCGAACACTGTGACCTCATTTTCTTCTTCTAAATGACATGCTATACTATGTTATTTGATACTATCTTGTCTAGCACAGTCTCTGGAGCGTAACAGTAAGAAGCATTTTGTATGAAAGTATTCTGTACTTCTGTATGACAACTATTAAAGAAACTTGAAACTTCAGAAAGGTGTGGTTGTGCTGAATCCAGCAATACCACATGTGTAAATATAGCATGCATGGTTAGGGAGTTACATCAGTAAATGTATGAGGTGTCCTAAATGAAAGAAAAATGAAACATTGACATAATGAAGTCTTCAGTCCAAAGCCCATTATCAGTGGTGACAAGCATGTTGTCAAATTCAATGTTACTGCAAAGTAAAGTCACTTGAGGTAATGTTCTGGTTAGGGATGTCCGATATTATCGGCCTACCGATATTATCGGCCGATATCGGCATTAAAATGTGATATCGGAAAATATCTGTATCGTTTTTTTTTACATTTCTATAACCTTTATTTACCCAGGCAAGCAAGTAAGAACAAATTCAGATTTTATTTATTGTCAAAAGTATGCATAATGTTGTGTTAATTCCACAACAAGAGATATGTAATGTTAATTACCTGAAATTATTCCATTTTTTGGGGGGGGGGAAACCCTGCATATATCGGTATCGGAAATTAAGAGTTGGACAATATCGGTATATCGGTATCGGTAAAAAAGCCAATATCGAGCATCCCTAGTTCTGGTTCTGTTAATATTTTTATAATACATTTAATAAATTATACATCCACATTATCATCAGTGACAAAATGGATCATATTTGGGCAGTCAGGGAAAGAGCAAGAGCAAAACTCAGTGCAAGTCAAGCCCACTGAAAGACATTGGCATTTGCTGGCATCATTGCAGTTTCCATCTTTACAGTACAGGTGGGTGATGTCTCGAACTTCCTTAGGTGCCGGTGCTTTCTGGAACATCACAGGTTCAATGGACCCATCTTCTCTGAGCCTCCACCCTCTACCAACTGGGTTCCAGAGAAGAGGCTTGGCCAGATGGCTGTGACGCCACACTGCTGTTTGGTATAAGGCTCTCAACACATGTTGCTGGAAGGCATCTTCTGTTGGGGGTAGATTTGCAGCTGATGAATCTGTGGTAGATGCTAGTGTGTACCTCAGCTCATCCAGGTTGGTGCAAGGACGTCCATTCTCCATTTTCTTTTGGCCATACAGGAGGAAGGCATACTTTCTTGCCACAGGAAAAGCCTCCTCTAGGCTTTCAGACAGTCCAAAATTGGCCATTTCTCACTCAGATGGGTCTTCAGTCTTGTGAAGGCAGTGGTCTTCCCAATTCTGTACAAGCTGCTTGTGGTATCGCAACCTGTGAGGGCGTGGCATGCAGGTAAACACTCACAGTGCTGCTCCAAGCTTCTGAGCGATGGAACAGACTGGGACAAATCTTTCCTTTGGGCCATGTCCAGAGTGCATGAACACTGTTGAGGATCCAAACATCCCTTTGCTTGTATAGTAGACAAGCAAAACCAGTACATATGTATCATCACATTTGACAATGAGACAAGAATGTGACTGTGCAAGGTGTATTGCATGTAACACCAATCTTGTGTCAGCCTCCTCCTGGTCACTATAAAGATCTGTCAAGCTGTCAACGCCTGACTTGCTAACCGTCTTAACCTCCTCATCATTTTCAAAGCCACCTGCCAAAATGACTGTGTTCTCTGAAAAGATTCTCTGTGGCCCTGTATTGGTTATGTAGTTGCTGACAAAGCTACATAGAGCAGCCTTGTTCCCACTGATCCTCAGGTATTTCCTGTAGTTAGGAACACTTGATTGTCCTGTGATAATATGTGTTGGTCTGCTGGTTTGGATGGTGCCTCTTCTTTGTCTTTCAAGGTCTTTGATTGAGTGTTGATGGTCATATCTGTCAAACACTATAACAACGCAGCTGATGCCTTCCTTTCCCATAATTGTTGCGATCCTTTTCCAGACACACTCACCCAGATCATTGTATGTCTGAAAGCCTGAGTCATGGAGACTCTGTAGAAGAGCCATGCCATCTATGATGTATGCTGATGGTTCTGCAACATTAGGCAGCTGCTGTATCTCTTCAACTACAGACTCCAGTTTCTTAGCAAGGTCAGCTTTTGTTGTCTTCCTCATGCTTCCATCATCATAAAACAAAGAGGGGGGGGACAGCAGCGAGTTCATGAGACATCACAGTCTCCATGGACACCTCTCTTTGCTTGGAGATACCAAGTAACCTTCGAAAGAGCACATCTGAGTCCATGTGAACCTTTCTGAGTACACTGACTCCAACTGATGTTTTCATTTGCACACTGTTTTCTTTTCTCTGGCTCCCAGAAGCTCTTAGTTCTTTTGGATTTTGCCAGGCGTTGTTCAATAAAGATGGCATTCTGCTCTGCATCGTCTTGGAGGAAGCTTGAGAGCTCTTTTGCAACTTTCTCAGATGCAACCTGACCACTTGCAATGTTGATCAGTTCCTCAGGAATGCTATCGAGATCAAACGGGTTCTGCTTCTGCTCCACTGCTTCCATTATCTTCTGTATGTCTCTCTCATCTCTGTCCATCCTAGATGCTCCATGCTCCTGGTGTGCTTTCGGGCACTTTGCATCAGTGTCACAAAGCTCTTTCATGGCATCCACATATGCTGTGGTCACATGTCTTGTCATCAACCATCTTGTGAGAGCTCCCTTTCGTAATGTGAAGCCAACAACTCCACCCTGACTCTTGCCTTCTCGGTTGATGGTTTGCTCCAGTGCCTGATCAGTAGCAACACAGTTGAAGTTTCGATCCTCCGACCGGCAAACAACAAATCCACCTTGTTGCATGAATGTGTATGCTTCTGGTTGTTCATGTTCAAGGGCTTTCATTTCGGCAACATAGACGGGCATGTACTTGGCATAATTTGTCCTTCCAGCAGCTCTGAACCAAGGCATAACTTCACATGCAATTCAGGTGAAGTTGAAAGTCAGCTTCACGCTTGGAACGAAGCATCCTTAGCAACAGATCAGCACCCTTTAGGAACGTTAACCAGTATCCAAAGGTTTGTTGTGGAAAATGTGTATACGGGGGGGGAGGTACCTTAACTCCCTCATTTGTGAACATCTGGATACTGTTCTGGATCTCAGGAAGTTCAGTCTCCACCTCACCGATGAGCTGTTGAGCAGTGGCCTTGTCATTATCATGAAATGCATGCTGTACATCTCATAGGAGTTGCTCTTGTGCTCCAGTCATTGCACATTGGCCTTGCTTTTCAAGCCATGATTGCATGGCTTTCCAAAAGAGCCGGAACAGGGCCTCAGAGGCTAGCTTTATGCTCCTTACTCCTCTTGCCACATGTTTCCCTTGAAGCAATTGTCGAGCAGTTCCCTCTGCATACACATCTGACTCAGTTAGTATGTCAAAGAGTCCATAGAGCTTTCCGATGATTGCAAGGTAAGCCATCATGATATGCATACCTCCCAGTCTCATTGTGATCTTTCCTTGTAAGGGTGGTGGCTTGCTCCACAAGATCTGTTGCGCTTTACTATAAATAGCTAGGTCTGCAGTCACAAGAATATGGTATTGTCCCAGTTCTGCAGCAAGCTGTACAAGTCGTATCATAGATGTGTAGATGGTGGACAATTCTGTGGGTCATTCTCTTATGAAGGGCATGTAGAGTACACAGGCAGGACAAGCAGTGTCTGACGTGAAGGCATTGAATGCAGACCATGCAGGGACATGCTGCTGATTCTCACTTATGTTTCGGGCCAGCTTCCATACCAGATCTCTATCTTCAGCTGCTTTATAGACTGCTGTGTTTGTGTGCAGTATCTCAAGTTTGGGAAGTTCAGGTGGTTCTGGCCGCTTTGGAGATTTGATGTATCTGTAATCAAAATTGAAATGAGGAGATAAGCTTGTGAACATATGCATTAAATATCAAATCAGAATACTCTAAATACATTTATACTCACCCCCCCCCCCCCCCCCCCCCCCCATTAATTTTTTGTATTTCATGTGACTGAGCAAATACATAACATAAACAGATTTCAGATTAAAAAAAATAAATACACAAAATGTACCTGTGAAGTTTATCTGCTGTGGAGACATGGCCTCTTCGGTACACAACAGAAGCCATAGCATGGGTTGTATGCTTCCCATCCAGAGTGTCCTCATTTTGATCAAAGTTGTCGATGGCTGCATCAACAATTCCGTGTTCAGAGACTCCAGTGAGGCCAGTTGGGATGTAGACATCACTCTCTGTCCTTGATATCTGGTCTGCTGCCACAGATGTGAGGAAGTGCCTAACCTCTGTATAGGAAACACAGTGCCCCATTGCACTGAGCTCATCGATGAGTGTTCAAGTTTCTTTAATAGTTGTCATACAGAAGTACAGAATACTTTCATACAAAATGCTTCTTACTGTTACGCTCCAGAGACTGTGCTAGACAAGATAGTATCAAATAACATAGTATAGCATGTAGTTTAGAAGAAGAAAATGAGGTCACAGTGTTCGGTATAGACATATGTACAATGTTCTGAGTTACCATATAATATACAATACTATGCAGTGTACTAATGTACAGTACTATATAGTGCAAAGCAGAAATGGGATGAGGTACAATTTAGGTACAATTTACAGTAAGGTGTACGAGTTGTAGTGCAATCCTTCATCAATAAATATAAAGTGTGGGGAGTGGGTGCTACAGTGTGTTTGTTTAAAGTGGGTGTGTGCTATAAAGTGTGTGGAGTGGGTGCTACAGTGTGTTTGTTTAAAGTGAGTGTGTGCGTGTGGATGTGTGTGCTATGTGCGTTTGGTGGTTGTTGTTGTGTAGGGGAGGATCTATGGTGGTTGTTGTTGTGTAGTGTTCATTCATTGTTCGTTTAGCAGCCTGATGGCCTGGGGATAGAAGCTTCTTCTGAGTCTTTCTGTGCTCGCCTTGAGACTCCGGTATCGCTTGCATGACCGCAGCAGTTCAAAGAGGCAGTTGTTCGGGTGACTGGAGTCTTTAATGATTCTCTTAGCCTTGCCCTTGCAACGCTTGTTGTAAATGTTCTGGAGGGTGGGGAGCCCCCCTCCAATTGTGCGTTCGGCTGAACGTGTCACTCTTTGTAGTCTGCTTCGGTCTTGTGCAGTGCTATTCCCAAACCAGGAGGTGATGTTGCCGGTCAAGATGCTCTCTATTGTACATGAGTAGAAGTTCTTAAGGATCTTCTGACTGACTTGGAACTTCCTTAGGCGCCTGAGGAAGTAGAGGCGTTGTCGTGCCTTCTTCACAACACTGTCAATGTGTGTGGTCCATGTCAAGTCCTCGGATATGTAGGCTCCGAGGTACTTAAAGCTGTTGACTCTCTCAACCGGTGCCCCGTCGATGCTGAGGGGGCTGTAGTCCTTGACCCCCGACCTCCTGAAGTCCACAATCATCTCCTTTGTTTTGCTGACGTTCAGGGAGAGGCTGTTTTCCTGGCACCATCCCGCCAGGACCTTGACCTCTTCCAGGTAGGCCCTCTCGTCGTTGGCAGAGATCAGGCCCACCACCACTGTGTCGTCAGCAAATTTGATGTGTCTTACCAAACTCATGATGAATCAAAATGGCAAGTCCCAGTGTGATTGGCGTCTTGATGTGACAGCACTGTGCAATGAGATCATGGCAGATTGCAATCACACACAGATTGTCCTTCAAAGCTGGTTCCTCATCACATGTTTGTTAATGTCTGTGGGCGTGTGAATCAACACACCAGTTCACAAAGTCATACAGGATACTTGCTGCATTGGAGATGCGATAGCCGATCACTGCTGACATATGATTTACAGTCATGTTCAACCTACTCCATGCTTTTCCTCAATATGTCTGCAGCCCTGTGTAATATTTGGGTTTCAGAGAGACTCTGACTTGTCTGTGTTGTCTCACAGTCTTCTGTCTTTTCTGTGAGTTGGGCAGCTTCCCTCATTGCATAACCAATGGGCATACTCTCAGAGCACACCAGATCTGACTTTCCGGCACATGCGACAAATACCAGCCTATCCTTGTAATGCTGTATGAGCCTTTCCTTCAGTTTCCAGGATCTATATTTCTTGTGTTGGACCGTGGTCTCATCTTCTTCCTCAGAAAGGGTCTTCAGTATGTCATCATAACTATCAGCCAAAGAGATTAGAGTCATCACTTTCATATCTTCAGACAATAATGTTTTATCAATGTCTTCAGTGAGCTTAATAAAGGCTTTGTCATAGATATTGGTCTGCTTTTTGTATTCTTGTCTTTGCCTGGCAGCTGCTATATTTCGTTCAGATATGTAGTGTGCAAGGCAGCTTCTATGATATTTGGCATCATACGCAAAGAGATCTGGGTATGAAAGTAGCCGAAGATGTACATCTTCATCAAGCCTTTCAGATGCTGCATGAAGGACCTTGTCTCTGGTACTCTTGCCTGTACCAGTTGTAATGGCTGTCAGAGGTTCTGGTCTAGTACTGGCCTTCCCACAAATGAAACAATCTCTTCGTATGTTAAATGATGTTGTATCAACCCTACTCAGTCTTCTTGATGACACTGGTGCAGGTAGGCTCTCACTCTCAACATTTACAACTTGATGCTCACTGATGTTGGTCTTACTGGAGTATTTTGCTCTACATGATACATGATATGATACATTTATTTTGGAGGAAAGTATGTCATCTGTATATGGAGCCAGGGTTTTAAGAACATCATCATCTCTCTGCTGAGCAACGGGTAAGTATGCGTTGGAGGCCTTCTACTGTGGGCCTTTGAATGTAGGGATCTTTTTTCTTGCCTTTTTCCAAATGTTTCCCACAGATGATACACAGATTTGGATCCAATGTCTGTAAGATATTCTCCATTGTTTCAAGAGACTAGTAAAAAGGAAAAATATACATTTCAGAATTTGTATTTTCACACACATGTAATACAATGTTGAATTACACATGTAACCTAACGTTATGGTATTATTAGCCGTAAGAATTGTGCTAATCATAGCCTACTCAACTTAACTACTACTACTTAACTACTTTCTAGTTAAGCTAGGCTATTTAGCTACTTAGATTAGGAAAGTTAGTCTCAGCATTTTCACATCACATAATATTTGCAATAATTTACCTGTCAAGTTATGAAGTATCCATGAAGACAATAATGCAGCTAGCTACAGCAGGATCCAACTGGTAGCCTAACACCACACCACACCACAACTGTAATAAACTGTAAGCAGTGCAGGCTCTACTGCCCTCTGCTGGTCTGGACCTCTATGACTCTGGCCTGGACATAGCAGTAACATTGAATTTGTCAACATGCTTCTCACCACTGATAATGGGATTTGGACTGAAGACTTCATTATGTCAATGTTTCATTTTCTTTAATTTAGGACACCTCATACATTTACTGATGTAACTCCCTGACCATGCATGCTATATTTACACATGTGGTATTGCTGGATTCAGCACAACCACACCTTTCCGAAAAGCCCTCATCTGTGTTTCTATAACAATCCATGGCAGAGGTACTACAAAGTAAATGAGAACATTCTGCATAGATATTAATTTTTTACATTTCCGCTTATTTTAAGTATGTGTACATAGGTATATATTTCCTACATGCATAAAGATATTCACATCCAGGTTTTTCTATTAGGTTAAGCAACTGTCTGACTGCTAGCATGCCAATTTTGAAAGCTCTTGGAGCTTGTATCATTAATCTACATGAGTTTATATGTCTCAACTCCCATACGGCCAGGCTATATTTTGGTTATTTTTTCCTTTGGGGGTGTATAACAATATCTATCAATTTACCTATTTTTGCAGTAAAATATTTTTATACAAGAATCCATTTCATATATGGGAGACCTTAGAGATGAGGAAAAACAATGTTGTGTTTTGTTCTACCTCCGGTAGGGGTATCTCAAAAACTAAAGCCCTTTTTGACAGTTTGTCACAGCACTATAAGCCTTAAGGAGACCACCGACCTAGATAGGGGGAACAAATAATAAAGGATGAAATCATTTGCAAACATCTTAATTGTTTAGAATAGTCAAAAAAAGAAAAAATATGTATTACAAATGTTTTGGTCGCATAATTTTATTACCCAAAATGGGGCGTGGTCTATTCAAAATTGCCGCTTTTTGCATGTTACTCCAATTATAATTTTTTTTAAACAGATGATATATATATATTTTCTCATTGTTTTTCATGTTACTAAATACCGAACTTTTTGCTAGAGGATTTTTTGATATGCCACCCGAACAGGAATTTATGACCTTTTATGACCCCCTAGTCATAAAAAAATCAATTATTTGCATACATTTTTTGTATAAAATGTTCTAAAAATCTGGATGAGTGATATATCAAAAAATCCTCTAGCAAAAAGTTGTGGTATATGGATAGGAGGAAACGTGGCCAGTTTGGTGTGTGGAGGTACTAGAGAAATTGAGATGTTTTGTTTTATGTGTAATACAAACTCATAAAATCTAATTTTGTACCCCCTAATAGGCAAACATTTTTTAATAGATATCACTATGAAACTTTCCCAGTTTGTTATGTACATATAAACTAAGAAAAAATATATTGCATGTTTTCTGAATTTTATGTTTATATATGCAAATGAGGCACTTCCCCATTCAATATATGCACATTTATGGATGCAATCATGCAAAATAATAAACGAAATGTGTTTTTTTTGACATTTTCTTGTTACTAGTTTGAAAGAAGACATGTAAAGGGGCAACATTATACAAAAATCTCAAAATTGCCCCCAAATCAGGACAATTGTATTTTAGGTGGGTGGTCTCTCCTTAAAAAACATGGAGAACCCTTATATGACTTTTGCTGCATCAGCCCCCACGATCCAATCTCTTCTGTACAAATCTGAAATAGTTTCAAATAAAAAATAATGGCTTTAATTTCCCCATTACAGGATATTTTACTTGATTAATTATTGGAAGAGGGATTTTGATTTAATTCACAAGGGGGAAAAGCATCTATACCAAAGATTATAAACAAGATAAAGTATGTGTATCTCTTTGTCTTGCGACCCCCTTGAGGGTGCCGACCCCAACATTGAGAACCACTGGTAGAGTACTGTAGAGGGCCACACTTCTCAACCTCCTGTTAGGATTCATAGAGGCAAACAGAGTATTATCATAAATAACAGCTCACTCCCAATTTCATTTAGTAAATATTGCATAGAACATCTGTTCTACCATATATGTACAGCAACTATATCAATTATTTTTCTTCATCAGAAACAAAGGGCTAAACCGACTCATTCCATGATCATGATAAATTCATGCTTTACATTATGTCTACAGTACTTACACAATGGATCAATAACATATTCTCATTTGTACTCCCTGCACCAATACTAAAAAGATGGGCTTAAAAAGAAAACACTTGATAGCTGTGTTCACCCCCTTAAGGCATAATGTGTATTTATTTCATCCATTCTTCACAATGTTGCATTGGAGTTCAATAGTCACAAGCTCACAGGAGCTTTGCAATGCAGTAACATACTGGTGTGTGCCATGCAAATCCTCAAGAGCTGTAGTTTCACTATTTAAATGCCTAATAGAGGGTCTGTTGCTAAGAGGTTCACCGATTGTCCAGATATATATCTATCAGCTTATCTAGGTACATACAGAATAACAGGTTGAAAATATCAAGTCTTTCCTAAAAACTTGTGCCTTCTCTCGGGGAAGAGAAGTTTGTACAATCTCATCGAAATGGACTTGAAAAGTAGAGTAGAGTATAGTCGAGATACGACTGATAGGTATCGGGTCTTTTTGTCACCCTGACCCAAATTGTGTTGATAAAAAACAACAACTTTGTTCTACATACACATGACAATTATACACAGTGTTAACAGTAATAGCGAGAACACTCCGGCAGGTCAGCAAATGACAAGATTAAAATCCTGCAAACCATAAACTATTTTACAAACTGAACTAAATGTAACTGACATTTAGAAACATGGCCTTTGCTTAAAATGACTAATGTATTTGTTAAACCTGACAAAAGTGAAAAAGATAATGTAGTTGACATGCTTTCAAGATGAATCGCTTAACAGTTTGATGACTTGATAGATCCACCCGATACCTAAACCTATGGTATATCAATCAAATGATATTGAGGCATCCGGTAAGAGATATTAGCACTTAAACTGTACATAAAAGAATCATCTTTCATATTTATAAATGTAAGATATTTATATTATTCTTCATATAGCTCTCTTTGTAAACGGTCTCCATAGATACAGTATGTACAGTAACGACTGCAACAGTTCTGTTGGCGCTGGTGTTGTGAGCAAAAGTTAGAGTAAAGACACAGGATCAGGTTCCCACAGTCTTCTTCAGGAGCTCCGTACGGCAAGAACGACTAACAAAAAAAAAATGATTCCTCCGCTCCGGTGATTCCACACACACACAAAGCCAGTCCCCGTACTCTGTGTTATATCCATCCCTGTGCCTGGCGGATAGCTCTCCTACAGTAGAAGAGAGGCGTGTGTCCAGGGTACTGGGACTTTTAACCAAAGTGACAGAGAGAGCGTGTCTGGCCATGTCCTTGTGCTACCTCTCGTCTTCGCGAGGACACAAAGACGACGGTCGCTCATCTCAGTGTTTTACGTTCAGCTTCCTGATAGGTGGTTTCCTGATAGGTTCAAGTGTTTCTGGTTTGTTTGTTGTTTTTTCTTCTTCTCTGAAGTCTACAATTTCCTCCTTTTGTACAAGTCTTGGAGAAAAGAAAACTGCATAGTCACTGTAGAGGAAACAAAGTTGTGGTTTGTCCAAAGATATTATTTTTGATTTAGTGAGTTTTGCGCTTTGATCCAGCCACGATTGGTCGAGCGAATTCCACAAAATCGTCTATGAGGACTGGCCATGCGCCTGAGAGGAGAAAGGAAAGCACATGATTAGATATTACAGTAGTGTGGCATCGTGTTGCTGTATGGAGTTCTACATATTACCGCATTAAGTCGTGGTGCAACTGTTCATATTTTTTGCACAATACTGTTATATATTCTATTCCACTGTCTCTTCTCTCAAATTTTGTGTATATATTCTACAACAATCCTGCACATTGTACAGCCCTGTCCCATATTCCATTCTATTTTTATTCAGATTTAGTTTATATATTCAATACAAATTTATTTTATTCTACTTTAATTTACAATTCCTTAACACGTTGGGTGCCGTTAACGTAGATCTACGTTTCTGTCGCCCAACCGCTGAGTGCCAGAAACGTAGATCTACGTTTTTCTCACAGTATTTATTTTAATTGCTATTGCCATTCATAATTCAGCGGGGCACCTTGTGCATACTGTTCCGAGTGTGTCTGAGCTGGCAGACAGTCTTATACCACCCTCTAACGCCTTCGGCCATTATTGCACCCCACTAGAAACAAGTTAGTTTCTTTTCTCTACCGAACTGCGGCGTGGGGGCGGGTCCTAAACACTCCGGCAAAACACACGCTTGTAGGGATGGTTTGGACAACTGACCCCGCCCGCCCGTTCATGTTGCAATGCCCAACAACGTCGGAGACAGGATCGCTGTGTATAACTGGAATGGCGATCAGATAATTGGATTCTTTTTTTTGCATTACATCAGATACAAGGTAAGAACACTATATATAAATTTGATCGTTGATCTGATATTTATTTCTACCCCGATTGAAGCTATCTGTGTTTTATGTGTGTGGCTGTTTTCCGTTGGGTGCAGAAGGGGAGGGGGGGCGCGCCGGTCTAAACCACATTGCATGCTTGCACGAGGAAGGATAATAATGATGATCTAGTGTTGATTTCAGGAAAACTTGTTTATTGAATTACACAAAAACGCTGTTTTCGCATCTTTTTCCTGGAATGACTCAGAAGCACCCAAACTATATTCATATTCAAAACGGTATAAAACGGAAATGTACGGATGAAAAAATAATCAGTTAATGGACGGCAAGGCCAGGTCACTTCCCAGAAGGGGCGTGGCACTCAATGTGTTAAAGGTCCCCTATTGTAAAAATGGCCTTTCCAGTGTTTTGCATGGTTTTCAAGCAATGTGGGGTTGTACCAACACTGACAATTTGAAATCTGTATCAAATCCCGTTTCTGCAGTTCAGCAGAGACATTGACTGCCAGCTATTAGCCTCATCCTGTAGTAGCTACCGCCACCGCTGTAAACGATGGGAGTCACTCACCTTGTTTGCAGGGCTATAACTATTTAAATATTATAGCTATGGATGCAATACTATGGCCCATTTGACATAGAGTATCTATCGTTCAAGATGTGAAAAAGGAATCTTTTTTCCATCCATACATTCCCGTTTTATACCGTGGTGAATATAAGTATGGTTTGAGAGCGGTTTAGGGTAATTCCTGGGAGGCTAGTAATAGGCTGCGACGCATATTATACTTAATCCATTGGCATTTCGTCCCTATACATGCTACAATTAAAAATTTACTGTCAATAACGGCATTAGTTAGTACAACAGCATATGCTGATCAGGGCGATGGCTATGAAAACAAGGCACAACCAAGCTGAAATTGACGTTAAATTGCTCTTACCTGTGGCCGATGAGATTCCAAAAAGAATATTCCAATTATTTGATTGCCATCTGCTAGATCGTATGTCCATTTGGGCCACGACATAACCCCCCACAGCATAATGAATCGGGCGTCCCGAAAGCGATTCAATGCGATCATGTATACCCCTCGGTCCAGGGCAGGCTACTCAAAAACTCCACCCGGATGAATTTCAATGATACACAGCCACATACACAGAGTCACAAAGGGAGTGCAACATCGGCCGCATACCATATTGTACTTTTGCGATCTCAGAGTCATTCCATATGGTTACACAGCCTTCCTGGATGATTTATGAATGGAAATAGCGAATAAAAAACAACGATCAAATAACGTATATATACTTGGTTGGCGTTATTCGATTGGCGGACAAACACGTATTAAATCGTTGTTGGCAGGGAATGAGTTAATATACTTAATTAAAATAACTAATCTGAAGGACAAAAGGCACATCACTAATTTTTTTTTATCAATTTTTTTGTATTATTACTTACATGAAAACAAGACAACACAAAAACCACAATAACAATACACAGAACTTCACAGGGAGATAACAGAAACAATAATAATACAGAAATAACAAATTATAAAAAATAAAAAAACAGAGTACAACATTTTAAATTCAAAGGGGTACTATCTCATAAATGGCCTTTCCCAGTATTCAGCACCGTTTCCCGGCCGTGTGGCCCTATATTAATAAAACGTATGTCTCTAATTCTCATAAAGGCGTATTCTTCCAATTCCCCTCACAACATTCACCCTCACCGAACGGAGTCATCTCAAAATGTGCATATCAGTTGTAAGGGGTACAATTCCCTGACTGTATTGAGAGTATGGTATCATTAAACCACTACTTAGTTATGTACTTTAATTACTGGCCATACAGTACACGGTATATCTGGTGAACACCCACACAAGAATACGGCTTAACAAAGAAAGTTATATTTAGAAGTATTTATTATTAGAGCAGCAACAATAGGTTACAATATTGAGAATTATGAATTGCGCTTATATGGCGAAGAACACTTAAGTAGGTCAAGAGCGTAAGTCCATGAGCATATTAAGATGGGTATAACTGACACCACCTGTAGCATAAGAATTACATAAGGCACACTCGTAGTCAGCTGGAGATACTAAGGGGGTTCCCTCCGGTTGTAAGCCAGCAGGGGAGAGGAATGGTCGGGAGCAAAGTCTGGATCAACGAGGAATAAAGAGACTCCAGATACAGGAGACAGTGCAATAATCCTTTGGTCCGTAGACAAAGCAACAGCTATACTCCGGTATGCAAGACAGCATGGATGAAAGCTAGCCAGCCTCTGTGGGTCCTAGAGGCGGGCTCGATGGTGCTCCTCACAGGGTAGATCCCACACAGCAGTGGGGTAGAGGGTTCTCTGCTCCAGCAGCCACAGTACCAAAGCAATATAATCCAGCCGGAAAAGGCTCTGCATTCTCCGGTGTACATATCCAACGGTTCTCGTCTAGGACTCCTCGGATGGCGGCACGAGTTTAGGCCGCCCAGCCTGGATAAGTGCACTAGCTCGGTACGACGAACCGGTGGTAATGCTGGTCACTGTAGAACGGTAGCCGCACGATACACTATAAATAATAGACTATTACTTTACAATAGAATAAGTCGAACTCGACGATACAGCGTTAAACTCTGACACTTTAGCTATCTATTCGCACGCGGTTCTCAAGGCTCTATTTAGGGGCAAAAGGGGCCCACTTCACGGCACGTTGTATCGTGGTGAAGGCTTCAACGTTTTGGGTCAACTCACTTTTAGGCTAAGTTACTAAGTGCTGCTGTATCCACCTGCGCCGTATTTATACGTAAGGTGAATAATCTAGTGCCAACCTCAGTTCTGTCTCGTATTACTGCGCAAACCTGGACATGTTGAGACATGTCTTAGCGGTAGCTTTGAACTTGCCATTGGGGGTATGGCCGTTGGCGCCTAGGGGTCGCTGTCCAATAGGAGAACGAATATTATGGTCTGGCCTGTACCTAGGTAAAGGGATATTCCGTGTATATATACAAAGAATATACAAGGGATATCAGACGATATACAAATATTATACAATATATCTCAAGTAATAAATATATATATTCGGTTTAATCTGACCCTTTGTAACATCAGTGATGTCAGAGATTTCCCAGCTGCATAACAATGTGGCAGTTGCCACCGGGCCACACAGTGGTTGGAGCCCAGCCTCAAAACGGCTTAAGGTCTTGAGGTAGAAAAACGCTGCTCTTGAGTACCCGAATAGAAATACAAAACAATGAACCTTCTTGAAAAACAAAAACCTACAGAGGTGTTCCATAGACTCACAGGAACCGTGTAAAAGTGCCCAAATAGTGAAGAAATAGCAAAATAGCTCCCCCCAATAAAATCCCCCCAGTTAAAGTCAAGAGGACAACACAAAAGACAAGACAAACAAGACATTTCCTCCTCCCCCTCCCACGAGACCGCCGGACTCCCCCGGACAAGCACCCCAACCCCGCTCAGCCGCACACGGCGGTTCTGACCTTTTCAGCTGCTGCGACCCACAGTTCAATCCCAGCCTGCCCCACCCCAATCACCCGTGCTGTGGATATCTCAAGATAAATCACATCCATCAGTGTTAGGGACCAGTTCATCACTGTGAGCTTCTCAGGCTACTTCCATCTCAATGCAATCAGCTTCTTCGCTGCTGTGACGCCTGCTAGGATAACCCTCTTTTGTTGTACGAACGCGGGTAGTTAGGCCTGCCACGATAACACATTTTGCTGGGCGATTAATTGCCCCCGAAAATATCGCGATAAGCGATATTATTGCGACCGGTTAGAGAATTTTTTTGAGAAATTTATTTCCCAAAACTTTTATTTTGAAGCCCACCGCTCCGTCTTTTCCGGTTTAAGACTTTTATTTTGAAGCCCACCGACCGGACCGGAAGTATTGTTGTGATTATCCTAGCCGACAACTTGTCTCGTCCGGTTGTGTTTTTTAGTTTTAACGTTAGCTACTAACGTTAGATGCAGCTACTACAGGCAATCAACGATGAGGAGGAAGCGTCAAAGCAGTATATAATAGAATAGCTGTGGTGCGTAGGCACTGCAGCACGACTCGAAAACGACCCGTTATAATAAATTAATTCATGTTTAACTTGTCCCCGTCTCCAGTGCTTTGACTAGCCCCACCCGTTCATTGTAAACAATGATGCATGTAATTGTATTAACGTTATTCTGTGTTATTCTAACGTTACACTACAAATAACGCTACTTGGTTAAAAGGAGCAACACTATTGAGAAATGTATTAAGCTATATGTGGCGTTGCTACTGCCCCACGGAGCTCCCGTGCTGTGCTCTGTAGTAACGCCAGCGGCCAACCCACACGGAGAGAGACTGCAAGGGGCACTGGTTCCGCCTCATTAAAACAAACGCGCAAATAGCAATTAATCGCGCCCGTCAAAATCATTGCATTCATTTTAATTATCGCGGCAATTAATCGATTTATTGCTTATCGCGGCAGGCCTACGGGTAGTGTTGTTATATCGTTCAGGAGTAGCGTAACAGCTGTGTTGTGAAGGGCCAGATTAAAGCGGAGAATCTACATTTATTGTTTTATATACCTTGTATATTATTTATATATACACGTTATATCCCTTTAAGCCTGCGTGTAAATCCTAGTAATATTCACTTTCCTTATGGATAATGCCCCCGACGGTGGCGCCAGGCAGTCTCGCACTCAGACAGGTTCAAGGGCGAGTCTGGGCAAGTCAGGACATGCCCTTGGCAGCGCATTGATTCCGGGCAAGTAGTTAGGTTTGGCACTATAAAGCCCCTTAAGTATATATATCGGCGCAGGTGCGAATAGCAGCAGTGTGACAGTTCAATGTGATTCTAATGTAGTGAGAAGCAGTTCGTCTAACAGAGCGTTGAGAACCACGTGCGAAGTGAATAGTAAAAGTGTCAGATTTAATGCAGTAACGTCAAGTTCGACTTAGCTTAATGTGAAGTAAAGAGTCGTTAATTATTGTGTATCGTGCCAACAGCAGTTCGTTCGTGTGCAGCATTACCCAGCAGTTCGTTCGTTTAGCTAGTGGACCTTAGCCAGTGCGCGTGGACTAAATACATTGGTACCAGCACACGAGGAGGCCTAGTCGGAGAACCTACTGGACATGTGCACAGGAGAACCGACGGCGGCGATTGCAGAACCAGTATTGGTTGGATTATATTGATTGTGGAACGTACTACCTGGAGAAGAGCATCGTTAATCTCCACTGTCGTTTGGATTTAAACACCGTGAGGATCTACATTCGGGCTGGCCTCATGGACCGAGGCTAGCTGGCTATCATCATTGCTATTGGGCAATTGGATTACAGTTATTGCTTTTGATGCTGAGTTTTGGATTACAAGGACTGGCTTCTGTACGTGAATCCCCTTCTTCTTCAATTGATCAGACTGAGTATCCGAACATTCCTCTCTCCTCCAGAACTTACAACTCTGGGAGGAACCCCATTGTCTCCAGCGGTACCAGCGTTGCCCTCTATAATTGCCATTCTACGCCAGGCGGCGTTAGCCTAGTACCCCATCGTAGGAATTATTCTATTCCCATGGACTTATGCTACTGACTGACTTTATGCCTATTCTTCGCCATACAAGCGCGACCCTAATTCTCATATCTGTAACATTTACTGCATAATAATAAATACCCTCAAATGATATTTCTTTGTCAGTGCCGTGTTATTATGAGTGTCTGCCATATATTAGATGTACTGTCTGGCCAGTAATTAAAGTACATACCTAGCAGTGGTTTAATCTAGGGCTGTCTTAAATGCTTCGAAGCTTCGAACGTTCGATTCGATGGCACAAGCTTCGAACATTAAAAAAAAAAATCGAAGTTAAAAAAATAATAAAATAAAATAAAATAAAAAAGATTTTTTTTCAAAAAAAATTTTTTTTACTTCGATTTGTGTGTGTGTGTAGGTGTGTGTGTGTGTGTGTGTGTGTGTGTGTGTGTGTGTGTGTGTGTGTGTGTGTGTGTGTGAACTACCCATCCCAGTTAGGACAGCCGAATCCCGTCCAATCTTTCGCCGTCGACTAAAGACTCACTTCTTCAACCATTATCTGAAATGATAAAAAAATAAAAATAAAAATCTAACCGTGACTAACCTTACTGTCATGCACTTGTCCTAATAAACTAACCTACACTGTAACACGCAACACTTTGATGAACATTGTTACTCAGCTGATAGAGTTGTACCCTTCTTGCTGTCTTGTCGTACAGAACTTGTAAGTCGCTTTGGATAAAAGCGTCAGCTAAATGACTAAATAAGTGTGTGTGTGTGTGTGTGTGTGTGTGTGTGCGCGCACCTTGTAGAATTCCACACATAAGAAAGAAAGATACTGGGATGAATAAACAAAATAGGAAATAAAATGTAGAAATGCATGCAATACATAAATAAATATGAATCTCCATATATGAAATATAACATTTAGATAAGGTGCTACTGAGATGTTTTGGTGAGTTCTTTGTTTTTGTGTGGAAGTTGCCCTTCTTAAAAATGCATGAACATTCACTGATAATTGGTCTGTAGTGGAGTCTACAAGGTCTACATTGCCGGACCATGTAGAATCCGGACCTTGTAGACTGACATAATTCTGTGCATAGTTTAGTCTACACAGGCCATATTTCAAATAATCAAAATCTTACTTCATTAATCTTAAACATTCTTGATTTGGGGGATTGGTAGTTCCCATGAAATCTGAAGTTGTTCAAACGACAACAGCGATCCACCTTGAATTAAATCACACAGCCGAGTGAAACCTTGTTGGATGCGTCAGTCACGAAAGGGGCTACTTAATTAATTAATCCAACCCACTTTATTTATAGAGCACATTTAAAAACAACAACGTTTACGAAAGTGCTGTACAAGTCCCACAACATAAGATAAAAAAAAAAAAAAAAAAAAAAAATTAAAAAAAAAAATTAAAAAAAAAAAAATCGAAGCTTCGAATTAAAATCGAAGCTCGGCCCCGAAGCTTCGATTGCCAAAAAAAGCTTCGAAGGTCAGCCCTAGTTTAATCTATCACAATCTTTAATACAGTCAGGGTTTTGTAACCCCTCAGTTACAAGCTGTGAATGGGATTGTTAAGCCACATAGATCTGAAAGTTTGTCCGTTATTGACTTCCAGAAGCGGGCTACTGGTGGGCAATCCCAATACATATGCATATAAGTGCCAGTGGCCCTTTGAGAGCACAAAGTGCACCGAGAGTCGGTTACCAGTCCCATAGCAAATAGCTTCCTAGGTGTAAGATAGGTCCTATGAATATAATTAAAATTAATTTGCTGGTGATTGGGGTTGCGGGAGGACAATGCCACATTTGTCCAAACCTCATCCCAGTCAAACTCGGGGTCCAACTCCGGGATATCCCCACGCCAGATTGTATCCAATGATACATTTTTATACGTGGATTGAATTAAGAGCGTATAAAAGTCTGAGACAAACCCTCTGGAGGTTGTCCTGTCCACTATGAGCCTGAGGAAGGGGTGTGGGTGCAAAGCTTGAGCCCACGGCACGCCATGCGCCTCCCTCAGCGCTGACCTTAGTTGAAGGTAAAGAAAGAAGGACTCGCCGGGAAGATCATAAAATTCTTTTAAGTCCTGAAACGCTCGAAGGCCGTTCTTATCATAAATATCCCCCAGAGTATGAACTCTCCTCCTTTGCCATTGAGGAATACTAACCGGTTTGTGCCCAACAAGTAGTTGCTGGTTATTAAAAATTGGAGAGTCCAGGTGCCATGGGCATTTAACCGCACACGACTTCTGTACATTACGCCATGTTTGGATCACGTGAGTTATGATCGGTCCATATCTTAGTCGGCATTTTGAAATAGGGATAGTGGAGTATACTACATCCTGTAATCTTAGCGGTGAGACCGCCGCCGCTTCTAAGGAGCGCCAAGATACAGCATCTACAGGGTCTAGCCAGCACATCAGAGGTCTCAGTGAAAAAGACCAGAAATAAAGCTTAAAATCAGGGATTGCGAGGCCCCCATCTTGTTTCCTACGTTGAGTGGTAGCTCTTTTGATTCTCGGGCGTTTGTTATTCCAGATAAACTTAGATATCATCGATTGTACCTTGCGCCAGTGGTCTATTGGAGGGGGCAGGGGAGCATTGAGCTAACAAAATGTATCCAGGACGTTCATTTTGATTATGGAAGCCCGGGCTTGTAAGGAGTTAGGAAGGGACGACCATCTATCTAGATCCTGGTGTATTTGATCATAAGTACCCGTGAAGTTGTATTTAGTAGTTTGACTTAGTGTGGGGAATATCTCTATGCCTAAGTATTTAAAATGTTCCACTATGGGGATATCAGCTGGTAGTCGCACCGACTTGGCCAGCTCATTAAGAGGTAGGCAGGCTGATTTGTTCCAGTTAATCTTAAAGCCTGACAATTTACCAAAGTCGTCGATTATTTCCAGTAATTGTGGCCGACTGGGAGGAGTCATTCATAAAAATCAGTAGGTCACCTGCATAGAGAGCAATTTTGTGTGATGTATTATTGATCATTATGGGGACGATGTCCTCCGATTGCCTAATAAATTGGGCCAATGGTTCGAGGGAAAGCGCGAATAGTCCTGGGCTCAGAGGACAACCCTGTCTAGAAGATCTGGAGACTGGAAAAAGTGTGGAACAGTTTTTGCCTGTCAGTATCATCGCCGACGGCGAGGCATACAGGACTTTAATCATATGAATAAAACTCTTTCCAAGTCCCATAACCTCAAGTACCTTCCACACAGGTATGACCATTCTAGTCTGTCAAATGCCTTCATGGCATCCAAGGACAGAACTGTGGCCGGAGTTGTATTGTCTTTACTGTTATTGATTACATGTAACAGCCTCCTAAGATTATCTGCAGCCAGGCGCCCCGGAATAAAACCAGTTTGATCGCAGTGTACCAGTACCGTCATAAACTTCTGCAGGTGGCGGGCCAGTACCTTGGCAAACACTTTTAGATCGGCCCGAGAAGACTCAAGGGCCTATAGCTACCACAGTCATTGGGATCTCTATCCTTCTTGAGAAGTAAAGAAATCAATGCCATGTTGACATCTCTTGAGAACTCCCCTTGTTCGATAGCGCAATTGATCATATCGAGCATCAATGGACCCAATTAGTCCCAGAAAGCTAAATATACCTCGGGTGGAATCCCATCCCAGCCTGGTGCCTTAGCCCTTTGCATTTCAGCAATCGTCTCCCTAAGTTCCATAAGAGTGATCGGTTTCCCCAGTTCCTTAGCCTCTTCCTCAGAAATGTGGGGTATCTCAAGCCCGCCAATGAACGATTCAAATTAAGAATTATCGAAATTAACCTCTGAGCTATATAACTGTGAGTAAAACTCTTTAAAAGTGTTGTTGATCTTTTTCGAATCAGTAGTGACTGTTCCCTGTCGCATCTTGATCGAAGGAATATCCGAGAAATGATCATTCGAGCGTATTTTCATTGCCAGTAGATGGCTAGGTCTGGAACCGTGAAAGTAGTAATTTTGCCTTGTCCTATGTATCAAGAACTCAGGCTGTTGTTTAAGTATGGAGTTTATTTCTTTCTTGACTATCTTGCGTTGTGTGTAGTTAGTCGTGTGTGTAGTTGTTCATTATAGTTAGCTTGCAAAGATGCGTACAGGTCCGCGTATAATGTTTCCAGTCCTTCTAGTTTTTTTGACCGGGATTTACGCAAATTGGAGGCGAAAAGTGTGACATGACCCCTGATAAATCCCTTCAATGCGTTCCACAGGACCCTAGGGTCTTCGACTGTGCCGACGTTGATCTGCAAGAATTCAACTAGTTTACTCCTGAACTCAGTACAGAAATCGCTTTTTAATAAGGTTGAGTTAAAACGCCATCTGGGAGCTCTCGTGGAGAGCTTGCCAAAGGTTGCTATAAGGGAAATCCCCTTGTGGTCCGAGAGAGCTAGGGGAACCAATGAGACGTCGAAACTATTGTTGGGGAAAATGTGTATATGAAGTGAACTAGTTTAATATAGGTCAACTAAGCAGTACTGAAAGACGGTCTGGCTGATGTTCTTAAAACAACTTTGAGATAGGCAGATAGACATTTCAGTACATCACGTTGTGTGCTTTTAATCTTGTACATCATATCGTGTGCTTTTAATCTTGTACATCATATCTTGTCCTTTTCTCTCTTTCATACACACACACATCTCACTAATCTTGACTCTCTTTCATACACACACATATACACACACACATCTCACTAATCTTGACTCTCTTTCACACACACACATATACACACACATCTCACTCAATCGCATCTCTCTTCGATGTTAAATCTATGTGTCATTTTAATGTACGTCATGTCATATCTGATATAATATGTCACGTCATCATATCTGTCATGGGGGGGCAGGGCTGAGAAGGGATTTATGGGACAAGCAGAGGGATTGAGAAGTTAGAGTGTTTTTCTTCAACTGTGGTGACCGTCTGCTGATCCATAGCTTCTGCTGTTAAACCTTCTGTCCTTAAATAAATTGCCTGTTGAAACTGGAAATAACGTCTCCTGCTGTGTTAACGACTACTCAGCCACAACATTTGGTGACCCTGACGTGATAGATTGCTCCACCGGGCCTTTCATACGGCCAGTTCCTGGAATCTCCCGTAGACATTCTGGCGGTTGTCGACAAAGAAGGTGAGCGTTGTGCTTTTTATTATAATAATCCGTGAGAGATTCTGCGGGAGGAAAAAGTGAGCTGGCTGTGTGACTGGTTTTGGATGGACGACTAGAAAACGAACACGAGTGGTGAGGTGTTGACACTAGGGCGAATCCTCTTTTAACAGGCTATAAATGCGCCACTAATCAATTTTAATTGCATGTTTTCGACCTGTTTGGTCAAACTTTTCTCCGACCCTTTACAAAACACTCTCCCTATTCCCCACTTCCTTGTTATAACTGTGGTTGGCTGGTCATGGTTGTTTTGTAGGTTCCGGCCCTTTCATACACACACATATACACACACACATCTCACTAATCTTGACTCTCTCTTTCATACACACACATATACACACACACATCTCACTAATCTTGACTCTCTCTTTCACACACACACATATCTCACTCAATCGCATCTCTCTTCGATGTTAAATCTATGTGTCATTTTAATGTACGTCATGTCATATCTGATATAATATGTCACGTCATCATATCTGTCATGGGGGGGCAGGGCTGAGAAGGGATTTATGGGACAAGCATAGGGATTGAGAAGTTAGAGTGTTTTTCTTCAACTATGGTGACCGTCTGCTGATCCATAGCTTCTGCTGTTAAACCTTCTGTCCTTAAATAAATTGCCTGTTGAAACTGGAAATAACGTCTCCTGCTGTGTTAACGACTACTCAGCCACAACATTTGCTTGTCCCATAAATCCCTTCTCAGCCCTGCCCCCCCATGACAGATATGATGACGTGACATATTATATCAGATATGACATGACGTACATTAAAACGACACATAGATTTAACATCGAAGAGAGATGCGATTGAGTGAGATGTGTGTGTGTATATGTGTGTGTGTGAAAGAGAGAGTCAAGATTAGTGAGATGTGTGTGTGTATATGTGTGTGTATGAAAGAGAGTCAAGATTAGTGAGATGTGTGTGTGTATATGTGTGTGTATGAAAGAGAGAAAAGGACAAGATATGATGTACAAGATTAAAAGCACACGATATGATGTACAAGATTAAAAGCACACGACGTGATGTACTGAAATGTCTATCTGCCTATCTCAAAGTTGTTTTAAGAACATCAGCCAGACCGTCTTTCAGTACTGCTTAGTTGAACTATATTAAACTAGTTCACTTCATATACACATTTTCCCCAACATTATCAAAAATATTAGGGGACGCGAATGCATAGTCTATTCGAGAGAAGGTTGTGTGTCTGGCTGACAGGTGAGAGTAATCCTTGAGGGTGGGATTGGATATGCGCCAGAGGTCTGCGAGCCCCGTGTCCTGGGCCCACATCCTGAGGGCCTTAGAGGACTGTTTTTGGTCACGTGTTTCAGAGGACCCGGACCTATCCATCTCCGCACCCCAGCACGCATTAAAATCGCCACCCACAATGAGAGCGTATCCAGTAAGTTCCAACATATTCCTTGCGATTGTTTTATAGAACGCTGAATCAAATGTGTTAGGGGCATACAATGCGATTATTGCTATCTTCCTATGAGAAAACTCAACTTTTGCTATAGTAATCCTTCCCTCCGTGTCCGACCACACATCCAGGACTTTGATATCAAGGTTACGTCTTGTAACTATAACGACTCCTTTTGTCTTATTGTCGGCTGAGGATGAGGAGATAACACGATATTGTCGATTTGCTAGCCTTGATACATCACTCACCAATAAATGCGTCTCACTAAGGAGAGCAATGTCAATACTTCTTCTCTTCAATAACCAAAGGACACTGGTACGCTTGTGTGGGGTGTTAAGACCTCCTGCGTTCCAAATTAAAATATTCAATTTAGCCATGGTCGAATTTGTCTAAATGCGTAGAGAACATACCAGTGCAGCCAGGCTGAGGACAGAGGCGCTGATCCAGGCGGGCCCAGACGGTCAATCCCAAGAGTTCAGAGGAGGAACAATTACACACATATAGGAAAACAGTACAGAAAACACAGAAAAATACCACCCCAGTTACAACCCCCCCTACTTCTACTCTATACACTAACCCACCCATCCTAATATTAACCTTCCTATACCCACTCTCCAATCCCCTTCCTATGCTCCATCCACTAACGATGGTCATCTTCCTATCGTTTCCCACTGGAATCATGGATCCAATAAGACGCTCTTCACTCCGACCCCCTCTCTAGATAAAACCCTGATTAAACCCCCCACTAGTCCAAGAAACAAAATAAAAATAAAGTTATTGGTCAAGGTGCAAGCATTTCACAGTCCCTCTGGTCAGGCACATAAGCTGGAATGACAAAATCCTATATAAGAATAGGAGTAAACACCTTCATTAACTCGGAGGTAGTAATAAGCTATACCTGACACAACCTGTTATTATATATATATATAACCAACCTTCAATGACCGGAGCCTAAGGCTCAAATCCGGCCAAACCCAGTCTTAAAAAAAGAAAAAAAAATAGAAACACAACAAAACAGATCAACCGAAGGTATTACTAGTGAAAACAAACGTGAGCATTGGCCCTAATATGAGCCAACTATAAGGGAAAATTTTGTTATTATTATATAATAACTCAACGCCATCCCTGTAACCAACTACTTCTGAATCTGCGTATCAACGTCGCAATGCTTCAGCACAAATAGATAAAAAAAAAATTAAAGCATACCAGAAGACAGTTAAGGCAGGACCCGATCACAGTTAAATTGTGCAAACAGATGTCATTTAAACAACAATAAAAAAAAAATATTAAGCCTCCGGTTACCACAGTGCGTTGCTCCCGTATGATCAGCTTTTAGCGTCCCACTACGGACACTCAAATACAAATGGATATAAAAAATTAAAGCATACAAGAAGTTAGTTAAGGCAGGACCCGATCAGTTACATTGTGCAAACCGATGTCACTTAAACAGCAACAACAACCAAAATATGTAAACATTAACGGGTCTCGAATGTCCCGGTACGGGCGATAGACATAGCATGCTAGTTAGCCCGAGGCTAGCGCGTCCGCTAGTGATGAATCCAGCTAGCACACTAGCATCCGTTATGTACACTGTCCAGCTAGCTCGCTAGCATTCATAGAGGCGACGCATGTACGACCACGAGGTCAGCAATAGCAAGTAACAGAAGTCAATGAGATGCCCCGCTAGTTTGGATGGGCAAGGACCAGTTAGCCTGTTTGGGCATGACATTATACATTTGTGATTAGTCCGCCATATCAATGTATTGGCCCACATTGCCACGTCACTCACCCGACACAGTTATCAAGCTACGGTCTCGGCTATCCCCCCCGAGATATTCCTCCGGTTTAGCCATCGACCAAAAAGATCGACGTTCATCGCCCTTACACAGCACAGATAATCTTGCGGGGAAGAATAGCGTAGGCCTCAGGCCCAATTTCCATAGCCTGGCCATGACCACTTTGTATCCGCCTCTCTGTGCTTGAACCTCCGGCGTAAAGTCTTCGAAAATGGCCACTTTGTGATTGCCGAGACTGAGTTCACCTCTCCTGGCACGGGCCGACCGCATGATGAGCTCCCTCTGTTGTAGCCTGTTTAGCTTAACAATGATGGGCCTCGGCTCCTTGTTCCCTCCAGGACTGGTCTTGCCCGCTCTGTAAGCCAACTCGCACATGGGTGGGCTGGGGAGGACATCCTCCCCCAGTATCTTTTGCAACAACTCCGGCATGGTCTCCGAGGGACGACCTCCCTCACTGCCCTCCGGGACACCAACGATCCTGATGTTGTAACGCCTCTCCCGGGACTGCATTTCAACAATTACCGTCTGGAGTTTGGCAACGTCAGCCTGCCTAGCCAGCAGGGAGCTCTCCAGACACGCCATCCTCTCGCCCTGTTGTGAGGCCTCTGTCGTTAGCGAAGCTAGTTCGTTAGCATTAGCCGTGGAGGCAGCGTGTAGCGACTCCATCTTCTCTCTCAACGGGTCGACTGCCAACCTAATTTCCTCCGTCACTGCCCGATGAAGGGTATCAAAAAATTACGCCTGTGCTTTTTTTTGCGCTTCAGCGAAGCGTACTTCAAAGTCTGCATGGAGTTTGGTCATGACCGAGAGAACAACTTCACTTATTTCACTGATTCCGGGGCGAAGGAGAGGATGGATTCGGTGACAGTCTGCCGGCTGGCGTACTCATGGCCCGGGTCTCCATTAACACCGCAAAAAGTTGAAAAAAGTCGACGAAAGTAGTTGACACTCAACAAGAAAACAAATGACAAATAAAATAAAGACTAATGGGGTGAAAAGTGTATTTTAGCACGTTAGTAGGGAGCTCTCGTGAAACACGTCCTACACCATGAATGCCTGGCTCCGCCCCCCCAAGGCACATCACTCATATGAACGCAGTGACTTGTGTCATTCTGTCAGAACAGTTTGTATAAACAAATGTGATGCTGTACACTCCTCTATCTCAGCCTGCTTACCTAGACCCTTCTGTCCAGGATTTTTTGCGAAGTTTTATATAATAATATATATATTATATAATAATAATAACTTTGAACAATTGAACGCAATCATCCCAGTCTCATCCCGGATCAATTACAAAATCCTACCCCTCTACCTTCAGGAACTCATCACTCGACAATCCTCCACCCGCACCCTCAGATCTGCAGGTAGCCTGCTCCTTCAGGTCCCCAATACCCGGCTCTGCACCATGGGTGACCGAGCCTTCTGCACGGCTGCACCACGCCTGTAGAACAGCCTCCCCATCCAGCTGAGGGCACCACAGAGCCAGGGCCCTCATTTATCAACAATGCTTAGAAAGTGTTCTATTTTCGTTCTTAACACTTTCAGTGCCCAGCAGGGGGCGCACATTTAGTGCTTGAATGCCCACCATCCACTTCAATGTTAGCATTAATATCGCCTAATCTATGTTTTAAATTATGGCTATGTGTCTAATCTGCCCGTCGCTTATCAATGACTCATTTTCCAGTCAACATTGTCGAAGCGGATTGTTTTTTTTATCGGTTCATTTCCGTTTTATAGCATTTTGAAAAGCACTCGTTTTCAAGGGGGAAAAAAAGAATCTGTGATGAACGCCCTGTACTGTAATATTCTAGAACGGTCGTCATTTTTTGGCCTATATATGAATAGTTTTCAAATAAACGCTAGATTATCGATAGTATATGTGCACGCTGGTGCCGCGAGCTGAAAATCTATTCTCTTCGTTCCTGATCGCTCGCACAATCAAACAGCCATATCACATATAGGGGAAAAGCTTATATCTCCGTGAAAACAGGTCTGATTATCCTAAGACTGGTCAAATAGATTCCTTACCTGAGATCAGATGGTATCCAAATGGATTATTCCAATTCCTGATCGCCATTCCAAAAATCGATCATTTTATTGATCCAACGTGTATACTGTAAAACACATATTACACACTGTGCTGAGGCTCCACAATGACTGGGATCATCTCCGGTTACATGCGTGAGAAGTAAAATGTGGATTCCGGAGTTTTTTTTTCTCACCCATTTTCATTGAGTCCATTCCAAAAGGGTGCATTACCATCTGGGAGACGATAGGGGGCGCTTTTTTCACATCTGAGCTCCTGGTGGAGCTGGTTTCCCAACGGTAGACTCGGTTGATGAAATATGAATTCAGATCGCTAATAAAAAAAAAATTATGGGCATTCAGGGGTCGGGCTGATACCCCTAGATATGTCGTGGTGGGCATTCATAGTGTTAAGCACAGAATTTAGAATGTCTCTACACAGAAAAATCGGGATTTATCACACGTGCGTAAACAGGTTGTACGCATACCTGCAAGTACTCCGTGTTGATAAATGTCACTTGTTCTACGCTCCGAGCTCGTGCACGATTTTAAGTATTTGCATATAGAACCGCCCGTAATTAACCATATACGGTAATGAAACACCCCCATGAAATGTGAAAAAGTGGACTAAACCGAGCGAACGCGTGGGAGAAATACGCGACAGGCTGACAGATGTGTACACGGTGATGTCGGATACGATATCTATTAACTTCCTAAAGACCATTGCTGCCTGGGAAGCGCAAACACTAATAAAGACCGTTAACCACTGTTTGGCGTTTGTGTCATTAATAATAACCATGCTGGAAAAAATATGACTGCCCTTTTTCGTTTTGGTTCTTTTAAAGTTCGATTACCCAGGGATTAAAGTTCTCCCGTCAATTTGATTCCAAATCGCACAGATTTTCCGTCAATTTTCTACCTGCATGTTTTAATATGATTTGTAGAGGCATACAATCTATTTTGATGTCGGTATTAGGTATAGCCTAGCCCTATATAAATTATATATGCATAGCCTACATTATGCAACAGTAATTTGCGCATAACGCAGCATGGCACAGACATGTCACACGGAGCCCCGCGCCTGCATACAGTAAACTAACTTGATCGTTAATATAACTGTTGTCCTTGTATCATTACGCTTATGAACATTAAATAATATGTATAGGCTATAGGCCGTCGTTTTGCCTTAATAGCCTATATTCTCAAATGGCAATCCGCTGTGGGCTATATCTCCTCGCTGACGGACCAGTATACCTTTATATATCATATCATATTCCTATGTCTCCAAGGAATCATGGGGCTCTGGGGAATAAAGGTTGGGAACCCCTGCTATAGCCTATCCTAGGCTATTTTATTTACAGTAGTCTATTTATGATTTGTTTCCATAGCCGGTCTCAGTTATGCTGTGGCTGAGATGGGTCGGGATTAATGAAGCTGATAGGAGACTGCTTCTCGGCTATACGAATTAAAGCCACGATTGAAAATAATGTACTTCCTTCTTGACAATAGCATATACTATAACAATAATACGAGAGAACAAGAACAATGAATCTCACTGCCATGTAGCCTACGCCATGTATAGCCTGCCTATGTGATCAATAAAAACACGGACTTGAATTCCATCATATTTATATGTTGTGTCTGTCCACTATGTTTGTTACTTTGTTATTTTTTCCCCCTATGTAAAGCGACCTTGGGTCTCTTGAAAGGCGCTATATAAAATGAAGCTATTATTATTATTATTATTATTATCACATCTGTGCGCATCTGTGTTAGTCTCAGTGAAGTTTCAACGGAGGTCATCTATTCTAACCAACAAATTTAAGTAGAAAGCATTTCGTTGTGACTAATCTTATTTGGAAACATGACACAAAATAATAGTATTTTGCTTTTTATTTTAAACAATATTTTTATTTATTTTTTTTTTATATCTTTTTCCCCCTCCTTTTTCCGATTTTTCTCCCATCCCACTGTTAGTCGTTATGCCAATTCCCAACCCCCTTCCTGGTTGTTGCGCACTTTCCCCTACTGTTGGTCCGAGAGGCCGGAGACTGTCACATGCTTTCCTCCGACGCATGTGCAGCCAGCCGGCAGCCAGCCTGGCCGCGCAGATTCTCACTGGGAGAGTGTAACGTGTGGGAGGCCGCACTACCTCTCTCCAGATCCTACCCTCGCTGAGCAGGCGCCCCGACCGAACTGTAGGGGTCGCTGTCCACAACGCCCAGGACCCACCCGCCAGCTTTCCCCACCCCCTAATACTGCCAATTGTATTAGTGTGAACGGCCAGCCAAGCTGGTGACAACGTTTAAACAATATTTAATAGTGTTTGGAGGTGGGTGTTCCGAGTCTGCCCTCCGTGCCAAACAAGCAGGCCAAGCTCTTGTTCGCGCGTGAGCCCGTTATAATTACACTACTGTCGCTATTTTACAATCAACTATAATGAATTACGGGTCTGTTCAAAAAGGCCTTTGACAGTTAGCTTTTTATTTTTATTTTCTTGTGCTGTTTTTTTTATTTTCTGTTTATACTATGTTTTTAATTAACTATGTTCTATTTTTATCTTATTTTTATTCTGTATTTTATTTGTTTTACTAATAACTATTAAAAATGTTTAACTGTTTTAACCCTGTAGTAGTGTAGCACTTTGGGATCCCAGCGAACAAAAAGTGCATTACAAATTCAATCTATTATTATTATTTATTATTAATCAAGGAAACTGTCCATTTGGCCCAGATCAATAATAATCAATAAACATTGACACAGGGTTGCAGCCTTGATAATGTGGCAGGCTAAAACGTTGTCATCCACTACCGCTTGTAGGACGTCCCTTTAGGCTGGAAAACCATGTGTAACCATCTGAGTGCGGCAAGACAGGGACATGTGTTCTGTCAATGCAGCCTATAACTTAAGGGATATGATGGTGGGTACCTTCAACATAATCCATTAGCCAGGAGCACCATACTAGGTAGATTAGTTAGATGGAGTTCTAAGGCTGGGCGATATAGGCAAAATATAGTATAACGATATTAGTTTTTTCCAGTGCAAATTGCCATGTTTTTGATTTGTATTTTTTGGTAATACAATTGTGATGCGTTTTTTTTATGCATATCAACTACAAGGATGCTTTCATGGAAAAATAGGACGGAGCCAAAGCACACTCTGGGTTTTGTCAACAAAGAAAATAAATGATGGAACAACAGACTGGCTGTTGGAGGCACAGGGCTGCTGGTGGCACAGGGCTGTTGGGAGTAGGGCTCCATGGCTCTGTGAGACCTTCTGATGGCAGGTGGTCATAATAAATACGAAAAGATGCAGTCAGAAAATAATTATTATTGCAGCTTTAACTTTCGTGATCATGTTGTGCTGGTGAAAGGAGGGTCTGCAGTTTGTGGCTGGATGAAACACAAGTGCCCAGTAGCTAGTAGTGACAAACCTGTTATACATGTAAATGTTGCCATTGGCTCTTGGTGATATCAAGCTCACCTTCCTCGTCATAGTTTGACATGTCATCTGCGATCATGTTACCAAAGTCCAACAAAAGGTTCCATGTGTCTTTGGGGATCGATCGTTTATGGTGTTCCTGGAAAAGGCATGGGAAAAGCACAGTGAGATATGTTAAGTATTTTAATTTGTCAAGGATCGTGATTTCAAATGCTTAAGATTCTGTAACCCGGTGATTTATATTGTTTACACCAGTGGTTCTCCACTGGTCTCGCTTCAGGACCCACCGTTTCCCCTAGACATTAACACTTTCAGTGCCCACGAATCACGATGTGATATGACGTTTTATCAGCCCCCCCCCCCTGAATGACCACGACGCTAATTATCGTTTTATTTTTTTATTAGCAATCTGAATTCATATTTCATCAACCGAGTCTCCCGTTTGTACACCAGCCCCATCAGCAGCTCAGAATGGAAAAATGTTGTTGGAGAACATCTGATCTGAGGTAAGGAATCTATTTTACCAGACCTGGGATAATCAGAGTTGTATTCGCTGAGATATCAACGTGTCCCCCATGTGTGTGTGTGTGTGTGTGATGTTGAGGAAATGAGGTAATCGATTTTCAGCGTGCGGCACCAGCGTGCATACGTACACATATACCATCGATAATCTAGCGTTTATTTTAAAACGATTCATAAATAGGCCAAAAAATTACGTTTTTGTGTATTCTAGAATATTCCAGTACAGGGCGTTTATCATGGAATCTTTTTATTTTCCTTGAAAACGAGGGGTTTTCAAAATGCTATAAAACGAAAATGAACCGATAAAAAAACAAACAATCCGCTTCGACAATGTTGACTGGAAAACGAGTCATTAATAAGCGACGGGCAGATTAGACACCTACCCTCTGGAACTCTCTTACCCTCTGGAACTCTCTTACCCTCTGGAACTCTCCTACCCTCTGGAACTCTCCTACCCTCTGGAACTCTCTCCCCCCTGAAATCCGCAACGCCCCAACCCTGGACACCTTCAAATCCGCTCTAAAAACACACCTCTTCACCAAGGCTTTCCCCATCAGTTAGTTTTAGATTAAATTAGGTCCATTATCCCCTACTTTCCCTCATCCCCTCTTCCCCCCCCCCCCCCCCCTACTTTCCTTGCCCTATTTTTTGTCCTGATTGTAAAGCGACCTTGGGTTCTATGAAAGGCGCTATATAAATTTGATTTATTATTATTATTATTATTATAGCCATAATTTAAAACATAGATTAGGCGTTATTAACGCCAACATTGAAGTGGATGGTGGGCATTCAAGCACTAAATCGTGCGCCCCCTGCTGGCACTGAAAGTGTTAAGTAGCGACACACATTTTTTAATCACTTTCTTTCACAATTTCTTTTTTTGCAATAATACACAATACAAAAAGTGCAACTAGTGCTTAAAAACCCAATGAAATAAAAAGGCAGCTGTATGTTTTTTCTAAGGCTGTCAAAGTTAACGCGGTATTAACGCGTTATCGCCCGATTCTATTAATGGCACTATTTTTTTTAACTCACGATTAACTTAACTAAATTTAAAATTAAAAGAAATATATATATATATATTTTTTTTACTAGACTTCACTCGGGTGTATTATTGATGCTCTCATTGATACTATGTTTGTTTCTGAAGTAAGTGTGTGTGTGTGTGTGTGTGTGTGTGTGTGTGTGTGTGTGTGTGTGTGTGTGTGTGTGTGTGTGTGTGTGTGTGTGTGTGTGTGTGTGTGAGATATAGAGAGAGAGAGAGGGGGGTGAGAGAGATGAGGAAGGGGCAAGAGAGAAAGAGAGCTGGGAGAGTGTGTGTGAGAGAGAGAGGGGGGGTGGTGTGATTACTCAGCCCTTGTGTGGGTGAATGTAACAAGTTCCTAACGTTTTCTTTCCCCTATTATTTCATGCACACTTTATTCATTGTTTTAAATTATTATTTTCTTTTAAGTTATTTTGCGCATCACTCGGTTTTGAATTTGATGCAAATTTGCAATGCATGAGGGTCATCCTTTTGTGTTAAATGGCTGCATAAAACAAGCATTTGTTGACTCTCATGTTGATAAGAGTATTAAAACTTGGAACTTGAAAAATATCCGTTTAAGGTAGATAACAAATTTAAAAAAAAATGCGATTAATTTGAGTTAACTATGGACAATCATGCGATTAAATATTTGAATCGATCGACAGCACTAGTTTTTTCGTTTCATTATTGATGGCTTCATGCTTTCAACTAAGTGTCAGCACTTCACTGCACACAACAAGTTTTGGTCCTTCTAAGATAAGATAATATATTCCTTTATTGATCCCCTTGGGGAAATTCTGAAATTCTCTCTCAATGTAAGAATGTACAAGAATTCAATGTAGTCTGTGTATGTTTACAAATGCTCAAATGAGTGCGGACTCTGCGTCATGGGAAGCGTATGTCCTTCAAAATAAAGGCGTAGCATCACAAATTCTGTAGATTTAACCCACCAGTTGAGAACCACAGGTTTACACCATTATACGAAGGAGTTTACGTCCCTGACTTACCAGTAGAAATCTATTCCAGAGATCCAGGAACTTAAAGCGCCCCGTCAGGACTAGGTTCCAGTAGGCTACAGCCATCTCCAAATCTGAAGACACAGACAAAAGGCACATCACTCATATGAACGCAGTGACTGGTGTCATTCTGTCAGAACAGAGTTTGTATTAACAAATGTGATGCTGTACACTCCTCTATCTCAGCCTGCTTACCTAGACCCTTCTGTCCAGGATTTTTTGCGAAGTTAAAGGTGAACTGGTAGAAGTCCTTGAACTTTCCACAGTCTTTGAGGTCCTGTTCTAATCTCTGCAAAAGAGCCTTCAACTTCTCTGGGCTGTCGCACCTGGAGAGAACATTTCAGATACAATATACAAGTAAACAACCAAACAATCCTCATGACCAGAAATACACATCCACGATAATTTGTATAAATGGTTCCCAAACTTTGTTAGTGTTGTTGACCTACAAACTGGATAAATGAGTGGCTGGAAAGACTGCACGGTAGCTCCTGCACGGAGGCATTCCATGAGGACATAGATTACTTAAGCAAAGGTTGAGGGAGTCTAAATATAGTGACCCTCCCCTCCCAGGGAACATACTTAAAAAACAAACGCTACAATATAAAACTTCTAGTCCAGTGTTTGTGGCCCACCACGGGAGCATGTTTGTCACAGGGTGGTGATGTCATCACTCACCCGAGCTCTGTCATGCCGTCTAGAAACTCCTTCTTGCTAAACTCGCATTGAGTGGCAGCGCGGAACTTCCATGCCACCACCAAGACAGTGATGCTGGCCGGGTCCAGAGAAAGGTCGTCACAAAACTGCTGAATCCCATCAATACCAATCTTATTCTCGTCCTGAGGATCTAACAAGACAACACACAAAGATCTAATGTCACTGTCACTTTATATATTTTTTGTTTTGTTTGTTGAGATATGGGAATATAATATATACACTGTGTTTCCCATACCTATATAGATTTATTTGTGTGGTGGGACGCCACGCCACAAAATCAAACTGTCCCACCACAAATAAACCTCCCAAACTCATACAATAACGCCATGCATAATGTCTCGTCTCGCATGCTTTCCCCCCCTGCCCGATTATGTACATTTCCCACCATGCCAGTTTGTCAACGGAACAAATAACATACTAATAATCTGTCAGAAACACTGTACATCCAAAATTCAGACGAGCCGATTACACTTAATCTTCTCTATGGAAATCATGGTCTATTTAATCTAGAGTACTGAACTTGTGTCACACAACTCCAGTCCTTTTCTTCTACACAACACAGAATATTAGCTACCACACTTGCCTTTGTATCTGTTGTAGAGCTGCTCCAACCTCTTCCGGTCTACGGAGGTTTTCATGGATTCTCTACAGTACAGGTCGGGGTTCTGGAAGTAATTATCTGTGGCCGCCTCTAGTTTCCAGTCATTTTGCGCAAGGCAGTACACGGCCGTCTTCTCCCCCGCCTGCGTGAAGGACATGAACTGCCGAACCTTGTCCCTCTGCGAAGACTTCAGCTTATGCTGCACAAACACAGGACATGGGGCGCTATCAGACACCGACTGACACAGTCCAGGGAGCAGAGAGAACAACACCACGCATACTACACAGATTGAGACGCAGACAAGGATACACAGAGACACACATACATCCGCAGGCATCCAGGCAACGGTAATAATGAGGACACGGAAGACAGGGATACTGAGAGACACTCGGACACATAGTTTTAAAAAGTTAAGACTGCCGACGAATGGACCACAGGCACGAGAGACCAGCAAACAAATCGAGGCACTGAGCTACTCTGGGGGGGGGGGGGGGGGGGACGTTGGGTAATCTTTAAGTATGTGTTGTACCCCCAGAAGGCCCCCGGAAATAAGTAAGAGTAACATGAGCAGGGAGGGACATGCCATCAACAAGACCTTAAGGTGCAACAAGTCTGGAGTGTATCACCAGCAGCCTGCCAGTATAAAGAGTTATTTTCAACACTGGCCATGCAGTCTCCTCTCATTGCGTGAATTAAAAATACACAGACCTGGTGGGAACAGTACATTTCACAAGTGTTGCATGGCTTTTATTTGTATTACTTTTCTATGCATTGATTTAAAACTTTATTAACAGATTGCAGAATGGGTACCCTGATGGAAACAAGACGAAAGTCTTTCTCAGGTCTGCATCCCCTTAACAATTGTGTGTATTGAGCCGTACTGTATTGTACCCATTCTGCAATCTGTTAAATAAAGTTCTCATTCATTCATACAATACAGTACAGCTCAATACACACAATTGTTAAGGGCATGCAGACCAGAGAAAGACTTTCGTCTCGTTTACATCAGGGTCCCCCATTTTCAATTCATCAGGACATACATGACATACAGATAGACAGTACTGCTACATCTATACATTTATGACATACAAGATTTGCAAATACAGTACAGTTTGTGATACAAAGAGTCCTAACCTAAGTTAGTTTGTTATCTAATGTTAACGTGGCTACTAGTGTTATATCAACTTCCACTAGTAAAACCTCGAACTCGGTGAGACATAAAAGCAAAGCTAGTTGATACAAACCTGGGACATCATGTAACCAGATGGGTGTAACGTTAGCAGCACCATCTACACACAACGTCAGCTGATATGTGGGCTATAATGGCGTTAGCTAACGTTAGGTCACTGGAGGAGCAATGTTGGCCATAAAAATAACATCGTGGCGAAATCAAATTATCATTGCCGTAACGCAGTTGCCTGGATTGTATATAAACGGCTGCTGATCACACTAACTAGCAAAGTTACCAAGCAGCCAAAAAGAAGGGAGATGTTGTAGCTAACTTAACTAGCTAGCTGGTCTCAAAATACCATCAACTAGTCAACTGACCTTCCTCCCTTTGAGAGCTAAATAATGAAGTAAAACACAAATAAAGGCCACAGAGAGCACGCCGGGTAGTTTATACCTCGTGTGCCACTGTTATATTCACGAGATTATGCCGTGCCAGCTGCCAAAATAATGCTTGGGTTTGTGTTTATTTTGGTTACCTACCATTTTCACACCCGCTGTCTGTCTCTGACCTACTCCAATGGGGTCCAGATGCAGCGCCGGAGAATCCTCTCACTGGGCAAGCCTGTGGCAGCCACGAACCTGCGCTGTTTTAAGTGAGCCTGGATTGATTGATTGATTGATTGATTGATTGATTGATTGATTGATTGAAAATGTTATTATTGCGCCTCGAGTCACACTTTCGTTTTTTTTTCGTTTTTGTCACCCGAGCACACTGATGTAGTACACTGCCAAAGCAGTAGGTGGCAGTAGGTGGCAAACATGAAGGCAATTTCAACCAATCAGAACTTTTGAATGTGCCAATACACTTCCTGGAAGCTCCAGCAAAGAAAATGTCAATAAGGCAGGCGCCTATGCCGCGCCACCATCTTGCCTATTTACTCAATGCAGCAATTCTTTTTCAGCAAAGCCTAATAAAAGTGCAATAAACAAAACGGATACATTCACTGTGTTCTGCCTGTCATTTGTTGATGAAACAAAACTAACATCAACACAAGTGACCACCAAGAGCGGATAGTTTAGTCTAAAAAACGATCGGTAGCATTGTTAGCTGCATGCTAACGTCAATGGAGTATGCCATTATAACAATATAGCATTGTGGCTAGAAGCTAACGTTAGCTCACGCTACTTAGCCAGCACCAAAACTGATGATATCGCGAGCTATCAGTAGTTAGATAACATTAGAGACAACGCTGTGTGTATTAAACAAAGGTGAATAGATGACTGGGCCATTTTGTTTAATGCTTGTTAAGTTGAAAGAGGAGCTCTGAGCTAACAGGGTCTGAATCCTGATAGCTCACGTTAGCCAGCTGCTCATGCAATCGGTAATGCTAGCAGAATGAATGGATGTAAACTTTATTTAACATATTGCATATGGGTACAATACAATACGGCTCAATACAAACAATTGTTAAGGGAATGCAGACTGTTGTAGCTTGGACTGGGGTCCTTATAACAATAACTTGACAACACATGGTAGCTGAAGCTATTTGGGACACGGAGCTATGTCCCAAACACACACACTGTTGTCACCGGAAGGGCACGCAGATGGTATCTACTGCGCATGGGCGTTTTCGCAACAACGGCTAGCGTGCTGACTACACGCTGTTGTCGATTCGTTTTTTTTGCGTATCTCCAAACGCAAACACAATTTTGCGTTTCAGCCGTATCCACAAAAAAACGCCAAAAAACGCATTTCTGTGTAATAGGGACATCAAACGTCGTCAAAACGTATAAAAAAACGCCAGGAATACACTAGTCTAACCATGGCCTCATTCTGTCCGTTCCGGTCGCGTACCGCCCTCCTTCCGGGTCAGAGTGCGAACGGCTAGTTAGCTTAGTTAGCTTAGCCTTTTACTAGTAACATTGCTGCATCGATTATATGCATTATATTGAATGTCATTGATCTACTGGTTAGAGACATTAGAGACAACACCGTGTGTATTAAACAACGGTGAATAGATGACTGGGCCATTTGTTTAATGCTTGTTAAGATTGAAAGAGGAGCTCTGAGCTAACACGGTCTGATAGCTAACGTTAGCCAGCTGCTCATGCAATCGCCGAATCGGTAATGCTAGCAGAATGAATGGATGTAAACTTTATTTAACATATTGCATATGGGTACAATACAATACGGCTCAATACAAACAATTGTTAAGGGAATGCAGACTGTTGTAGCTTGGACTGGGGTCCTTATAACAATAACTTCATGTTTTCATCTACTTGTTTTTGGCTGAGGTCTGAACTCTCAAATTGCCCATAAATATCGTTTTTGTGGGTATTCTCCAGTTGTTGCTGTGTGTGGTGCCCAAAATTCAAGCAAGCATGACAGTAACGACGTTGTGTGTGTCACGCCCCCCGCACCGCACGGCGCGATTCCGAGACCACCTCATCGAACAGATCCCGTTCAGCGGGGGGTGAAACGAATCAGCGCCGTTTCGCATCGCAAAAGGGGTGAGTGAGAACACTCCCCCCCGTTCTCGGGAGCAGTGATTCGATCTCCAAACGTGAGTGAGAAAGGCCCCTGAGTCTCACCTTATGCGAGGGAACATTTATGCGCATGCGCGGGAGCGCGCGCACCAGGGGCGGATTTAGGATTGTAGGAGATCCGGGGCTTAACCCAGATAGGTGCCGCATAAGCGGGCACGGATTTTTTTTTACTTCGACACCACAACCTTTAACTTATACCACCACCTTAAAGCGGACACAAGGCACTAGAGAACACTTAAATTCACACCCTTTAATTAATGAAGCAAACAATAATAATAATAATAATAATAATAATAATAATAATAATAATAATAATAATAATAATAATAATAATAATAATAATAATAATAATAATAATAATAATAATAATAATAATAATAATACACTGTATTTGTATAGCACCTTTCATACAATAATTGCAGCTCAAAGTGCTTCACAGCAGTAAAAAAAGACAGGCATAAAATGAGCACAACATTGGCAGATCAAGAGCAATGCATAAAGTGCAGACATAAAGCATAAAATAGATAGCAGCAAAATAGACAAAGTCAAGGTAAGACATAGAACATTAAATCACATCGTTTTTCATAGATCTAAGATCGGGTTAACTCGCCAAACGTTGAGCGCCATGACCAAAAGTTACCAAAATTGTAATTTTTGTTTTAGTCATGCTCCACCTGCCTTGTTCTATAAGGTTTTCGTGTTTTGATAAATAAATCTCAACATTTGAAAGAAATAGAATAAAATAATGCAATAGTGCATTGCAATAAAATAGTTATCATCGTATTTTTTCGGGAGGCCGGTAAGGAGTGCATTACAGTAGTCGAGTCGGCTTGAGATAAAGGCATGGATCTGGTTTTCAGCGTCCTTTTGATTTATAAATGGCCGTACTTTAGCTATGTTTCTAAGGTGGAAGAATTATGTTTTTGTCAACTTGTTGATTGTGATTTAAAGCTTAGGTCTGAGTGTACCATAACACCAAGACTTAACTCACTCAAATACAGTTAGCAGCTGGATAGACTACAGATGGAAATTAGCTTCTGCTAAATCTGGTGCAAACATATTTTCATGTAACAATGATTAATTGTCAAAAAAAAAAATATATATATATATATATATATATATTTTAAAGTAGATTCGGGGCTTTTCAGAAAACATTCGGGGCTTGAGCCCAAGTAGCCACCCCCTAGCCCCGCGCCTGGGAGCGCGCGTGCATTGATTGATTGATTGAAAAGTTTATTAACAGATTGCAGAATGGGTACAGTACAGTACAGCTCAATACATACAATTGTTAAGGGGATGCAGACCAGAGAAAGACTTTCGTCTTGTTTACATCAGGGTCCCCCATTTTCAATTCATCATAACATATATGACATACATGACATACAGATAGACAGTACTGCTACATCTATACATTTATGACATATCAGATTTGCAAATACAGTACTGTTTGTGATACAAAAGTGTCCAGAAAAGGAGTGTATATACATTTGGCATAGAAACTGTACATTGGAGGAGGTTGGTTGGGTGGGGTGGGGTTGGGTGGGTTGGGTGAGGGCTGTACATTGGAGGTGGGGGGGGGGGGGGGGGGGGTTGGGAAGGGGACACACACACATTTTACACTGTACATTGGAATATTGACAAAGCCTTACTTGGTCATTTACTGTACAACTAGGTTAGGACATTTGTAGGGGCCAGTTTCGAATTGCAGTCTCACGTAGGTGTTTTTTGAGAGTGTTTTTGAAGGTGGGTAGTGATTCACATTCCTTTACAGCTTTAGGTAGGGCGTTCCACATTGATGTGGCATAATTGCGAAACGTGTTTAGTCCCTTGTTTGAGCCGAATCTGGGTTTTACATGATTTGTGGAGCTCCCTCTGGTGTTGTGATCGTGGTATTCACTGACCTTTGGGAAGTATTTTGACATGTACATGGGTACCTTGGTCGCGTAATGTATCTTGTAGACCAGGCCCATTGCAAGTTGCTGTACTCTGTCGTCTACTCTAAGCCATCCTAGGTTGTCAAAGTGGGCAGGGGTGAGGTGGGTTCTAGGAGTCAGGTCAAGTAGTAGTCTGACTAGCTTGTTTTGAGATGTTTGTAATTTGTTTTTTAGTGCCTTTGAGGTGCTTTGGTACCATGAGGTGCAAGCATAGTCGTAGTACCCTTGAATGAGTGCTCCTGCTAGAGTCTTCAGGGTATTCTTGTTTACCAGAGAGGAGATTGGTTTTGATAGTCTATCAGTGAGCTGGATGCAATCCTACCTTGAGGGGAGGGAACAGATGGTGGAGGTAAACGGTACCCTATCCCCCCCCCTCACAGTGAGCTGTGGTGTTCCACAAGGAAGCATACTAGGACCGCTACTGTTCCTAATTTATGCAAATGACATGTCGTCAGCTTGTGACTGCAACTTGTTCCTGTTTGCGGACGACTCAGCCCTGCTGGTCTCTGACAAGAACAAGTTACAGGTTGAAAAAACCCTCAGCTCGGAACTAGGCAGAATCTGCATATGGCTCGCTGATAACAAACTATCATTACACATGGGCAAAACAGAGTCCATTCTCTTCGGTTCAAATAACAAACTCAGCAAGACCGACGGCTTCTCAGTTACAGTGGGTGACAATATTGTCACAAGGAAAGATGAAATTACCTACCTGGGTTCCATCCTAGAGGCTAATCTCTCCTGTGACAAAATGGCATCCAATGTAATAAAAAAAGTCAACCAACGAACTCGATTCTTGTACCGGATCTCCTCTCTGGTAAACAAGAATACCCTGAAGACTCTGGCAGGAGCACTCATTCAGGGGTACTACGACTATGCTTGCACCTCATGGTACCAAAGCACCTCAAAGGCGCTAAAAACAAAATTACAAACATCTCAAAACAAACTGGTCAGACTACTGCTTGACCTTACTCCTAGAACCCACCTCACCCCTGCCCACTTTGACAACCTAGGATGGCTTAGAGTAGATGACAGAGTACAGCAACTTGCAATGGGCCTGGTCTACAAGATACACTACACGACCAAGGTACCCATGTACATGGCAAAATACTTCCCAAAGGTCAGTGAATACCACGATCACAACACCAGAGGGAGCTCCACAAATCATGTTAAACCCAGATTCGGCTCAAATAAGGGACTAAACACGTTTCGCAATTATGCCACATCAATGTGGAACGCCCTACCCAAAGCTGTAAAGGAATGTGGATCACTACCCACTTTCAAAACCTCTCTCAAGAGACACCTACGGGAGACTGCAATTCAACACTGGCCCCTGTAAATATCCTAACCCAACCCCCTCCAATGTACAGTCATTTACCTAGTATGGTTTTGTCAATAGTCCAATGTACAATTTTGTTTGTTTGTACAGAGTCTCCCCCCCTCAATGTACAGTTTTGCTTGCTTATACAGTGTGCCCCCCCCCCCCCCCCCAACCACCTCCAATGTAAATTACCCAGTATGGTTGTCAATATCCCAGTGTAACCAACCCCCCCCACCCAACCTCCTCCAATGTACAGTTTCTACGTCAAATGTATATACTCCCTTTTCTTGACTCCTTCTGTATCACAAACAGTACTGTATTTGCAAATCTGGTATGTCATAAATGTATAGATGTAGCAGTACTGACTATCTGTATGTCATGTATGTCATATATGTCCTGATGAATTGAAAATGGGGGACCCTGGTGGAAACAAGACGAAAGTCTTTCTCTGGTCTGCATCCCCTTAACAATTGTGTGTATTGAGCTGTACTGTATTGTACCCATTCTGCAATCTGTTAATAAAGTTTTCAATCAATCAATCAATCAGATCCGGTACATGTGGGTCATTAGTGTGCGTGCAACCAATGTTGATATGAGCATCGCAACACTGAGGGCGATAGACCATTGATTGATTGATTGAAAACTTTATTAACAGATTGCAGAATGGGTACAGTACAGTACAGCTCAATACATACAATTGTTAAGGGGATGCAGACCAGAGAAAGACTTTCGTCTTGTTTACATCAGGGTCCCCCATTTTCAAGTCCACCACCAGCCCTGATTCCAAACTCTAAGCATAACCGACTTCGAAAGGAGGTCGACTTCGAAAGAGGGCCTAAGCATAACCAGTTCGAAAAAAGGCGGACATTAATCAAATGTTCAATCAATCAATCCAATATAACACATTGCTCACTTAAAACAGCGCGGGTTCGTGGCTGCCACAGGCTTGCCCAGTGAGAGGATTCTCTGGTGCTGCAGCTGGACCCTATTGCCAATTTGATAGCTCGACCGTCGTTCATTGTGCGCCTGCGCGGAAGTAGTTCGGCGGCAACACAGCGACAGAGAGGAAGAAGGTCATCAAAACAAACACATCCAGATTGAGAGGATCCTCGTATTTGAAAAGGTATATTTACACTTTACTCTGGTGTATTTGCCAGTACGCGACTAGCTGATTTGCTCTGAACTCATTTAACATTCGCTGTGTGTGCTTTGGACATCTTTGACAGAGAGGCATCATCACCATCATGGCAGCCGCCGCCGTGGTGAGGGGCATCGGGTCTAACCTTGCCAAGAGCCTGCGAGAGATCCGACTGCATTTGTGTCAGACTTCCCCGGCGAGTCAAGGAGCGAGGGATTTCGTGGAACAACAATACGTCGCGTTGAAAACCAGCAACCCCGAGTTCCCGATCCTCGTCAGAGAATGCTCCGGAGTCCAACCTAAACTGTGGGCGAGGTATTGATTGATTGAAAACTTTATTAACAGATTGCAGAATGGGTACAATACAGTACAGCTCAATACATAAAATTGTTAAAGGTCAACCTCCACGTTGTATTTTTGTTCAATAAACAATGTGGACTAGGCCAACAGTGACTTTCATGAAGAATTGGAAAAAAAAGTATTGAAATTGACACAGTTTTAGCGTTTTTATCAAAACATTGTTTACATCAGGGTCCCCCAATTCATCATAACATATATGACATACATGACATCAGATAGACAGTACTGCTACATCTATACATTTATGACATACCGGATTTGCAAATACAGTACTGTTTGTGATACAGGTATGACTTCGGCAAAGAGAGAAGCATCGCACTGGACAACATGAATGTCGACCAAGTCGCCCAAGCTCTGGAGACGGCGGTGAAGTCCAAACTCTAATAAAACCAGAGACTATTCTATACAGTTCAAGTGGACCTTACCCTCCCCAATCCATCACTACTGTTGGACATGTGTATGAAGTCATGCTATTCATTCCCAACTAAAGTGTTAATGACAGGAACACATTTGCTTATTGGTTGTTGTTATTAAAATATGTATCTGACTACCAACCTCAATTGTTTTGTTTTTTTCCACAGTATATGCATTTTGCCCATAGTTTTTTTTTCTCCCCTCCATACACTCTGCAATTAGCCTCTCAAGCCAGAAGAAATCTTGCATGATTTCACAAGTTGTGCCTTTTTTCGTGACAGTTTTATAAATGTACTGTAAATATTCTTTCTGATAGCATACATGTTTAAAAGATCACTGGTGTAGGCTCATTCTTAATCCTATTGTAAGAGTTCAATTTCGAGGATATTTTTTATATTGTTTGTCAGGAGTATGGAGGTGTTGGAGGTACACACCGCATATTCAAAGTCTGTGACTGACAGGCTAGATGTATAAAAAGACTCCATCAGGGCTTCCTGATTTACTTGATAAGTCAATGAATGGGTTGTTAGCAGGGTTGTTCTCAATTCACTTTTAATTCAGAGGGTGGGTTTTCTTAAAACTGCAACCGTTGATGCCACATGTCTTGTGTTTTTTTGTTATTAGCTGCTTTTTCCATGCTGAATTGGACATATCCGGATAAGCACATCTCTGGCATCACAATTACATTCACTAGTAACCAGTATATTTGATGGCATCCTATATTTAACAACGTAGACAAAATCCTATGTTAGTCGATTTTCTTAACAGGCGCCTCCAAAATTGGCCAGTTTAGTTTTCGTTTTTGAGGACTGCATAATTTTTTTGCAAACCAAAATACTATACTTTATACTTATACCACATGCATGAGCCTGGTCTCTTTTGAAAGATGACATTCTGACGCACCTTTAGTGCTAATGAAATAGAGTAACATTGGTCTGAACTTGAGTTATAGAAAAACTTGTTTTGATTGATTGATTGATTGATTGAAAAGTTTATTAACAGATTGCAGAATGGGTACAGTACAGTACAGCTCAATACATACAATTGTTAAGGGGATGCAGACCAGAGAAAGACTTTCGTCTTGTTTACATCAGGGTCCCCCATTTTCAATTCATCATAACATATATGACATACATGACATACAGATAGACAGTACTGCTACATCTATACATTTATGACATATCAGATTTGCAAATACAGTACTGTTTGTGATACAAAAGTGTCCAGAAAAGGAGTGTATATACATTTGGCATAGAAACTGTACATTGGAGGAGGTTGGTTGGGCGGGGTGGGGTTGGGTGGGTTGGGTGAGGGCTGTACATTGGAGGTGGGGGGGGGGGGGGGAAGGGGACACACACATTTTACACTGTACATTGGAATATTGACAAAGCCTTACTTGGTCATTTACTGTACAACTAGGTTAGGACATTTGTAGGGGCCAGTTTCGAATTGCAGTCTCACGTAGGTGTTTTTTGAGAGTGTTTTTGAAGGTGGGTAGTGATTCACATTCCTTTACAGCTTTAGGCAGGGCGTTCCACATTGATGTGGCATAATTGCGAAACGTGTTTAGTCCCTTGTTAGAGCCGAATCTGGGTTTTACATGATTTGTGGAGCTCCCTCTGGTGTTGTGATCGTGGTATTCACTGACCTTTGGGAAGTATTTTGACATGTACATGGGTACCTTGGTCGCATAGTGTATCTTGTAGACCAGGCCCATTGCAAGTTGCTGTACTCTGTCGTCTACTCTAAGCCATCCTAGGTTGTCAAAGTGGGCAGGGGTGAGGTGGGTTCTAGGAGTCAGGTCAAGTAGTAGTCTGACTAGCTTGTTTTGAGATGTTTGTAATTTGTTTTTTAGTGCCTTTGAGGTGCTTTGGTACCATGAGGTGCAAGCATAGTCGTAGTACCCTTGAATGAGTGCTCCTGCTAGAGTCTTCAGGGTATTCTTGTTTACCAGAGAGGAGATCCGGTACAAGAAACGCGTTCGTTGGTTGACTTTTTTTATTACATTGGATGCCATTTTGTCACAGGAAAGATTAGCCTCTAGGATGGAACCCAGGTAGGTAATTTCATCTTTCCTCGTGATAATATTGTCACCCACTGTAACCGAGAAGCCGTCGGTCTTGCTGAGTTTGTTATTTGAACCGAAGAGAATGGACTCTGTTTTGCCCATGTGTAATGATAGTTTGTTGTCGGCGAGCCATATGCAGATTTTGCCTAGTTCCGAGCTGAGGGCTTTTTCAACCTGTAACTTGTTCTTGTTACTCAAGTTTTTCTGTAGTAGGTAGTATTTCCCCAGAATGGCTGGAGGCTTAACAAAAGATCCATAGCCTGAAGTCTTATGTAGTACATGTCCAGATTTCATAAAGATCCATTCAGAAATGAGTGATTAGGAGTGTTTTTGGTAAACTGTGTAGAAAGAAGAAGAAAAGCATAGTTTTATCATAGACTTTTCATTCAGCGGTTTTTCTCTTCCTGTTTTCGCTTGTGACTTTTCACCTAGATCCCTGATTCGTACATCCCCAGGTGGGGTATCATTGAAAGCCACACTCATTGGCTACTACAACCCCGTCCAATAATTTTTGAGATTGCCAAATGATTGACGGAACTAGAACCCCAAGAGTCGTGAGTGGTATTTGCGCAATACCTCGAATATCGGCATGTAACTCGAGAACCGCTGAACGGATTTTGTCACCTGAAAGGGCTATTGACAGCCAACAGGCTTTAATTCGATATATATAATTTGTATTACAAAATACACCCGAGCCACTAGTGGTCGCCAAAGTGCCGGTGGGCAAATCGTCCTCAAGAGGGCCCACATACGGGCCCCCGCTTGCTAGAGGTTGAGCCAAGTCAGGGACAACCCTATAGGGTCCACCATCCATCATTCATTGTTTTAGGTGATTGTGAAAGGTGATATGTGGGCTGAGAAAACAACTTAGAAAAAGGTGGACACGCGTGGTTTCACCCTGTGAAAATAGCTTAAAGGTGCTTTATAGTTAAAATTATATCTCTACATCCCGACAGTGTTTGGTCAGTAACATGGGTCTCCCAGTCCTTCCATTGCAGTAAACAGAAAATAAATTGTCTCGAATCCCATTCCTATGTTACTGACCAAACACTCAATGTAGAAGAAGTCTTTATTTGTCATGCAGTTTAACACACACATGTGAGATGGGCGACACACATGCATGCATTGGGTCGCCGATGAAATGTCTCTGCACTTGACCCATCCCGTTGTCCTTCCCCCCAAGGGCAGCCGGGAGCAGATAGGGGCTGTGGCGTGACAGCGTTAGCAATCTGTTGTGCATGTTTTTCCATTGGGTTTATATTATCGGGAGGGGAAACCCTTGCGAGCACGGGGAGAACATGCAAACTCCACACAGAAAGGCCCGGGAGATACCCCACCTGGGTACCTGGCAACATGGAAACCTGGTCCCCAAGCGGGAATCGAACCCTGGACCTTCTAGCTGTGAGGCGACAGTGTTAACCACTACACCACCTTACCGCCCTGTAGAGCTATTTAACACTTATCTTAACAAAAATATACCACTTACAGCATCTTTAATACTGATACTATCAAGTGGGGATATACCTTGTGACCTGATTGTGTCCCAACACAGTTTAAGAAACCTTGGCCTACTCTATGCCTCTAGTTAGCCTCAGCAATACTCAGCTAGGTGGGCGGCTGGGTGGCGCAGCGGACATTGCGCTTGTCACCAACGCAAGATACACTGGTCTCGAATCCGGCTGTCAGTGTTGCCTCCGGCTTGGGCCGGCCGTCATACTGACTCAATTGGCAGAGTCAGCGGGAGGGGAGTCGATGGGTGGTAGTCTGGTCGTTGTAAACAGCGACTCCTACAGGTCGGTCAGGGCGCCTGCACAGCAAAGACAGGAAATGGCGGGGGCAGTGTGAGCCTCCCACACGTTACACCTCGCCAATGAGAGTCCGCGCTGGCAGGTGAAAAGAGGTAACTGGCTGCCTCCACATGTATCGGAGGGGACATGTGATGGGCTTCTATCCTCCCTACGACCGGCCAGTGGGGGGCACATGCGAGCAACAATCAGGACAGGGGAGGGAGAATTGGCACGAGAGGAAATTGGGATGGGAGAAAAAAATCACAGAAAAAGGAGGAGAAAAAGTAAAAAAAAAAAAAAAAATACAATACTCAGCTAGGTAAAGAACAACATTTAAGAACCCATAACCCTGCGACGTCTTGATCTGAAGTCGGCATGAGAGCTTGCTTCACAACTAAAGTGAGATGATGGGGTAACTTGGGAGACAGTGTCGCTGAAGGTGGGAGGTTCAGCTGCGAAGGGAGTTTTATCTCTTGTGTGTGTAGATGGATCAGGGACACGTCCCTTTAGGAGTATGAATGCTACACAACACCCTTGCTGATACAGTATCTGTGGATGTCAGCCTTCTTTTTTTTGTTCTGCCATTTAAGGCTGTTTTATTTAATTTTACTATTTTATAACGTACCGGTACGCTACCTTACAGAGTTAACTTCAAGCCAAATTAATCTATTTCATATGGAATTGCCTGTAATCATTATTATTATTATTTTTAATCAAACACGTCTGCAATGTTTTTCTTCTATGCATAATAGGGATCAAAAAGCTTTCTGAACAAATCTTTTTTTTTTTCTTTTCTTTTTTTTTTTTACTTTTTGAGGTAGCATTCTGGTATACCTGGGGAATCACATGATAGTTTTAAGACCTGCTTAGTTCTGGACAAATCTTTGCCTATGATGTTTTACCATAGGAGTTTCTCAAGGTAGCGGGTTTATATGGTTCCACTTATTCAATTGATCTGACATTTGATGGGAGCAGAGTTGAGCATAATTATGAATCTTGTTTCCATGGTAACTACTACAGTATACCCAAGTCTTTCCATTTCAAGTCAAGTCAAGAGTTTTATTTGTCACGGCATACAAGCATACAGTGAAATGCGGGGGGTCATGCCTGCAGCGATGTGCAACACAAGTAATAGACAGGAATAGGACATTTGTGCAATAATACAATGTGCAATAATACAAGTAATAATAATAACAATAATAACAACAGGTATATGTACATAAAGTTTACAAGAGCATGGTAAGACATGCTAAGGTCCTGCGATAGTGCATACACAGTTAGCTACGGATGAGGCACTGGGTCTTATGTACACTACTATACATGCTATACTATACAATCTACAGTTATATGTGTCCTTATGCTAGCTTGCTATATCCTTCTGTTTACTATACAAAAACCTCTCCGTTCTTATTTTTTAAAGTGACCTTTTCCATTGTGTAAGGTGTCCGTTGAGTGTGGGCGTGTGCAGCATGTGTGTGTGTGTGTTCATGCTAAAGTGACTGCTTAGTGTGTGAGCGTATACAGTGTGTGTGTTGTGTGTGTGCTCATGTGTGCTTGTGTGTGGAGATGGATCAGGGACACGCCCCTTTAGGAGTATGAATGCTACACAACACCCTTGCTGATACAGTATCTGTGGATGTCAGCCTTCTTTTTTTTGTTCTGCCATTTAAGGCTGTTTTATTTAATTTTACTATTTTATAACGTACCGGTACGCTACCTTACAGAGTTAACTTCAAGCCAAATTAATCTATTTCATATGGAATTGCCTGTAATCATTATTATTATTATTTTTAATCAAACACGTCTGCAATGTTTTTCTTCTATGCATAATAGGGGTCAAAAAGCTTTCTGAACAAATCTTTTTTTTTCTTTTCTTTTTTTTTTTACTTTTTGAGGTAGCATTCTGGTATACCTGGGGAATCACATGATAGTTTTAAGACCTGCTTAGTTCTGGACAAATCTTTGCCTATGATGTTTTACCATAGGAGTTTCTCAAGGTAGCGGGTTTATATGGTTCCACTTATTCAATTGATCTGACATTTGATGGGAGCAGAGTTGAGCATAATTATGAATCTTGTTTCCATGGTAACTACTACAGTATACCCAAGTCTTTCCATTTCAAGTCAAGTCAAGAGTTTTATTTGTCACGGCATACAAGCATACAGTGAAATGCGGGGGGTCATGCCTGCAGCGATGTGCAACACAAGTAATAGACAGGAATAGGACATTTGTGCAATAATACGATGTGCAATAATACAAGTAATAATAATAACAATAATAACAACAGGTATATGTACATAAAGTTTACAAGAGCATGGTAAGTGTAACTGAGGGGTACAATTCCCTGACTGTGATGACTGGGTGAGCCGCTCCTGGCCGTACTCGTTGGGGAGTCCTGGAGCTCTATTTCCTCGGCGCTCTCCTCCTCTTCTTCCGTGCAGAGTTCTCTCTCTGTAGGGTTGTCTTCCTCCCGGGGCTGGTCGGGGACTACTTCTTCGGTATTGGCGGGGGGTAAAGGCATGTCAGCTCCCTCCTGGTCCCCACCGTGAGCTTGGTCAGTTACATTAGAACCCACTAGGGCCTCTGTGGTCGGGGAAACCTGGTCGTTAAGGTCAAACATAATTTTACTTTCTACTTTTACCGCGTTTACCGTTTGTCGAAGGCTAGGTAGTTGACTGACAGCGTAATCCTCTAAGTACTGAGGTGGCTGTCGTCTGCGCTGCGGGCGTTCTACGTTAGGAGGACCGTTTCGTGGAGTGTTCATCATAGGCCATTTCAATATTAATAACACTATATTAATATTACACTAGTTACCCTCCGGCTCGAAGGACCAATTGTAACTGAGGGGTACAATTCCCTGACTGTATTGATAAGTATGGTATTATTAAACCACTACCGTCTATGTACTTTGAATACTGGCCACACAGTACATGATGTAGATATGATGAACACTTTCCCACCTGATGAAACGAAGTCCACACAAATGTATAAATCGAATATTTTATATAGCAAAGGGTATATACAACGTTCACTTAATGACATTTATGATTTGAAATGCACTTGTAAGGCAAATGAGTATTCGTAGGTAAATCAACATTGAATGTCCAATCTCTGGTTACGCAGGGAGCAAGTATACAACCTGGTTCTTTAGGGAACTATAGCGATGGTACTTAAATGATTATAGCTGGATACACTAAAGGGGGGGTCCCGCTGGTTGTAAGTCAGTAGGGGGGGGGGTTAGGAGAGCCGCTGGCGGTATCCCATCTGGCCGACGATTTCTTGGGAGAATTCAGAGTGCTGAACACGGTGCCCACAGAACCTCGGTCCGCAGATGAATACAGCTGGGCCCTCTGGTGGACGGTAGCTGCCGGTCCACAACGAAGAGACGTGAGGCGACCTCACTCGGGGTAGAGCGCCGTCTCACCTGGACTCCTCTCGGGGGGGTAGTTCCAACACTCAGCAGTGTTGGCTGTTATCCATGGCATAATCAAAGCACCCAAAGCACGTAGATAATCCAAGCCGTGTAGGGCTCGACGTCGTCCGGGTGAAGTAATTCAATGTACAGGTCCACTCGTCCTGGCCCGGAGCTCCTCGGATGCAAGCACCACACGTGGTCTGCCCAGCCTGGTTAAGACTCCAGATAACGTCAGGAACGATGGGGGTACTGCTCACTTTATAACTCTAACCGAACGATGCACCATACATAATAGACTATTATTAACTTAATAGAAATACGTCCCACTCGACGGTATAGTGCCAAACTATGACAATTCAACTATTAATCCACACGATGTCTCAATGCCTATTCTGAGGCCAAGTAGGCCATACTGCACCACACGTGCGTCGTGGGTGAGGCTTCACGTCTGTTACTAGGTTGGAGGGTAAAGGACTAATGGACTAAAAGAAAGTTCTACTTTACTTGCGCCATATATATATGCGCTGTGAACAAATAGTACCATTCGTATTTCGCCAGACGTATTCCTACGCGGAACCGGGCTTGTAACGACATGTTCGTCGGCACGATTGAACTTGAACCAAGGGGCTTGGCTGCTGGCGCCAGGTTCTCGTCCAATGGTAGAATGAAACTATTATGGGCTGTTAGTAGACTAAAGGGATATTCAGTGTATATTGTACAAGGAATATACAGGGGATATCAAACGATATACAAATACTATTAAATATATATCCATAAATAAATATATATATTCGGTTTAATCTGATCCTTCACAACAGCCGCCCCCTAATTAGTCCCACCTAATTAGCTAAGCAGAGACAGATTAACCGCACTGTCTACCACTCAAGGTCCGCTGTAAGGGTCAGTCAACTCACAAAGTCATGGGGTCATGGTCGTCATCGATAGTGTCTGGGAGTCTGGGCAGTTCTATTAGCCTCGCCACGGGTCGTGTGTAAGTTCGCCCTTGGACGAGCACTTCAGCTGCTCGGACCTTGCCATCGGCACCGGTGATCACTTTGCTTACGCGGCCAGCCGGCCACATAGCTCTGGGTAGTGACTGGTCGATAATCATGACGACTGTTCCTTCTGTCAAATTGTCTCTCTCTTTTACCCACTTCTGGCGGGTCTGTAGAGACGGTAGGTAGTGGAGTAGAAAGCTGTTCCAAAACTTGTCAGCTAGTACTTGACTGTACCTCCACATTCTTCGGCCGTTCGCTTCTTCAGGCCTGTACATTGTCTGGGGTAGCGCGGGGTCCAGCCGCCCCATTAAGAGTGTGTTGGGGGTGACTGGGTCGACATCTGCTACATCACTTGAGACGTAACCGAGGGGCTTGGAGTTCAATACTCCCTCGATCTCCATGAGGACTGTCATTAGGACTTCTTCCGCCACAGTCTGGGCCCCAAGCACGGCGTACAGGGCTGTCTTTATAGAACGTACTTCTCGTTCCCAGGTTCCACCGAAGTGGGGTGCGTTCGGGGGATTAAACTGGAAGTCAATCTGGGATGGAGCGAGGTGGGTCTTAAGTTCTGGGCCCATAGCTTGGAAGCTCTCTCTCAGCTCTCTTTCTCCGCCTTTGAAGTTTGTCCCGTGATCAGACAACAATGTAGACGGTTTTCCTTTCCGTGATGTGAATCTTCGGAAGGCCATAAGGAATGAGTCTGTGCTCATGGTCGGAAGGAGTTCGATATGTATCGCTCTGGTGGTCATGCATTTGAATACAATACCCCACCGCTTCTCGGTTCCTCTTCCTCTCTTTATATACAACGGGCCAAAACAGTCCATGCCTGTGGAGTGGAATGGCTTGTCGCCGAGTCGGAGGCGACAGGGAGGTAGGTCAGCCATCCGGGGTATGCTGGGCTGCGCGCGCCACTTTCGGCAGTCTAGACAGGTTCGCTGGAAGCGTCGCACCGCTTCTCTTCCTTGAAGTATCCAATAGCGACGTCCGATCTCCGCGAAGACTCTCTCTGCTCCTGCGTGGTGTACATCCTCGTCGTATTTCTTTATGATCAGCTCTGTGACCTTGTGTCGGCTGTTCAAGACTATCGGGTACTTAACGTCATCCGGTAGATCGGGGGCTCTCCGCAGACGACCACCCACTCTGATGAGATTATGGGCGTCGCTCTCGGGTGCCAGGTGGAGCAGTCTGCTGTCTGATGGGACGGGCTTTCCTCCCTGGAGACAGTCTAGCTCATCGGGGAACGAGTCTCTCTGGGCTCGTTGTAGTAGAAGAAGTTCTGCTTCTTCGTAGTCAGCTGCTGAAATGTCAGTGGTGGACTGAATCTCTGGGTGGTGCCACAGGAATGTCTTTAGCTGCGCACTCTGTAGGGTAATGCAGTCATCTATGTTGGGGTCTGTGGAGGCGACTGTGCTCAGTCCACAGAACATAGGTTTCTTGTTCTCAGCCTCCTCTTTACTTGCTTCCCGTGGGGTGGGCGTAGGCCACTCTTCTTCCGGGAGCTTGAGGAATTCTGGTCCGTCACTGTAGATGTTGCGACGGGTGAGGTCATCCAGGGACATTCCCCGGGTGATGACGTCAGCTGGGTTGTGTTTGGTGTCCACATACCGCCAGCTCGCTGCTTCTGTTAACTCTTGAATCTCGGTGACTCTGACTCCCACGAAGACCTTGTATCTGCATGAATCAGACTTGATCCATGTGAGTACTGTCGTGGAATCTGACCACAAGATTGTTCTGTGGACCGGAATGGTGAGTTCACGTTGGATTAACGTGGCTAGATGCGCTCCTGCTAGGGCTGCGCAGAGCTCTAGACGCGGGATAGATTGTTGCTTTCGTGGGGCTATTCTTGAGCGAGCCAGGATGAAAGCCGTGTGTATCTCTCCTCCCTTCTCTTGGGCATGCAAGTAGGCCACCGATCCATAGGCTACTTCGGAGGCGTCGCTGAAGACGTGTAGATCCATCTTGCATGTCTCTGGCCTCACCGTGGGTGGGAAGTAGCTGCGGCGTATATTGACGCCTGGGAGTGAGCGGAGTTCCGTCTCCCACTCTCTCCATGTGGAGGCAAGGTGTGCGGGTATTGGGTCGTCCCAGCCCTGGTCCTTGTCCCATAGTGCTCGTACAATCATCTTTGCCCTGGTGGTGTAAGGTAGAATACATCCCAACGGGTCATATTGTCTGGCGAGTGTTCTGTACACACTCCGTCTGGTGGTCGGTATCGCCGTCGACCTTCCCTGCTCCGTGGTCAGGGGTTTGTGTCTATAGTGGAGCGAGTCTGTTTTGAAGCGCCAGACTAGTCCTAGTGTCATTTCTTGGGCTTCTCCTGGGATGGTCGCCATCCAGGTCTCGCTGCTGGCAGCCTTGTCCGCGGGGGAGAGGCTGCGCAATACGTGCGGGTCACTGCTGGCCCACTGCCTGAGGTCAAAGCCGCCTTTGATCAGGGAGGCGCGTAGCTTGATTAGGAGAGCCTCGGCTTCTTCTTGAGTCGAAACGCTTTGTAAACAGTTGTCCACGTAGAAACTGTTCTTCACACTGTGTCGGACCTCTTCATCTGCTGCTGGGTCCTCTGCGACGTGTTTCTGTAGTGCAAATGTAGCACAGCACGGGCTGCATGTGGTTCCGAAGGGGAGTACTTCCCACTGGTAGATGGCTGGGTTCTCATCTCCGATCCTCTCTCTCCATAGGAACCGCAGCAGGGGCTTGTCCTCCTCCACTAGTCTCACCTGCAGGAACATCCCTTTGATATCCCCGCTGATAGCCACCTTGTCCTGGCGGAAGCGTAGTAGCACGCCTAGTAGAGAGGGGCCGAGTGTGGGGCCGGGCAAGAGCTCTTTATTCAGATTTTGGGATCCGATCTGGTAGCTGCAGTTAAACACAATGCGATCCTTGCCGTTGTGGTGGACCTTGTGGTGCGGCACGTACCATGATTCGGTCGTCTGATCGGCCTCTTTAATGTCAATCTTTGTCACGTGTCCCGCTGTGATTAGCTTCTCAATCTCAGCGCGGTACACACTCTCTTGAGCGGGGTCTTTGGCTAGGCGCCGCTCTGTGTTCAATAGATACCGCTCCGTGGCGTCTTTCTTTGCGTGATAGGTGGGCATTCCCTCTCGCCTCAGGAGTGGAGTTGCGTATCTCATCACTCCGCCGACTGTGACTCTCTTTGTCCCTTGCTCGAGTAGGTTGATGGCGTAAATGTCTTCTTTAGAACGAATGTCTTTCTTTTCGTTCTTAAAGGGCATTGTCTCTAGTGTCCATAGCCTCTCGACATGCTGCAGGAGAGTGGTGTCTTCTTCTGTCGTTCTGGAGTGGAGGCAGCTAGTGGCTGCTGTTCGGTTGAGAGATTTAGCGAGGGGGCCTTGTAGTGTCCACCCTAGGCGGGTCTCGACTGCTGCAGGACAGCCTCGGGGTCCTGTATGGACCCGGTCTATCGGGACGATGAGGTCTGCATGGTCGGAGCCTATCAGCAGGGTCGGGGTGGCGCCGTCTATGAGCGGGATAGGTAGTTGACGCAGGTGCACATATTTATCCATCAGCTTGGCGATGGGGTAGGTGTACTGCGATAGTCCTATTTCTTGGCTGGTGAACGCATTTGTAATCCTATACCGTCGCTCTGGCTGCCTGCTTGCTGCGATAGTGAAGGAGACATTCTCGCCCTTTATCGTCTTTAAATCTCTTCTTATTGTCCGAATCGTCATTTGGTTCTCGCTCCCCCGCAGTCCCAGCTGGGCCGCAGCGGACGCGAGCAGAAGGGTCTTCTCTGACCCGTCATCAAGGACGGCGTAAGTGTCCATGACTTTATCTTGGTGGCTCAATGTCACACAGACTACCTTTAAGAGCACTTGGGTGCCGCTGCTGCTGGCGGGGTCAATGTACATGACACTTGCTTTGGTGCTGCTCGATGGTGCAGGTGCAGGCCTTCTTCTGTTACTGTCGTGTAGTACATCTAGATGGGCTCCGTCACACCGACTGCACCTTTTCTTTAGGCGGCATTCGGCTGCCATGTGACTGCGCGCACATCGGTAACAGCGCCTGTTGGACTTTATCCATTGACTCACTTCTTCTGCATTCATCTTTGTGAACAGGTCACATTGTGACAGCCAGTGTTCCTTCTCACAGTAGGGGCACACCATCTTCCACTTCTCTTTTCTCGAGGGGGTACTGTGGCTCTTACTGCTCGGTACTGACTCTGATTGGTGCATGACAGTCACCGATCTTCTTCCATCGTTTATTCTCCTGGGTCCCTCTCTGGAGCTTGGCGTGCTCCGCACGAACGTATCCAGTCGTAAGCTGCTGACTTCTCTCGCCAGGAAGTCGGCTAGATCGAGGAGGGATGGTTCGGGACCGTTAGGATCACGGTGGTCTCTCTGCCGCCTAAAACGCTCTTGTCTTGCGGGTGGCAGCTTCTCTAAAATCCTCTCGACGTTAGAGTTGGCGTATAGCTTGTGCATGCCCTTTTCCCGTTGCGCTCCCAGCATCCCTACCAGGGACTGCACTTTTATCGACAGGTCGTCTAATGGGCGATTGTCTGTTGCTGGGGGTAGGCGATCAATATGCCTTATCTCTTGGATTACGTAATCCCATATACGTCCATATCTCTGGTCCAGCGCTGCTAGAGCCGCGGTGTATGGGGTCGTAGAGGTGGCATAGGCTAGCGCTATATTGTGCGCTCGCGGTACTTTCAGGTGCTTCAGTAATATTGCATACTTGTGGCGTTCATCAGCGACATCCACCATCATTGTCTCTAAGCACATCCGGAGCTCCGTGTACTGTGCTCGATTCTCATAGGTGAAGTCTGGAAACGTCGGCGTGGCAATGTATGACGCCGTGGATGGCTGATACATCGGCGAGCGTTGGGGGAGAGACCTCCTAGGCGAGTCTCCTCTTGCGCCTCTCTGTGGGCTGGTACCGGCAGGGTACCATGGCCCGCTGGTCCAGGTGCTATTCCTCGGGGCTGGTCGTGCGTCGTGCTCACCCGTGAATAGAGTCGGGGGTCTGTAGCGCAGCGCCGCGGGGGTATAGCCTGGGCTGTACTAGACCTCCTGGTCCGGTGGAGTACTGTGCTGTCGTCGGGCTTGGTTCTCCTCCTCTCCCTCTTCTTCTTCTATCAGGTCCTCTAGATCCTGTAGTCGTTTATTTAGCTTCTCCGCAGTGTATGCCGCTCCTTCCTTGTAGCTGGGTCTCGCTTGGACCGGTCTGGGAAGGGGGTCTGCGGGGGGTATAGGCTTGGTCTGTTGGTCAAGTTCAGGGTCGCTTGCTCGGTTAGGAGACGCTGCCCTTGACTGTTGTCTCGACGAGTTCCTTGAACCCCTGGCGGAGGGAGAGGGTGTTGCCTTGAGGATCAGCTGCTCCATTAGTTGCGCTTGTAACTTGTCGCGCTCGGCTTCGCGCTTGGTGAGATCTGCTTCTCTTTGGGCACCGGCAGCGGCGCGCTGGGCGTCGGCCCGGTCTCTTGCCATATTCTCTTCCGTCTGAAGGCGTCTCATCTCCAGGCGTATGCGCTCTTCTTCGCTCCGTTGCTGCCCTTGGAGTTGTTCGCGGTCGATAAGCATCTGTGCTTGGAGTCGATCGCGTTCACCCTGAAGTCGATCGCGTTCAGTAGCGGCTGTCAGGCTGACGAGGAACGCCTGTGATAGCATCCTCTCCGCTTCGCTGGGGGAAGACGGTTGTAGAGGTGAGCCGCTCCTGGGTGAGCCGCTCCTGGCCGTACTCGTTGGGGAGTCCTGGAGCTCTATTTCCTCGGCGCTCTCCTCCTCTTCTTCCGTGCAGAGTTCTCTCTCTGTAGGGTTGTCTTCCTCCCGGGGCTGGTCGGGGACTACTTCTTCGGTATTGGCGGGGGGTAAAGGCATGTCAGCTCCCTCCTGGTCCCCACCGTGAGCTTGGTCAGTTACATTAGAACCCACTAGGGCCTCTGTGGTCGGGGAAACCTGGTCGTTAAGGTCAGACATAATTTTACTTTCAACTTTTACCGCGTTTACCGTTTGTCGAAGGCTAGGTAGTTGACTGACAGCGTAATCCTCTAAGTACTGAGGTGGCTGTCGTCTGCGCTGCGGGCGTTCTACGTTAGGAGGACCGTTTCGTGGAGTGTTCATCATAGGCCATTTCAATATTAATAACACTATATTAATATTACACTAGTTACCCTCCGGCTCGAAGGACCAATTGTAACTGAGGGGTACAATTCCCTGACTGTATTGATAAGTATGGTATTATTAAACCACTACCGTCTATGTACTTTGAATACTGGCCACACAGTACATGATGTAGATATGATGAACACTTTCCCACCTGATGAAACGAAGTCCACACAAATGTATAAATCGAATATTTTATATAGCAAAGGGTATATACAACGTTCACTTAATGACATTTATGATTTGAAATGCACTTGTAAGGCAAATGAGTATTCGTAGGTAAATCAACATTGAATGTCCAATCTCTGGTTACGCAGGGAGCAAGTATACAACCTGGTTATTTAGGGAACTATAGCGATGGTACTTAAATGATTATAGCTGGATACACTAAAGGGGGGGTCCCGCTGGTTGTAAGTCAGTAGGGGGGGGGGGTTAGGAGAGCCGCTGGCGGTATCCCATCTGGCCGACGATTTCTTGGGAGAATTCAGAGTGCTGAACACGGTGCCCACAGAACCTCGGTCCGCAGATGAATACAGCTGGGCCCTCTGGTGGACGGTAGCTGCCGGTCCACAACGAAGAGACGTGAGGCGACCTCACTCGGGGTAGAGCGCCGTCTCACCTGGACTCCTCTCGGGGGGGTAGTTCCAACACTCAGCAGTGTTGGCTGTTATCCATGGCATAATCAAAGCACCCAAAGCACGTAGATAATCCAAGCCGTGTAGGGCTCGACGTCGTCCGGGTGAAGTAATTCAATGTACAGGTCCACTCGTCCTGGCCCGGAGCTCCTCGGATGCAAGCACCACACGTGGTCTGCCCAGCCTGGTTAAGACTCCAGATAACGTCAGGAACGATGGGGGTACTGCTCACTTTATAACTCTAACCGAACGATGCACCATACATAATAGACTATTATTAACTTAATAGAAATACGTCCCACTCGACGGTATAGTGCCAAACTATGACAATTCAACTATTAATCCACACGATGTCTCAATGCCTATTCTGAGGCCAAGTAGGCCATACTGCACCACACGTGCGTCGTGGGTGAGGCTTCACGTCTGTTACTAGGTTGGAGGGTAAAGGACTAATGGACTAAAAGAAAGTTCTACTTTACTTGCGCCATATATATATGCGCTGTGAACAAATAGTACCATTCGTATTTCGCCAGACGTATTCCTACGCGGAACCGGGCTTGTAACGACATGTTCGTCGGCACGATTGAACTTGAACCAAGGGGCTTGGCTGCTGGCGCCAGGTTCTCGTCCAATGGTAGAATGAAACTATTATGGGCTGTTAGTAGACTAAAGGGATATTCAGTGTATATTGTACAAGGAATATACAGGGGATATCAAACGATATACAAATACTATTAAATATATATCCATAAATAAATATATATATTCGGTTTAATCTGATCCTTCACAACAGTAAGACATGCTAAGGTCCTGCGATAGTGCATACACAGTTAGCTACGGATGAGGCACTGGGTCTTATGTACACTACTATACATGCTATACTATACAATCTACAGTTATATGTGTCCTTATGCTAGCTTGCTATATCCTTCTGTTTACTATACAAAAACCTCTCCGTTCTTATTTTTTAAAGTGACCTTTTCCATTGTGTAAGGTGTCCGTTGAGTGTGGGCGTGTGCAGCATGTGTGTGTGTGTGTTCATGCTAAAGTGACTGCTTACTGTGTGAGCGTATACAGTGTGTGTGTTGTGTGTGTGCTCATGTGTGCTTGTGTGTGGAGAGTTCAGTGTTCAAGATTATGATGGCCTGGGGGAAGAAGCTGAGCCGAAGTCTCTCTGTCCTAGTTGCTGTTGTTCGCAGGTGTTTGCCTGACCGCAGCAGCTTGAACAGGCTGTTGTTGGGGTGATGAGGGTCTTTTCTTATTCTGCAGGCTCTGGGTTTGCACCTCTTGTTATATAAGGCCTGCAGGGGTGGTAGTGCAATACCCGTGGTACGCTCGGCTGAGCGCACCACTCTCTGTAGGGCCTTCTTGTCCTGTGCCGTGCTGTTTCCATACCAGGCAGTGATGTTTCCAGTCAAGATGCTCTCTACAGCTCCGGAGTAGAAGGACTGGAGTATCTTTCCCGATACTCTGAACTTCCTTAACTGTCTCAAGTGGTAGAGGCGCTGCTTCGCCTTCTTTACGACTGAGTCTATGTGTGTTGTCCATGTCAGGTCCTCTGATATGTGGACCCCCAGGTACTTGAAGCTGCTCCAGAAAACCAGTCAGAATACTGTACACTATTGGAATTATATACTCATGATTACCTGACTTGTTTGTTTTTAAATGCTGTGGTTTTCATGTTTTGTGCATTTTATTCATGGATTCAATGAAAACAAAGATGGATTTGAATGCCTCGATAACCAATAAGCATGACAAGGGGTACAATACAAACATTGAGTGGTTGTGCTCTTGTGATTGGTCCATTGACTGTAAAAGACTGGTGATGCCTATGGGTATTGTAGTAATTACTATGGAAACGAGTAAAAATTACAATATAAAACACATATTCTGAAAGATTAAGTTAAAACATTTACTTTTATTGGTTGTAACAGTATAACAATTAAATAATATATACCTCCATCAAAGATTATGAACCTACACAATATGGTTTGGCTGTAATACAATTTTGATCTTCAATGGGTGACAATTGGGGGAAAAAACAAGTGGAGTTCAGTAGAGGACTTGACTTTCTTTGGCCCCCATGTGAGCTTGCCTCTATGCTTTCTTGGAAAAGGGAGGGACAAACAGGTGAGAGGAGGATGTATCACACACCAACAGGTGTATGGGGAGGATACAGAGGGGGGGGGGGTATGTGTGAACAGAGGCTTTAAAGGGAACTTCCATAATAGTCTACTCTATACAAAAAGTCAATCTTTTGTCACAATTTGTTAACAAAACTCCAGATGTAGTGCTTAAATTTGAATTGGTTGTGGAGCCTTCAATATTTGAACAATTTACAGTAGAAATGTGCAAATTGCTGTAGTTTATATTTAGGGAATTGCATGAATTTTGGTTGAACTGAGTCTGCACACGATTGTGTCGTCCGCATATAGATGGGCCTGGCAACCTTTCAATGAGGATAATTTATATAAATGGTACAGAGGACTAGACTTAAAATTGAACCCTTTATTATTTGCACAAACTCCGATTTGGCATTTATGGACTTCACACATATATAATGTCATTTGTAACTAATGTAACAGCTGAAATAGTGCTATGATTAGCTCTAAATCCAGATTGGTGTGGACTTAAGCTGAGTGAGTTGAGAGAAAAGACTTGAGTTGATTGTTTACCTCAGACTCAGATTTTGGCTAAGCATGGTAGCTTGGAAATTGGGCAGTAATGATTTAAATCACCCTATCATGTATGAAGAGTAACATGGGCTAATTTCCAAACACAAGGACATTTATCCTTTGAACATTTAATCCACTAATCCATTAATAATTAGTTAATGGTGTAAAAAAATAAAATGTTTCAGACAGTAAAATAAGTATTTGATTTAGCCATTGACTTAATTCTTTGATACATTGAGTGTTATATAAACTGACTCATATGGTCGTATTGATACTTATACTATGATACTACAATTACGATGTCTTGTTTTGAGAACCGATATTAGCATTAATACATTCATTATCATTAATTCAACATATATTTGTATGTCATAAATGTCTTGATGAATTGAAAATGGAGGACCCTTGTGTAAACAAGACGAACATATTTTTCTGGTCTTCATTCTCTTAGCAGTTGTTAGTATTGAGCTGTACTGTATTGTACCGATTCTGCAATCTGTTAATAAAGTTTTCAATCAATCAATCAACCCCACCCCACCTACCCAACCCCTCCACCCTACCTACTAACCGCCTAGGCTCCTACCTACCAACCTCCTCCAATGTACAGTTTCTTCGTCAAATGTATATACTCTCTTTTTTAGACTATTTTTGTACAGTACTGTATTTGTAAATCTGGTATGTCATAAATGTATAGATGTAGCAGTACTGTCTATCTGTATGTCATGTATGTCATGTTATGATGAATTGAAAATGGGGGACCCTAATGTAAACAAGACGAAAGTCTTTCTCTGGTCTGCAATCTCTTAACAATTGTGTGTATTGAGCTGTACTGTCTTGTACTGTACCCATTCTGCAATCTGTTAATAGAAATTTCAATCAATCAAACCGAAATGAACTTTTCTCTATAAATGTTATTTTAGCAACGCAAAATTATGGATTTTTATTTGCACACTGTTTTGTCATCAATACACTTGTACACAATACAGTTTGCCATGGAATATGATTTCTAGGCAGGCAGAATACCATAGACCAGTCTCCGAGGCAGACAGCCCCATGCATGGATGGCTCAGTCAACATTTTGACAATGAGCAATTTAGCATGAATTAAGCTACCTAAAAGCGTATATACAGACAGTAGCAGCGTGACCCCGTTGAATTTGTATTGGTTTGTGGCCAACTATCGGTGCTAATATATGAGGAACAGCACGGACTGTGTTGAGAAAGGACTCTTACCGATCAATGTGTCTCAATGAAATCGATCTATGTTGTCTATGGTTGTCTATGGGTAACAGTACTGTATATTTGCATATCGTATATGTCACAAATGTAACAGTACTATATACCTGTATGTCATGTATGTCCCTATGCCATAAATGTCATGATGGCATGTATGTTGTGTATGTCATAAATGTCACTATGAATTGAAAATGGGGGACCCTGATGTAAACAAGACAAACGTCTTTCTCTGGTCTGCATCCCCTTAACAATTGTGTGTATTGAGCCCATTCTGCAATCTGTTAAATAAAGTTTCCATTCATTCATTCATCATTCGTCATATTGCATTCTATTCTAGGGAGGAGGGGTCCAAAACATTACTAACCAATCGCAGACGTGTGATTATAAACTATCAGCGCGCCAACCAACCACCGAGAGGTAGCGGCGGGACTGGAAACGTGTCGTCACGTCGACGCTGTCCAATCACACCGCGCGCACGCCAGACACCGCCAAGCTCAGTTTGTGAGACGGCGGTCCTGAGAGCAGAGGCTACAGTGGAGGCTAACACCTGCTAGCTAACCTGTCTACTGCACCGGTAAGACACATTCAGTCTGCTGTATAACCACTATCGACTCAGCTAACGATAGTTAACCAACACATACACCTAAGGTTGTACTTAATAAAACGTTAGTTAGTTTGACGACACATCAAATCCAATGGTGTAAAATGAAGTGTTATTATGCCAGCTGTGTGGATTAGCTAGTCGGCCTTTAGCCAGTAAGCTAATGGGCTATTTGGTAAACATAAAAAGCCAAAGATATTTTGATATTGCCTCTTTCTATCACACAGGACTGCTGTAACTAACTATCCACATTAGCACGGACGTCGGTTGCTAGTTAAATAGCCAACAGCACATTCCACAGTTGGCTTGCTCAAGTAGCTATCATGTTGTTATTATTATAGCGAGGGTTAATGGTGAATGGGTTGTTAGCTAACGTTGAGGACAATAATGTAGTCAATGTGTCTCCAGGTAATAAGACAGCTAACGTTAGTTCCAGTTAAGTTAGGTTACTCTTCTTCCATTCCACACAACGTTGGCTAGCTTACTTATTAGGTTAGCTATTATTAACATGACCCGTTTAAACATTTGTTCAGCCAAAAAGTCAAGCTAGCTACGTTTAGTCACCTTTTCATTGGACTTGTGTGTGTCCTGCAAAACACACGGCATCACTTAACCCTAGAGCTGTTTGTGGCCTGCAATTAGGTTGATGTGTTTACTATGGATCGGAATAAATAAACCAACTAAAAACTGTTTGTATAGCAACGTGTAACTTTAGGTAGCTGACCTGGATAATTATACGAGTACAGTTATATTGGGTTGGGAATGCATTCATGCAAATGATCTGATGTTGAGCAAACGTGAATTGCAACCCACCTTGTTTGGTCTTTTCTTGAGTTGAAAATAGTCCTAGTTGTTTATCATAACATTTCGACCAACAGTCCAAATGTACCTGTGAGTTCTAACATCAACGCAGACTGAACCCAAACACTTTGGCCGAAACTCGATGTCACATTACAAGAAGCCAACTATGTACCTGAAATGACTGAATTGATGATAAATGACTTAAAAAGATCAGAGTTTAGTTTCCTGTTCGGCGGTGGGGCATCAGACCTCCTCTTCCTCCATCCTCCTCCTCTCTAATGCAGAAACAAACACAGCCATCGAAGAAGCAGAGACGAGAGAAGTGCACTGACCACTAGAAACGCAAATTAACGTTAGTTTTCGTGCAAATCGCACACGCACATTGCTAGAATGTCAAACCAATGAAATGGGACTACTTTGATCAATACTATTAAATCAATAATAAGCGCTCAATTTTGGCCAGATCTTTTTTTCTTCCAAAACGTGCAGAAGGCTAGCTATTTAGCTACTAGCTAACCCTAAACCTAGCAGAGGCTAGTTGAACCCAACAAAAGCTTTGCTCAGATCAACCGTACGTTATACGGATGCTGTTTGTTTGTTTTTTTGGCTAATGCAACCATTGTGTTGTTTCTATATGAATCTAGCAGATTTTTTCTTATTATGATCAGCTAATGTTAGCATATCTGGCTTGACCTGCTGTAACTTGTAGCTGAAGTTCGACGATGCATCATCTCCGGACGTGGTGGTCAATACACCTAAACTAGGCCTTACTGTACAGTGAACGTGGTCAAGTATAAAAGTTGTGAGCATCTTTTGTAGCGTCAAATGTCAGGGTTATTATTCCCTATGGATATGTGCGCGACCGACAATTCGATCTAGATGGATCTTCACTGGGATATTTCCAACCGTTTTTGGTCTCAACAACAGGAATGCTTGCTAAGCTAACGTTAGTGGTGTAGCTTTGTACAATGTGTGTTTGCTGCAAGTAGAAGATTATGGGCCTTGCTCGATAACATGTGGTATTGTGTTGTTAATTCGTATGTTATTATGAGGCATGTGGTTTCATGTTCATAACGAGAGGACTGGTATTTATATCATATCCTCCATCACACAAATAATATTGTTAGGGTGCAATTTTGACTACACTCACTGTCTAGTCACCATTTCATGTTCTGTTCTCTGTTTCAGGGGCTTGATTAGTTGGACAAAATAGAGGAAGATCTTCTTTTCAGCCTGAAGCTCTACTTCACCGGTCCTTTGGGATCATGGCTAAAGATGCAAGTTTGACGACACACGTGAGTATGGCTTACTCAAAATATTGTATACTATATTTTGTTATATGTGAAATGCTTTATTATATACTTGTTTTTTCAACTTGAGCAGCCTCATTTATCACAGTGTAGTTAAAGGGGAACTACGTCCAATTTCCGAATGTATACATATCATACATGGTCACAGCAAAAATATTAAGAGAAACTCTGAAATCCCCAAACTAGAGTGCTAAAACTTGTGTTGTCATCTAGTCTGAAGCTGCTTCATAGACAATATTTTATAGATGACACAGAGCACCCAGGGGAATGTTCACAGGTGCGTATACAGTATGTACATGTTCTGTTTCTTCATGTTCTCATTCTCAAGCTCATTTGAATACAAACAAACATTCTGTCGTCCACAAAATCAGCATCCCATTCATTGTCAATGGAGCAGCTCCAGACTTTATACTTGATTACATCACAAGTTTGATTCTTACTTCTCTGGTTTCTGGGAGAGTAGCTTGTGTACACAAATATTGATTGAACTGTCTTAGGCCATGGAAATAACATCTTAGAATTTTGAGTGGTATTCCCATTTTTAAGTTTAGGAAAAATTTGACTTTAACAGAGTTGATATTGAGCTCTTATCCTCCACAGGTTGGTCTGATTGAAACGAATGGAGAGCTGAAGGTTTTCATTGATCAGAATCTGAGCCCCAGCAAAGGTAGAAGTTATTGGTGAACATCGATTACTGTGAACATCTATGGATGGCCGATATGGCTGTCGCAACTGGTTAATATTTCATCATGATATGCATCCACAGGGACATCATACTATATTCTTGCACAATCCATACTTCATTTCTATTTATACCTTTGGCCATAGCTCCTCTGATACTGATACCTTTACTTATGTTACCTATACGTAATGCTGCATATGGAGTAGTGTATTGTTAAAGGAACACTCAACATTTTGGGATATGCACTTATTCGCCATCTTCACCAGAGTCGGACAAGAAGATTGATATCAATTTCATTGCTGTGCGTCAGTTTTGGAGTTGTTGGAAGTTGTATTTCTTCACTTTTGACGGAGCTCAGCTAGCTCCTCCCTATCTTTGTCCTATGCTAGGCTAGCATGCACCTGGACCTCTCTTTGGGGCTACTGGACTTGCAGAGATTAAATAGTTGGGAGTGTTCTTTAAAAGGTCACTTTGCGTAGTGCTCTTAACGGGTGGATTGTACTGTTTGTAAATGGCCACAGAAAAGCAAAGGGAAAAATATCAACGCATATCATAAATTGTGAACATGTGTAAAATAAATCACGATATCATACATTGGCCATATCACACACCCCTATTATCTTACATTTGACTGCATTTCACAAACAAGCTCTGGTTTATTTCTTCAGGTCTAGGCCTGTGAGACTGCAGTTAGGCAGCAGGGGGCAATGATCTTTCAGAGAGGCCTTGTGTCTCACCACGTGTATTGCTCTATTTTCTACCAGGTGTCCTGTCTTTGGTTACTGTCCAGCCTACAATTCTCCCGGTGGCCAAACAGCTACTTCCCAAAACCCTCGGTCCTTCCAATGTCAACATTGCTCCACACATGCAACACCTGCCTCACATGGTGAGTGGCGTTCCACACGCTTTCCAAACCAGTCATAATGGACCGTATTCACATGGTGGCCATTTTGCACTTATGCTCAAGTCGTGTTCCTTTCCACCCTACTCCCGGGAACACAACCCGAGCATGACACGAGCAAAACGGCTGCAGTGTGAATATGGTCACTTGGGTGCGTTCTGTCATTGGCACATCAATTGAATTGGGTGGCCTAATTAAAACCCCCTCCACTAGATGTGACTGAATTGAATCACTCCCCGACAGCCCCATGACCATCGCAAATATGTGTATGTCGGACCTTTGTTCGTTACGTTGGCACTCTAATCTTAATTATAAATGATTTTTTTATTAATTAATACATTTTTACATGAAAAAGCTATATCAGAATGTGATATATATCAGAATTTCACAGTGCTATGTTGTGCTTACAATAATTTGAAAGTCAGGCACGAACACAGACAGAACAGTCTAGTCGAGATTATGCAAAAGAGAGAGAGACTCACTCACCCGTCTTATTTCATAATAAAACGTTTCCGAATGGACCTTTGGATTAAACCAAGTGTAACTATGCAGTGATGCTGAACTTTCCTAGCGTCAGGTTACTTAACGTTACACAGGTATGTTATGCACGTTAATTAACACTTTCCGTGCCGGCCGTGTTTTCCTTTTTACCCCCTTGAATGCCGCCACCCACTTCAGTGATGGCGCTCTCATATTTGTGAACGCATAATCTGTTTTAAATTATGGCTATGTGTCTAATCTGGCCGTCGCTTATCAATGACTTGTCTGCAGTCAACATTGTCGAAACGGATTGTTTTTTTAATCTGTTCATTTCCGTTTTTATAGCATTTTGAAAATCGCTCGTGTTTTAAGTTTCGGGGAAATATAAAGATTCCGTGATAAACAGCCTTTACTGGAATATTCTGGAATACACAAAACTTTGTAGACAAGGAAGAAGAACAGAATGGAATAATTAGGATGATAGTAAGGGCATACGAAGGAGGGAAAGGAAGGGTAATATCAGCACTGTACCGGGCTATAATGACCAGCAAGGGACACACGACTGATTATATAAGGGAGAAATGGGAGAGAGAACTAGAGATAGGAATAACAGGGAAGGAATGGGGGAACATATGCGAGGTGCAACATTCAACAACAGGATCGAGGATATGGAAAGAGTTTGGATGGAAAAACATAATCTGATTATTTATAACTCCAGAGCTGAAGGGAAAATATGCACCAACACAAAGAGCATGCTGGAGGATGTGTGGGAAGGAGGGGGCAAATCACACACATATTCTGGGGATGTCAGAAGCTGAAGGGGTATTGGGAGGAGATAGGGGAGGCAATGATCAGAATATTAGGATACGGGTTACCACAAACAGGACTGGTGCTCTACTTAGGAGACCTGACACACGAGGGAATACGAGGGGGGGACAAATATTTAATAAAGATAATGTTGATAGCGGCCAGAAAAGCAATAACAAGACTGTGGTACAAAGAAGACCCACCGACAATAGCACAATGGGTAGGAATAGTGGAGGAGATACAGGATATGGAGAGGATAACACACAAACTGAGGTTACATGAAGAGAAATTTGGAGAAAGATGGGGAAAGTGGGAGGATTACAAGGGGAACGAAAACGACATCACAGAGGAAGAACCAAATGCATCACAAGAGGGCGAAGGGTAAAGGAGGAAAGGGGTTCAAGGAGGGTCTCTGAACCCATGTCACACACTTTTGACTTAGTTTTTATTTTTTATTTTTTTTGGGTATTACAATTGTATTATATTTTTTGTACTTTATTATTTATGTCTGTTTAACACTTTGGGTGCCGGCCAAAAATCCGGAAAATGACTGTGGGTTGCCAGGATTCCTGGACGATTCTAGCATATCTCATGATCTTAGCGGAGCTATTTCTATATTTTATATTATAACTATGGGGAAATGGTTGGGCTCATTTGAAGACGACAAGTTGATGTACACAATGCAAAAAACCGTTTGTTTCTGCATGTCTTCGTTCGTTCACAATTACAAGTTAAAAAACGTCAACAAAAGATAAAAATACAGGTAAATTCTTTAGAACAGGAGTTACAGGCACTTTTATGAACGGTGTGCCGGCGGGGTGATAATAGGTACTGAACGTGTTATAAAGCAATTTAGACTGGGATGGATGGATGGGTTGATTGATTGTTTGACAGATTGTTTTATTGGTTTGATTGATAGAATGTTTTATTGTTTTGTTGATCGTTTGATTCATAGATTGATTTGTTTGATTGATTGATTAATTTGTTGGTCGTTTGATTGATAGAATGTTTGATTGTTTTGTTGGTCGTTTGATTGATTGATTTGTTTGATTGATTGATTTGTTGGTCGTTTGATTGATAGAATGTTTGATTGTTTTGTTGGTCGTTTGCTTGATAGAATGTTTGATTGTTTTGTTGATCGTTTGATTCATAGATTGATTTGTTTGATTGATTGATTACTTTGTTGGTTGTTTGATTGATAGAATGTTTGATTGTTTTGTTGGCCGTTTGATTCATAGATTGATTTGTTTGATTTATTGATTAATTTGTTGGTCGTTTGATTGATAGAATGTTTGATTGTTTTGTTGGTCGTTTGATTCATAGATTGATTGATTGATTGGTTTGATTGATTGATTGGTTTGATTGAACATTCACAGTATAGGATTATGGTAATTTACCAAGACAATACCTTATAAAAAGTGAACACTGGCTGATAACCAACCATTGTGTCAGTGCATTTAGGAGTTTGTTGGTAACATTCACAGTATAGGATTATGGTAATTTACCAAGACAATACCTTATAAAAAGTGAACACTGGCTGATGATAACCAACCATTGTTTCAGTGCATTTAGGAGTTTGTTGGTAACATTCACAGTATAGGATTATGGTAATTTACCAAGACAATACCTTATAAAAAGTGAACATTGGAGGATAATCAACCATTGTTTCAGTGCATTTAGGAGTTTGTTGGTAACATTCACAGTATAGGATTATGGTAATTTACCAAGACAATACCTTATAAAAAGTGAACACTGGCTGATAACCAACCATTGTGTCAGTGCATTTAGGAGTTTGTTGGTAACATTCACAGTCAGGGGAGGAAATTAGGCCACTTTACTGGCCAAATGCTAGTATTTTTTACGTTTGGCTGGTAAAAAAAATCAGATACCCGCCAGTTGGCTGGTAAGCCAAAAAGTTAGTTTCCTCCCCTGCTGGCGAGTATACAAAAAAATAAAACATTCTGCAATCACTGCACTGGCAAACGGTGCGCGTCTTCTGAGTGTTCGCTTTAGTTGACAGTGCCACGAGAGCACTGCACAAGACCACCCGCGGACATATAATGTTTAATAAACGTTTGCGCAGTACTGGCCAACCCGCGGACATATAATAAAAGTCACGCGGTACTAGGCTAGCCATCAGGAGCACGCGCAAACATAACGTTAAACACAGCAGAAGATGGAAAACAGACAGACTGACCAACTGCATCCAACCCTAGTACAACCCTTGAGTATAAGTTACTAAGGACACATTTAAATCACAGAGGTGTAATGTTAGTCTACTGGAACTGTATACAGTGGTTAGCTTCTAGTTAGCGTTTTAGCTATAGCTGCTTGCTAGCTAACGTTAGCCCTGTGTGCTCAAAGCAGCCAGCTAGGTGTATCTGTTATGACTATAATGTTTCCAAAAAAGCACCGGACTACGACGTAAGGTTAGACATTTTATTTCATGCTCAAAAGCCCCTGGCTTGCACATCGCAGTCACGAAAGGAGCTAGCTCAACCAGTGCACTGTGCACAACAGCACACCAACCCAACTGTCGTAAGACCACCGTGCTGTCTTAAAGGCACAGTGTGCCTACCCAGATGCATACACAACATTGACGCGGCTTGACATACAAAGAAGTAATTATCACAATTAGCGATTTTTTTTGTCTGGTAAAAAATCAGTTTGGCTGGTAAAAAAAATCAGATACTCGCCAGTTGGCTGGTAAGCCAAAAAGTTAGTTTCCTCCCCTGTTCACAGTATAGGATTATGGTAATTTACCAAGACAATACCTTATAAAAAGTGAACACTGGCTGATGATAACCAACCATTGTGTCAGTGCATTTAGGAGTTTGTTGGTAACATTCACAGTATAGGATTATGGTAATTTACCAAGACAATACCTTATAAAAAGTGAACACTGGAGGATAACCAACCATTGTTTCAGTGCATTTAGAAGTTTGCTGGTAACATTCACGTCACATGAACTACAGGGCATATCTTACTTGGTCTCTCGCATCGATGACTGCATTGTCCATTGATAAATGGATGAAGCGCCAGATGATCTGTGGACCAAAAAATATCCAATAAATCAGGGTTCGAAATTAACGGGGGCTTGGGGCATAATGCCCTTGAAAATGGACAAAATGCCCTCGAAAATCAGTTAAGGGGGGCACTTAATGCCCCCGACAGTTTACTAATTATATATATTTATCCGGTAATGGAGCGTCTGTGTATCGCGCAAATAAAAAAATTCATTTGGCGGAGCCGGTGTTCTGCACTGGCTGCAGGCAGCAGCAGCAGCAGCACTGCAGCCAGCCAGGTGCTAGTCAGTTTGTGTAAAAATGGCACGCACAATATAAATCAATCTTCATTACGACTTTAAAAACATAGCCATTAACATTACATAGGCCTACACACATCTTGCCATAGCGTTAGCAGTTTGTACAATGTTTGTAGCTGTTAGCTAGCTAGCCCTTCACAACAACAGCTAACACCGTAGCTACTAGCTACTGTAGCAGAGGAGGAAATGGGAGTCTGAGAGGCGGGGTGTTTAAAGACAATGATAGGCGTTTATTTAACATCCAAGAAGGCTAACATACAACTAGAGCTGCCGCGGTATTGATGTTTTCCTTACCGCACACATTTGCAAAATATTTCCTACCGCCGCGGTTATTACCGCACACACACAAAAAAAAAGTTTTAATGCATTTTTTTTGTAGTCTACTCTTTATAGCATATAGCCTGCCTCTAGTCTAAATGTCTATCTTTAGAGGATGACTTTGCAGCATGAATATTGTTTGGGATTCGGCATGCACGCATTCGTTATTAAAAGTGAAACACGGATTCGAAGTCTCCCCTCGGTGTCGCGAGCAGGGGTGGTAGCGGCGCGCCCGCCGGTTACCCCCCCGACCCTTTCTTCTTCTTATTATTATAACGTTACTACTTATGATTACAAAGGCATTCGATTTGTGGCATTAACGTTAGTATAGTTACACGTTCGTATTTACCGGACCATAGCAAGGCAAGCGTTACTCAATTAATATCTAAGTTCCTTTCTTTGCTCAGAGCGTGCCGAGTTGTACCCATTCTGCGGTCTGTTAATAAAGTTTTCAATCAGACAAGTGTATAGAACGAAGGGCTTTTATTATAACATTTCGTTGCAGTAGAATTATTATGCCTCGTTCCCTGAGGAGTGACGGCGTCGGTAATCCACTCCGGTCTCCGGTGGGAGCTAACGTACTATTAGCCGTGTTGTGACTGAGCTCTGATCAATGGCTCATGGCTGAGATTCAGGAAGTAAAAGCACTGCAAGATGCTTCAGCATGTGACGCGTATCTCTTCTGACCAATCAGTGGTCTGCAGTGTTTCATGTGACTTTTCTGGTACCCAATAGGGTCGCTTGGAATCTCGACAGAGAAGTAGGGTATATCTGCAGAGCCGCAAGACCAACGAGAGCGTAATAATAATAATAATATAATAAAAAACAGCTGTTATGCCGGTATTCAGCCCAACGCTGCGGTGGGCATGATGTAACAGCGATACCGCGGTAATACCGATACCGCGGCAGCTCTACATACAACTGTGTTTTACTAACTCCAACCGGGACTATTATAGCTTTCGCGCTGCTTGTTGATGTTATGAACTGCTCCTAACGTGACCGGAGCTGAAGGTGCCACACTCTAAAATGTCCGTGGGGACCCGGCGCCAACCCATAGATAGTTCCAACTCACCGAATTACGTAATCCACCACAGTTGCACTCAATATTTAAATAATGTTAGTCTAAATAAATGTAGACAGAAACATAATTTCAAGCAGAAAACGAATCTTTCCATTAAGAACTGACAATCAGGGAATTTAAACATGGTTGACATTGTTTTTGTGTGTTTATATTAATTAAAGAAAGGAAAGTCTAGTGCTGGCTGAGCATATTGTTTGTTTGCACTAAGTTAATACTTTGACAAATGTAGCCTATATTTTTCAGTCAGTTCGGTCTTTGTGTGCCAAACATTATTTAAGGCTGTAAACACTGTAAACCTTTTATTTTATTTTTAATAAATGAGAAGCATGTTTAGATTTGAGTGTTACATTTTTTTTAATAAAATTAACGTATATCGAACTGAAAACCGTGACCCCAAAATCGTGATACGAACCAAACCGTCCATTTTGTGAACCGTCCCACCCCTACCGTTTATCATAAAAATTCAGTGCCCCCGAAATACAAAAAAAAGCCCCCGAAAATCAATTAAGGGGGGCAAAAAAAGCCCTTGAAAAAGAAATGTTAATTTCTAACCCATGCTTCCAAAGTATATAAATAATAGGCCAATGGACTGCATTAGAAAAGTGTGGTATGTTACCTACAGTATATACTTTTATAAACTGGGTGACTGTCAGCAACCATTGGTTCTGTGCAAACGGTAAAAATGAGGGGGGAAAAAGATAAAAAAAAAAAAACTATATACACACACAATGCAAATTATGAATGGAGTCGATACAGCTAGATCGCTAACATAACATCTCATCTGCAAGTGGTCCAAACATGCCTATGCAATATCGACAACCGTGGCCCAAATACATGTGTTCAACGCATTTGTCTTGTACAGAAAACAGTGCAACTACCCATACACTATACTATACTATACTATACTACAATATACTATACTATACTACACTACACTATACTATACTACACTCAGCTAGCTATACTATGTACCGGTACACATGGTTCTGTCATCACACAATTTATTTAGAAGTAATCTGTACTTCTGTGTGCCGGATTATTTAGAAGTAGTCTGTACTTCTGTATGACAACTAATAAAGAAACTATTTAGAGAAATCCCTCTTTGTGTGGTACAGAGTGAAGCATTTGTCACGATGCAGGGGGACTTTGCACGATGTGCAAAAATATCTGGTCTCACTCCTGATGCCACGCCTACTGCAGACACGACATTTCCTACACGGTAGCTTTTTCTTGGGGGTGGCTTTGTATGCAACCATTACATGCTTCACAAAGCCACCCACTAATCTGCTCTGTGGGGCCCTAGGGTCGACACGCCCCACCTGCTCAGCCCCTGCCTCCTCCTCATCCCCACCCCCTGCCTCCTCCCCTGCCGCTTATAGCTTATCCGCAACAGTAAGTGACTTCCGGGGTAGGCCTGATTGGCCCCGACAGGCACGTGACGCGCAACTTTCTCTGCCGCGCGGCACGCTCCGCTCCGCGGAGCGGCAGAGCTTGCGGAATGATGTAACCGTCCAAATCCGCTATGACTTTCATTCGGCGCTTCAGCTCACCTGGCAGAGCAGCGGTCCTGCGATCCTGCGGTCCGTTGTTGACGAGTTCGAATCCCATCAAATTTATTTTTTTTAACGTGATTTTTTTTTTACCGTGTATTCTTTCGCCGGTTAAGGTTAGGCATGGTTAAGGTTAAGGTTAAGGTTAGGCATTGTTTCGGAGTTGGTTAAGGTTAGAACGGTTAAGTTTAGGCGCTGTTAAGGAGCTGGTTAAGGTTAGAGTTTGTGTTAGAGAATGGCAATAGACAGCCTATTTCCGCACGACAGCTCTCAGCAGCCTCGTTGCGCGTCCTGAGTTTGCCGCGTCACGTGCCTGTCGGGGCCAATCAGGCCTACCCCGGAAGTCACTTACTGTTGCGGAACAGTTACAGGCTCCCCTGCCTCCTCCCCTGCCTCCGCCTCCATCTCCGCTGTCACCCCAGGAATCTTCTTCTCCTTACCGTCTGTGTAGGTCCGCGCCACAGCCCTGGTGAACCGGAAGAGGTTGTAGTAATGCCCTTGTGGGTGCTTTTTTTTGTACAAGACAAAAGCGTTGAACATACATATTTGGATCAGATACATCACAAACTTTTTGGTCCACTTTCCAGTCTTACGTGTAACCGGATAGTACGATATATTTTGATCCAGCTGATCGACGCCGTTCATGAATTTATTGTACTCCATGATTGATGATGGCTTGAGCATCTCCACCCTCAGCGCTTTGCCCTTCTTCTGCTTCTTCCACACCATCGCCTTTTCCATGGTGTCCTCGTGGAAGCTGCTGATGGTCTTCACGATTCTCTTATCGCGCCATGCCACGATCAGGACCTCCTTGTTGTTGACCGCAATGCGCTCCCCCACACCGATGTCACGTTTGGTCACGTTCTTGATGATGGCTGGCTCGCCCCGGTGCTTCCTGAGGGTACCACAGACGTCGGTCCTCAACTGTCGGAGCCTGGCGGACATACGTACCGAGTTGTAGAAGTTGTCCATAAAGAGCGTATAGCCGGCCCCAGACAGACGTCCAAGCAGACCGACGACCGTGTCCCCCAGGAGCGAGCCTTCCCGACAATATGGCTTAAATGAAAAGCAATATCCTGTGCGAGATTCGCACAGGAAGTAAGACTTGATACCATAGCGGGTGGGCTTGTTTGGGTTGTAGACCCGGAAGGTCAGGCGGCCTCGCCATGCCATCACCCCCTCGTCAATGGCGAGCTCGCGTTCAGGCTGGTACAGCTCCTTGCACCTCGCGTTTACATGGTCAACAACACTGCGTACTTTGCACAATTTGTCTCTAACTTCCAGGGAAGTATTGTCCGCAAAGTGGAGGAATCGCCAGATCAATTGAAACCTGTTGCGTGGCATGGTCTCAGAGTAGTACGGTGTGTACATCATGTCGTCAGTGGTCCATGCGAGGCTTCCGCAGGACACTGCTAAGGAAATTGAGTCCAAGGAACTTCTTCAGCTCCTTCAATGTGAGGGGCTTCCAAAGCAGTGCCCTGCTACTGGTTAGCGTGGGGTCCAGCCGGGCAATGGACTGCTCAGCGTAGAGGTTGGACTGGGCAACAATGGAGTTCAGAAAAGCATCTGTCAGGAACAGATCCATCCATTTCGCAGGCCGGTAAGATTTGAGTGCCTTGGCGTCCTGGAGCAACCCCGGTTGGGCTGTGAAGGGGATCCTGTGAGGCACCCAGCCCTCACGAGACCAGGCATTCTCCTCTTCCTGGCGGATCGCAGCCCTGCTCTTCGCTCCTCCGCGTCGCACGCCACGACCTGTCAATTATACAAATATACTATAACACCCCTACTGTAGACATTCATATGCCACGTAGTTACAAACTGTGTATGAGTGAGTGTGTGTGGGGTTCAGATGTCGGAGCTGGACGTGGTGTGGGGGTCAGAGGTCAGAGCTGGAAGTGGTGTGCAGAGTGAGGCCAACTTACCGCTCTTAGATGTGCGTTTCCGCCCTGCAACGGGTTCCGGCATGTCCAGACTAGCATCCAGTTCTAGAATCACATGATGTAATACATTACACTAGGGCAACGTATTGTCATTGTATTTACCACCATCACCACCAGGCCAGGCCCTGCAGCAGCCAGTCACCACCAGGCCAGGCCCAGCAGCAGCCAGTCACCAGGCCCAGGCTCTAGCAGCAGCCAGTCACCACCAGGCCAGGCCCTGCAGCAGCCAGTCACCACCAGGCCCAGGCTCTAGCAGCAGCCAGTCACCACCAGGCCCAGGCTCTAGCAGCAGCCAGTCACCACCAGGCCCAGGCCCTGCAGCAGCCAGTCACCACCAGGCCCAGGCCCTGCAGCAGCCAGTCACCACCAGGCCCTGCAGCAGCCAGTCACCACCAGGCCCAGGCTCTAGCAGCAGCCAGTCACCACCAGGCCCAGGCTCTAGCAGCAGCCAGCTACCACCAGGCCCAGGCTCTAGCAGCAGCCAGTCACCACCATGTACAATTACCTGCAGGAGTAGAATGTGATCCTATGTCGTTGCCAGTCTCAGCGTCACTATCTGCAGGGTCTGCGCCAGAATCTGAATTGGATTAAATTCATTCAGTAAGTAAGTCTCATAAAACACAATAGTAATACATTTACACATACATAAATGTAGTTAGTACATACCCAAGCATGTTGGTGTATTGGCCCCGGATTCGGTGTCTGAGCCTGTATGAACACAAAATAAATCAGCGGCCATTGTACATCAAAGCATGTACATGTGTGTGTGTTGTAATCAATGGAATTTTACATATGCTACACAACCATGCATTTAAATATAGGCCTTACCATGTGCCCTTGTGTGTGTGTGTATGTGTGTGCTGTAATCAATGGAATTTGCATATAGAGGCCTCACCATGTACTGCGAAGTTCAAAGGTGTTGGAGAGGATTCATGCCTTTTGATCTTGTGTGTGTGTGTACACACACTGCACACACACAGGGCTGTACGCTAAGCTTTTTCACTAGGGGCACACTTGCCCCTAAATGAGAAATTTAGGGGCAAAAAATATTTTTTAGGGGCAAATTTTTAAATAACAATTTTACCATTATTTATATCGATTGTTTTTATATAATTTTTTTTTAATAAAATATATATATTATATAATCATACTTGTAGTTGTATTATCTGCGAGACATCGCCACCACGCAACAAGTCTAAATGCTCGCTATATGCAACCAGCTCCACTGTCTGTGTGTACTGAGTAGCCTCCAGCTACGGCCAGGATTCTCCGGAGCTGCAGCTGGGCCCTATACTGTAGCCTCCAGCTACGGCCAGGATTCTCCGGCGCTGCAGCTGCTCCCTATTGACTATATTCAGCGTGCCCTCAGCTCGAATACGCATCGACTCAGTGTTATAAGACATTGATATCAGGACGGAGCTATCTGAACTATTTAGTTTAAAACCTGTTCCACCCCAGGTGAAATCTGCATAAAATGTATACCTATGGTAAATGGAATATTGCTCCACTTCTACAAGGGCTATTTGCATATTCTTGGTATCTAGGAACATCTATGGACCTCAATGAATGTATTCTCAGTGTCAGAAATATTGTGTCTATTACTAGGCTTGCTTAAATTCTGATGAAACAAAGGAAAATATGAATTATGATTTTTCTTTTCATCTTTGACGGTGAATAAAACCATGATAATAATGACCAAACTTAAAAAACTGCCACTGAGCTAATTCAGTACCCTCTTGAGATCATGTGTACAAAAGATCTAAGGAAATTAATAAAGGGAAGATGATAAAATTGAAGGTTTTGTATATACAGTACTGAATTCTCCCATCCGGACCAATGCAATTTGAAATATTATTATAGAATATAGAATATATGCTTATACATTACCTTATTATAGCCAATTCGCACATTTATATATATATACATATAGTATCTTTCAAATGGCCGAGTTCAATTTGGATATAGTATCACCAGGCATGTATATTAATAACATATACAGATATTTAATGTAATCGACTGTACTTTTTTATTTCTCCCACAGTGTAATCATTTTGTAACTAATTTCAGATCTAATTATTCCTACATGATTACAATAGTGTGGAGAAACTGACTGCGTTTCAATATTTGTCAAACGTTACCCTTTGTAGCTTATTATCGCGAATCATAACAATTATTGATATGATTCATTCAGAATGCCGAACTTTGAACGACCATAGCGTACCATGGGAAGTGTAGTTTTGAGAAATTCCGACGCTGGCAGATAGCTGGCGAGGCGCTCTTCAAAATGGCCGCAAAAAAACTACAATTCCCATGGTTCAACATTTCCATTTACGCTTCAGCGTCAAAAACGCGAGTGAAAAATAAAAACTTAAAATGATATAAACTCACTTTTAACCTATTGCTAAACTATTGCCAACCTAACGTTTTACATTCTACATGTATTTGTGACATAGTAGTGATAATAATACTTGAAAACGTTTGATTTTAAAAACGTTAAATTATTGCATCACTCATAAAAATACTAATATATGATAATAATGTCAAAAAGGGGTCGGTACCGTGGCCGTGGGGTGGAACAGGTTAATGGGACGTTTCGTTTTGAACAGTAAGCTAACGCAAGCTATCATGCACTACTAGACTTACTGGAGCATTTGTTGATAGCTATCAGTAGCTAGCCGGCTGGCAGGCTCACCGAGGTCCCCAGCCACGGGTGCGAGAGGGCTGGAGGAGGAGCAGATGCCACATCTCTCTCCGTGTGTCTGAGTTCAGTTCAGTTCGGCTCACTATAGGAGGTCGAACAACGCGTCGAAAATATGAAGCAATACTAACTTTACTTTTCTTCATAGCTAAATCAGACAGTCAGCCAGTCTATCAGAGTGAGTGCTCAGTCGATTGTTCCCGCTGATCATACCTGCTGAGTGCTCACTGCTCAGCTCGCGTGAGTGACGTCATCGCGTCATCACACGCCTTGGATAATTTAGGAGTGAAATGCGAATCCAAGGCTTGAAAGCACTACTCGCAAGCCCGCCCCCAGATAATATTTACCAATCGCAACGGCCAATTAAAGGGGCAATTCGCGACGATACCGCAGTGTACAGCCCTGACACACACACACACACATACACACACATCAAAGGGCATGGGCACATGGTGAGGCCTGCATCTACACACACACACACAGCCATGCAACCTAAAGCTAACATGTAGCAGCAGCACATGGTCATCAACTATATCGATTTGAACATGCATGTGTGTACATATCAGAGTCGTGATAGCATTGATTACAGCACACACACACATACACACACACACACACATCAAAGACTTGTACCATCGCCAACACCTTTGAACTACCGTATGGCGAGGCCTGCATCTACACACACACGCACACACACAGCCATGCAACCTAAAGCTAGACAACTTCAAAGGGCTGGCATCTACACACACACACACACACAGCCATGCAACCTAACGTAGAGCTGCCGCGATTACCGCATTACCACGGTATCGCTGTTACATCACGCCCACCGCAAGAGTAGGCTGAATACCGCGTCGCTGTTTTTTTTTTATAATAATAAAATACCCTTCTCTCGTTGGGCTTGCGGCTCTGCAGATATACCCTACTCCTCTATCGAGGTTCCAAGCGACCCTATTGGGTACCAGAAAAGTCATGTGAAACATTGCAGACCACTGATTGGTCAGAAGAGAGACGCTTCACACGTTGGATCGTCTTGCAGTGCTTTTACTTCCTGAATCTCAGCCATTGATCAGAGCTCAGTCACAACACGGCTAATATACGTTAGCTCCCACCGGAGACCGGAGTGGATTACCGACGTACCGTCGCTCCTCAGGGAACGAGGCATAATGATTTTACTGCAACGAAATGTTATAATAAAAGCCCTTCGTTCTATACACTTGTCTGATTGAAAACTTTATTAACAGACCGCAGAATGGGTACAACTCTGCACGCTCTGAGCAAAGAAAGGAACTGAGATATGAATTGAGTAACGCTTGTGCCTTGCTATGGTCCGGTAAATACGAACGTGTAACTATATAACGTAATGCCACAAAACGAATGCCTTTGTAATCATAAGTAGTAACGTTATAATAATAATAAGAAGAAGAAAGGGTCGGGGGTAACCTGCCCGCGACACAGAGGGGATACTTCGAATCCGTGTTTCACTTTTAACGAATGCGTGCTTGCCGAATCCCAAACAATATTCATGCTGCAAAGTCATCCTCTAAAGATAGACATTTAGACTAGAGGCAGGCTATATGCTATAAAGAGTAGACTACAAAAAAAATGCATTCAAACTTTTTTTTTGTGTGTGTGCGGTTATTACCGCAGCGGTAGGAAATATTTCGCAAATTTGTGCGGTAAGGAAAACAGCAATACCGCGGCAGCTCTAACCTAACGTGTAGCAGCACATGGTCATCAACTATATCGATTTGAACATGCATGTGTGTACATATCAGAGTCGTGATAGCATTGATTACAGCACACACACACATACACACACACACACACACATCAAAGACTTGTACCATCGCCAACACCTTTGAACTACTGTATGGCGAGGCCTGCATCTACACACACACACACACAGCCATGCAACCTAAAGCTAGACAACTTCAAAGGGCTGGCATCTACACACACACACACACACACACACAGCCATGCAACCTAACGTGTAGCAGCACATGGTCATCAACTATATCGATTTGAACATAAAACAATATTCACATTGCAACATGACATACCACGTCGACCACCACCACGTCGTCCCACGTCTGACTCGTGTGATGAATCAGACCCATAACACCTCCGACCCAAGCCGAGATCATCGTCGGATGATTCCGGAGCTAGAATATAATAAATGCATATCAGCGTTGGTTTGGCGAACTAACGTTACATAGTCACAGTATACAATGATTCAAATAAGCGTTAGGTAAATCATCAAATACACGTTTCACACACACACAATCACATGCATATCGGCGTTGGTTTGGCGAACTAACGTTACATAGTCACAGTATACAATGATTCAAATAAGCGTTAGGTAAATCATCAAATACACGTTTCACACACACACATATATATATAAGACCGTGTAATTACCTGGTGGTTCCCAATCGGCGCTCCCATCAGATTCGTGGGCGGTCGAATCGCTGTCCCCTGACTCGGATGAAGAAGATATAATAATAATAATAATAATGGATTGGATTTATATAGCGCTCTTCTCTGACTCAGAGCGCTTCACAGAGTCCATTATTCGTTCATACACAGTCATCCCGGTGGTGGTAAGCTACAATTGCAGCCAGAGCTGCCCTGAGGCAGACTCACGGAAGCGTGGCGAATAATCAACGCCTACGGCCCCTCCGACCACCACCAACATTCATTCACATGCATACACACTCATACGAGGCAAGTAGGTTAAGTGTCTTGCCCAAGGACACAACGGCAGTGGGATGGACATGGGCTTGAGCACCGCAGCCTTCCTCGAACTGCGTCGGGGTGAGCCGGTCCCGGGGCGAGACGCGTTGCTGGGCCCAGCAACGGTCTCACGGCTCTCTCCGATCGGAGCTACCAAAGACGTTGGTGCTGCTGCTGCTGGAGCTACCAAAGACGTTGGTGCTGCTGCTGCTTGAACAACCGCGGGTCCAAACGCCAGCTTCGTCTGAACAAAGCGACCCGCCGCCGGATTGTCCCCTCGCTTACCTACACTACGTCTCTTCATACTGATCTAATAATCTAAATGAAACTACTAACTGATCAAACTACTATTACTACTACTGAAATAGACTACCTAGACTACACACTAATCCCTCACAATAGTACTACTACTTAGCACGACTAAGTACTTTCTAAAGCACAGCTGAAACCTTACAATTAGTCTGATACTACCACTATACTGTATAACACTATAAATATAGACTATAGGCTGCTCTCAATTCAAATATCTCTCTCAATCTCTCTCTCTCTATCGCTCTATCTATCTCTCTCTCTCTCCTCCAAGACCTCGTCGATTCTGGGATCGCGCAAACGTTTTATACCTGTGGTTACATTGGCCAGGTATGCTGGCCAATCAAATGCCAGATTCATTGTGGGGTACAATATTCACCCTCTTGTGATAGTGTTAGAAAATAGGGGGACACTGCCACCTAGTGAAATTTGAGAGGAAATGCAGTTTCCGGTTCAAATTTTCTGCCAAAAGCTCGGCGGTGAAGTTCAGACGGGGAAAATCGAAAAAAGATGTAAACAGATCGAAGACGCTGTAAAGCGTCTTCGGCACCTTGAGCATGGCCGGGAAAGACGTGAAAAGACGTTTCTCGGCACCCAAAGTGTTAACAATGTTGTATTATGGGTTCCATTTTTGTGTAAGTGTTGTTTGTCTATAAATGTTAACACTTTAACTGCCGGAAAACGCTTTACAGCGTCATTCCCGGCCATGCTCAAGTTGCCGAAGGACGCTTTACAGCGTCTTTAATATCAATATTTCAAAAATCTGCGATCGGATTCATATTTCCCCTCCGCTGGCCTGAGATCCACCAGGAGGACCCACTGAGCTCTCTGGCGGTTCAGGAGCGCCATCTGGTGGCCGATCGGCGCAATCGCCAAACAGGAAGTGCTATGGAGGTTGTGCTGGTCGGCCATATTACTTCCGGGCACTCGGTTTGGCTGCCGGCACTCGCTCGTCACAATATAATAGCGATCCATTGCCAATAACTCGATAAACAACATGATTTGGACGTATATAGTATTATACAAGCTGGAAATGGTTCATCAGGATAAACATCCCATAATCGAAAACGGTCTACACCACGCTGATCGTCCAACGGCGCGAGGAAGATCCGGTGAGATTCAGCGTTATTCTTGAACGTGTTCCATATAAACTGTTATGATGAACATATGACCCACTCTGGAGGAATCATCTAACGCTGCCCACGGAATTATAAACGATCCCCCCGCCCATCCGGTCATCATCAGATCATACGTAGATCATTCTAGAAGTACGTCCAATTGACATTTTTTATATCGCCCCGATTGCCATCAAACTGTATTTCATCATCAATATAATGCATTTGGGGCTATAGATCACGTTCTGGAGAAAGCTGCAGAAAGAGATGAAAACATACTTATACATTAGACCATACTTTACTATGAATATGTGAATGAAAAAGTTTAACGTTGCTACACAATGAACAATACATATAGGACTTTGAATGGGCCCTAATAATGGCAATGTAGTAATTAGGGCTGTCTTAAATACTTCGAAGCCTCGAAGCTTCGTTCGATGGCACAAGCTTTGAACATTAAAAAAAAAGTTTAATAAAAATAAAAACGTAATTTTTTTTCAATTTTTTTTTCAAAATTTGTGTGTGTGTGTGTGTGTGTGTGTGTGTGAACTACCCATCCCAGTTAGGACAGCCGAATCCCGTCCAATCTTTCGCCGTTGACTAAAGACTCACTTCTTCAACCATTATCTGAAATGATTAAAAAAAATAAAAATAAAAATAAAAAAAATCTAACCGTGACTAACCTTACTGTCATGCACTTGTCCTAAACTAACCTACACTGTAACACGCAACACTTGATGAACATTGTTACTCAGCTGATAGAGTTGTACCCTTCTTGCTGTCTTGTCGTACAGAACTTGTAAGTCGCTTTGGATAAAAGCGTCAGCTAAATGACTAAATGTAAGTGTGTGTGTGTGTGTGTGTGTGTGTGTGTGTGGGCGCGCCTTGTAGAATTCCACACATAAGAAAGAAAGATACTGGGATGAATACAAAATAGGAAATAAAATGTAGAAATGCATGCAATACATAAATAAATATGAATCTCCATATATGAAATATAACATTTAGATAAGGTGCTACTGAGATGTTTTGGTGAGTTCTTTGTTTTTTTTGTGGAAGTTGCCCTTCTTAAAAATGCATGAACATTCACTGATAATTGGTCTGTAGTGGAGTCTACAAGGTCTACATTGCCGGACCATGTAGAATCCGGACCTTGTAGACTGACATAATTCTGTGCATAGTTTAGTCTACACAGGCCATATTTCAAATAATCAAAATCTTACTTCATTCATCTTAAACATTCTTGATTTGGGGGATTGGTAGTTCCCATGAAATCTGAAGTTGTTCAAACGACAACAGCGATCCACCTTGAATTAAATCACACAGCCGAGTGAAACCTTGTTGGATGCGTCACAGTCACGAAAGGGGCTACTTAATTAATTAATCCAACCCACTTTATTTATAGAGCACATTTAAAAACAACAAAGTTTACGAAAGTGCTGTACAAGTCCCACAACATAAGATAAAAAAAAAAATTAAAGTTTTTTTTATTTTTATTTTTTTCTCGAAGCTTCGAATTAAAATCGAAGCTCGGCCCCGAAGCTTCGATTGCCAAAAAAAGCTTCGAAGGTCAGCCCTAGTAGCAATAGAATTTAAAAAGTTATAGCCATGCAAAGAAGGGGTACTTATCCATAGACAAATAGAGCTGGCAACCCATGGTATAGCATGAATTTAACCTCCGGCACCCATAGTGTTAAGAAAAATTTAAGATATCTCTGTGAAAACAGCTCTGATTATCCCAAGACTGGTAAAATAGATTCCTTACCTCAGATCAGATGTTCCCCAAAAAGATTATTCCAATTCCTGAACGCCATTCCAAATATCGATTGCGTTTATTGATCCAACACTGTGTACTGGAAATATGTATTCCACGCTGTTCTGATAGTCCACAATGAGTCCGATGGGCTCGGATTACTTGCCTGAGAAGTAAAATGTGGATTCCGGATTTTTCTTTTCTCATCAATTTTCATTGAGTCCATTCCAAAAGGGTGCATTACCATCCGGGAGACGATAGGGGGCGCTATTTTCCCAATGGAGCTCTGAGAGTTTGCAGCACTGACATGATACTAGATCGATGAAATATGAATTCAAATCGCTAATAAAAAAAAATACGCTATATTGCGTCGTTGGCAATAAACGGTCGACATGAACAAACGACATATAGCGTCGTTGGCATTGAAAGTGTTAAGCTATGCACGTTTCTGGCTTAACGTTAAGATAGCAGGAGCCGTCGGTCAACAAAGATGTTGTTTCAACAAATGTATTCACAAAATGGATTACCATCCAAACGTTATTGAAGCCTCCCGTGACCAGTAAGTAGGTACTACTACTTTTAATAACCGCAAAACAAGATGCGCATATGTTCCGTTATATGCATAAATGTCAAGAACCGACTTCACCAGATTTTCTTTTTGGCAGCAAATTTTTTTGCATGATTAAAAACGATGGTTTGAACGTCCGTTCGAAACACCCTGCCAAATTTCAAATCACACAAATGGGATTCGGGGACAGCTCTAATGTTTGCTTGCAGAGCTTCTCCTCCTCTTTGTGTCTTACTTGTGTAAGCCCCTCCATTATCATTGTGATGTGACCGGAACAAGGGGGTGGGTCAATCCTAAACTGATAAAGTCCCACTGTCAGCAGGATTACTCATCATCCCATTATATACATGGTTGGAATATGTACATATGGAAATCGGCTTAGTCATTACCCCGAAACAATAGATCGCCTACCTTCTTAATGTCTCACGCTACCTTCTAAATGTCGTCTGGTAGCTTCAGTAAAGACTAATGCTTCTAATCTCGGTGTGCAGTTTCAGTAGGTCATCGCTGAATTTCACACGTGAAGACCGTTTTAACACTGACTTTTGGTGACTTTCGGGGGTTGATTTGATTGAGTGTTAGAGCTATAATAGTTAAGTCTCTCTCTATACTCTTTACACACGGCCATATAAACACACCATCACGATCGCGTCTATACAAATAGTAGCTCTAGTTCTGCAGACCCCTCTCTGATTGGTTGAGCTTCATTTCTGCAGCCCCCTCTCTGATTGGTTGAGCTCCATTTCTGCAGCCCCCTCTCTGATTGGTTGAGCGAAGCCCCTCGCGCGTAAGGTTATCGAGGTGCTTATCGCGGAATCTGCCATGATTTTCATTCAGCGCTTCAGCTCACCTGGCAGAGCAGCGGTCCTGCGGTCCTTGCGGTCCGTTGTTGACGAGTTCGAATCCCATCAAATATTTTTTTTTAACGTGATTTTTTTTAACGTGTATTCTTTCGCCGGTTAAGGTTAGGCATGGTTAAGGTTACGGTTAAGTGTTACAAAGGATCAGATTAAACCGAATATATATATTTATTTATTGATATATATTGCATAGTATTTGTATATCGTTTGATATCCCCTGTATATTCCTTGTACATATACACGGAATATCCCTTTAGCCCAGACCATAATAGTTCATTCTCCTATTGGACAGCGGTCCACCGGCGCCAGGGACCGGCCTCCGGAGTCAGGTTCAAAGTCACCGTCAAGACGTGTCTGGACATGCCCGGCCTTGCCCAGGGATACGCGACAGAAATGAGATTGGCACTAGTTTGTTCACCGTGCGTATAAATACGGCGCAGGTGAATATAGAAGCCCCTTCTTAGCCTTAGTAAGTTACCCAATAAGTTGAAGCCTCACCCACGATACAACGTGCGGTGAAGTATGGCCTGTTTGGCCCCAGAATAGAGCATTGAGACCGCGTGCGAATTAATAACTGAATTGTCAGAGTTTGGCGCTATACCGTCGAGTGCGACATATTTCTATTAAGTCATTAATAGTCTATTTGAGTATAGTGTATCGTGCGGTTAAAGTTCTACAGTGACCAGCATCTCCAACGCTTCCTCGTATTAACTAGAGTTCTTATCCAGGCTGGGCTGACCACATGGCGCTTTCACCCGAGGAGACCTAGACGAGAACCGTATGGACATGTACACTGGATTAATCTACCCGACGACTACATAGCCCTTTGCGGCTGGAATATATTTGCTTTGGTCCTGTGATTTATGGAGCGGATAATCGCCGACGCCTGCACGTGTTGGATTTACTCCGCGAGGAGTCAAGTCGAGTCGGCGCCTCAGAGAGCCTGAGGCCGACTAGCTTTCTTCACTGTGGAGCTACAGTCTACGGAGAATAGCTGTATTCGTCTGTGGATCAAGAGGCTATTGCACCGGCTCCTGTACCTGGAGTCTCCTTAGTCATCGTTGACCAGACGTCCTACTACCGACAGATCTTCTACCCCTGCTGGCTTACAACCAGGGGGAACCCCTTCCAGTATCTCCCGCTATATTACTAGTGTACCATAGATATAATTCCCTAAGATTCAGGTTGTATAATTACCTCCTGCGTAACCAGAGAATGGACATTCGTTGTTGATTTGCCTACGCACATTCCTTTGCCTTACAAGTGCATTCAAAGAATAATGTAAAGTATCCTATGTACCTTTTGCTCCATTAAATACTTGATTATACCTTTGTTTGGAACCGATTTCATTGTGGGAAGTGTTCATCATATTCATATATCGTGTACTGTATGGCCAGTCATTAAAGTACATAAAGCGGTAGTGGTTTAATGATACCATACTTATCAATACAGTCAGGGAATTGTACCCCTCAGTTACATTAAGGTTAGGCATTGTTTCGGAGTTGGTTAAGGTTAGAACGGTTAAGTTTAGGCGCTGTTAAGGAGCTGGTTAAGGTTAGAGTTTGTCAAAGAGAATGGCAATATTCTTTCTATGGTTAAGGTTAGGCATGGTTAAGGTTAAGGTTAGGCATTGTTTCGGAGTTGGTTAAGGTTAGAACGGTTAAGTTTAGGCGCTGTTAAGGAGCTGGTTAAGGTTAGAGTTTGTCAAAGAGAATGGCAATAGACAGCCTATTTCCGTGCGACAGCTCCCAGCAGAGGGGCTGCAGAAATGGAGCTCAACCAATCAGAGAGGGGTCTGCAGAACTAGAGCTACTATTTGTATAGACGCATCACGATCATCTATTCAAAATGCTTCATCCCACCTCGCTCATGTCTTTTTATGAATGACAGGAGATGTCCTGGAAATGTTGTCGTGTGCGTTTTGACTAGCTTAGAATTTGAACACGTCTGTCTGTGTTATATCCAAGAAAATGGTTTTCTTTTTTTATCCACTTTTTCTTCCATTTTCTATTTTCTCCCATCCCAATTTTTTCGTATAGTCCAATTCAACCCTCCCCTGTCTCGAACGCTGTTTCTTGCCTCCCACAAGCCGGCTGCAATGTGGACGAAGCCTTACATAGCACGAGTCCCCTCCGATACTCGAGGTAGCAGCCGTCGCATTTTTTCACCTGCGCAGTGCGATCTTTCAGCGTCAGGGGTCTGCGCTTTTGGAGGGGCGCCGCCCCCATCGCTTCTTCATTCTACTGCGCAGGCGCACCAACCGACCTGTAGGAGTCGCTGTCCACAACGTCCGATCCCCACCCCTTAGTTTTCCCTCCCCCTAATACTGCCAATTGTATTAGTACGGACGACCAGCCAAACTGAAAACAATGTGGAGAGCTGGGCTCGAACCCAGCGTCTCCAGCATTGGTGGTGAGTGCCTTGCCCACTGCACCACCTAGCCGCCCAAGAAAATGGTTTTCTCAAGTATTCCAAGGATTCATCATCTGGCCCTTTTTGTAGTCTCGTTCTGTACGTGTGATCGCAGATCGTATGCTCCAGTTTACCAAAGTGCTCTGGTCGCAGAGACTTTAAAATATTCCAAATTTGGGCGGACACTACACTACTTTAGTTAGACATGACTCTGTCACTCAAGTTCAACATTGTCAGGCCATGCCCTGGTCGCCACCCCAGCAAAATCTCGACACTGCATCATGGATCAAAGAACTAATTTGCATTAATATTCATAATAATGTAGTAGTATTTGATAGGGATGTTAACAATTAATTTAAGATTGATTGATTGATCATTAAGGATTGAAAAAACATGAGCGACGGCAACTTGCAAAATTTGAGAAGTGTTGATTTAGAAAAAAATAACCCAAGTCAGTCAGCGCATTTATCGAAAACGACATGATCGGTATGGTTGACGGCGATATCTCATCCTGAGGCACAACCACCTCGCTCATCGAGAAGAGCTACTCTAATTCCGAGTTGCCAGCGCAGCTAGCTAACGTTACCGCTGCTCGCAAGGTTGCATTGACGACAGACTGCTGGACTGCCCTGACGACAGACTGCTGGACTGTCCTGACAACAGACTGCTGGACTGCTTGCTGACGACAGACTGCTGGACTGCCCTGACGACCAAAAGCTATGTTACCGTTATCATCACTTGCCACTACATCACAGAGGACTGGCGAGTCACCACTGTGGTGTTGCTAACTAGAAGTTTGCCGGGTCAGCATACGACAGACCACCTTGCGTAACAGTTAAAAGAAGCCATTCCCCATCCCTGGATAAAAATCCGACTCACTGGTGGAAAGTCAATGCGGGGAGATTCCCCAGGCTGGCAAAGCTGGCACGCCAGTACCTCTGTATAACCACAACATTGTTACCATCCAGAGAGTGTTTTTGGACTGATTGTGACCAGATTGCATGCGCTCCCGTCTGACACCCGACCATGTCAACATGCTGATTTTCCTGACCATGTGAGTCAGTCTGAGACGGGCAAAATAATAATAATAATCTCTTAAAAAATACCCTCGTTAGTACAGTTGGTTGTTTTCAGCGTTTTATGCTCGTAATCTGTTATTTAGTTACTGTTATTAGACATTTTCGTCAAGTCGATTTTTAAAATTTATTAAGTTAATATAAAACCGTGTTTAGATAATTTGAGTGTTAAATACATGCTTTTGATTTATTAAGTGGCAAGTGAGGTTTTTATTTGTTTTAGCCACATATGCAGCTTGTCTGCTTGAAGTCGATATAAATGTGTTAGGCCTCATATGGCCCTTCATCTGCCATGCAATGTTGTGAGTGTTAACATGTAATCTCTTTGCCTGTATACTACTGGCAATACGGTAGTCTAGGTTGCCCTCTGGAGGCTGTGAAACGCATGCGCAGTTAGTCTGTGTCGACCACGAGCATGAGGTCCACTGTTCGTTAATGGCTCTGTATTGGTGTTTGCAAGTTGATCAAATAAACCAAGTTAACAGAAGATAAACGTCGTGTTTATTTATAGTAGACTAACATTGGTAGCAGAGGATGGTTAGCAGAAGATGGCTACTGCTAACTACAAAGTTCCACCGAAGTTCGACGAGTCTCGACCATACGAGTGTTGGAAAAATGAGATCGCCATTTGGAAGCTGGTTACTGAACTTGATAAGAAGAAACAAGCCCTCGCCGTTGTCCTGGGGCTGGAAAACTAGATGGCATATTTCTCAAAGAAGAGAGAGACCGCGCATACGATGCATACTCTTTTTTTGACTGTATCAAAAAGGAGAGCTCCGTGTCCATGGCGGACTATGTGATTGACTTTGAACAATGTTACAACCGAATGAAAAGGTACGACATGACTCTCCCTGACGCCGTGTTAGCTTTTAAACTTTTAGACACGGCTTGTCTAGACGAGAAAAATAGACAAATGGCGCTGACTGCGTGTACAGATTTAACGTTTGCGGCAATGAAGTCCGCGCTGAAGAGGATCTTTGGGGGGAGAGTGCACGGCGGCACATCAAACGGAATACACGTTAACGATGAAGCGTTATTCACGGAGCAACGCTCACAAGGAAGATTCAGACGTCCAACGACGCAGCAGTTTGGACAAGTTGGACAACAAAGGCAAACGTCACAGGGTACCAACCCACTGGATAGGTTCGGTAAGAGATCAAAATGTGCTATATGTCAGAGCACGTTCCATTGGGCTAAAGACTGTCCTCACAAGAGTAGTGAGCAAGTGAAGCTAACTGACGATCGAACAAGGGTAGAGGAATGTGACATCACACTGCTTACTGCTGTACTGTCTGAAACAGAGGTATTCCTAACTGAGTCCTTAGGGACTGTTATCATTGACACTGCATGTACCCGCACAGTGTGTGGAGAAAAATGGTTGGACAGCTTCGTCGCTGATCTCAGTCAAAGTCAAGTGAACCAGATGGTAAAAAGTGAAACTCCAAGCTCCAGGCCATTCCGGTTTGGAGATGGAAATATAGTGCATTCTTCCAGAACACTGAAACTGCCTGCCAAAATAGGACTGACAAAATGTCGAGTGGAAACTGAAGTAGTCAAAGCTGATATCCCACTACTTTTGAGTAAGACATCACTGAAAAGGGCAGGAACCATCTTGGACATGGAGAATGATAGAGCTGTGATGTTTAAACAGAATATCCCTCTTGAACTCACCAGTTCAGGACACTACTGTATAGATATCAGAGACAAGGACACAGGAATGAACCAAATTGAGATTAAGGATGAGGTCCTTACAGTCACAGAAAACAGCCAGGATGAAGATGAGGTCCTTAGTCACAGAAAATATGACCTCAAATGAGAAACACAAAGTTCTCCTGAAACTACACAAACAGTTTGGTCACGCCTCTGCAGAAAGACTACAGCGACTCCTCCGTAGTTCGGGAAATAAAGACAAAGATTGTGACACTATTTTACAACAAATAGTACAGGAATGTGACATATGCCAGAGGTACAGCAAGACCAAGCCGAAGCCTGCTGTGGGCTTGCCTCTGGCTTCAGAGTACAATGAAACGGTGGCAGTGGACCTGCACGAGTTGGAACCAAGTTTATGGTATCTCCACGTCATTGACCAGTTTACACGTTTCAGCGCTGGAAGCATTGTGAAAACAAAGAACTCCTCTGTGATAGTGAACTCTCTTCTTCATACATGGATCAGCGTTCATGGCCCGCCACGGAGACTTTACAGTGACAATGGAGGAGAATTCAACAATGCGGAGTTCCGTGACATGGCAGAGAACTTTAACATTGAGACAAAAACCACGGCAGGATACAGCCCCTGGAGCAATGGGCTACTGGAGAGACATAATCAGACCCTCACCGACATCATCCTGAAGGTCAGACGGGAAAATGGATGTGACTGGCAAACAGCCCTGGACTGGGCTCTCATGGCTAAGAACAGTATGCTACAGTCCTCATCAACTGGTGTTTGGCCAGAACCCCAACTTACCTTCTGTACTGGTTGATAAACCACCTGCGCTAGAAGGTACCACGATGAGTGCTAGAGTAGGAGAACACATTTCAGCTTTGCATGCCTCTAGAAAAGCATTTACTGAAGCAGAGTGCTCAGAAAGGATAAGACGAGCACTACGTAAGCAGCTCAGACCCACAGATGAGAAATATGAGATGGGTGACAAGGTCTATTACAAACGAGCTGAATGCACTGAGTGGAAAGGACCAGGGATAGTTATTGGTCAGGATGGGGCTGTTGTTTTTGTGGGGCATGGTGGTTGCTTAGTGAGAGTGCATCACTCTAGGCTTTCTAAGGTGAACACAAAGGTTAGTGAAGAGCACATGGTACAAACTGATGCTGACACAGAAGCAGGAAGTGAGCAAGGTATAAACAATGCAACTGGTAGTTTAGACAGTGAGCAAAATACAGAGAATGAACATGAACAACAAGAAGCCAGTACAAGTGAAGCTATCGATCCACCAAACACTTTGAGTGGTGTAACTCTAACTGAAATGGAGCATAGGCCTAATGCCCATAATAATCCTGCCCCTTCTGCAGGTGTGAGTTTAAAAACAGGACAGACGGTAACATATATGAACAGAGGTGACAACACTCTACTTAAGGCAAGAGTCTTAGGGAGATCTGGCAAGGCTACGGGGAAATATAAAACCTGGTATAACATGCAACATCTAGACAATGATGGTAGTGATGGGCAAAAGGAAGCAGTTGATATCTCACAGGTTGATGATCTCAACATTCAAACAGAAGACAGAGAAGCTGATGTACTTGTAACCAAAGACATTTCATTTGATGCAGCTAAACAGGAAGAAATAAAGAGCTGGCACAATAATAATGTATTTGAGGAAGTTGAAGATGCAGGGCAGAAATGCATTTCCACCAGATGGGTTTGTAGTCTTAAAGACACTCCCAAGGGTATCGTGCCTAAAGCCCGACTGGTTGCCAGAGGTTTTGAAGAGCGGAATATTCAAGAGTTACCGAAAGATTCCCCCACATGTGCCACAGATTCACTTAGACTTATGTTATCAGTGATATGTCAACCAGTGGGAAGTCCATTCTATGGACATCAAATCTGCATTCTTGCAGGGTATTGAGCTATCCAGGGATATTTATATCCGCCCCCCTCTAGAGGCAGGATGTCAACATGTTGTATGGAAACTAAAGAAATGTGTATATGGTCTTGCAGATGCATCACTATATTGGTACAACAACGTGAAGGAGATCATGCTGAGTACTGGTGGTAGAGTCTCACAGGTGGATCCGGCAGTCTTTTACTGGTTGGATGAGCAATGTAAGGTCACTGGGGTGCTTGCATGTCATGTAGATGATTTTCTTTGGGCAGGCTCATCTAACTTTTCATCCAATGTGATTCCCCAACTGCAATCTGCATTTAAGGTTGGGCGTGAGGAGCATGAAAAGTTCTCCTATGTAGGAATGGATTTTGTAACTGTTAAAGGTGAAGTTCAGGTACATCAACAAAGTTACATTGAGAACCTGGAGCCTATTCCCATACAAGCAAGTCGGGCCACACAGAGAAATGAACCCCTCAACGAAATTGAGAGAGAGCAGCTACGATCAAAAATAGGACAGATCCTATGGGTTGCTAAACAGACGAGACCTGATGTAATGTTTGATTCATGTTGTTTGGCTTCTAATATAAAAGGGTCAACAGTACAGTCTGTTCATGATGCCAATAAAATAATCCGTAAGCTAAAGTCTGAAAAGGTGACACTCAGATTTCAACATCTGGGAAACAGTGATGCTCTGAACTTGATAGTTTTCAGTGATGCTTCATTTGGAAACCTCCCAGACGGAGGTACACAGGGAGGTACTTTTATAACACTTATGGGAGAAAGAGGGAAGTTTTCCCCCCTCTGTTGGCATTCAAAGAAAATCAGACGTGTGGTTCGCAGTACCCTTGCAGGCGAAACCCTTGCCATGTCAGATGGGGTAGACAATGCAATTTTTCTAGCCACACTATTTTCTGAGCTCACTACTGGAAATGCTGGACTGAATACACTCCCTGTAATCTGTGTGACCGATAATCACTCTCTGTTCGATGCGCTCAAGTCCACGAAACAAGTCACAGAAAAGAGACTCAGGTTGGAAATCAGTAGCATTAAGGAGCTCATTCAGAACAAGCGCATCAGGCAGGTGCGTTGGTCAGACACAAAATCTCAGCTCGCTGACTGTCTCACAAAAAAAGGGAGCTTCGGCTCTTGTGCTCTTAAAAGCACTCGGTGAAGGACAATGGGATCTGGGTTAAAGTGTTTGTTTGAAATGGAACATTGAAAACATTTTTGTTTATGTATTTATTTCTAAAAATGTTTCCCAAATTTATGTTTAATACTCAGGGAATTTAAACATTTTTGTTTTAAGTCACTGTGTGATTGTTTTATGATTCATGCAAGGTAATGTTATTTTTGTTTTGTTTATTTCTTTAAAAAGATAGAATGAGATTGTTAACATGTAATCTCTTTGCCTGTATACTACTGGCAATACGGTAGTCTAGGTTGCCCTCTGGAGGCTGTGAAACGCATGCGCAGTTAGTCTGTGTCGACCACGAGCATGAGGTCCACTGTTCGTTAATGGCTCTGTATTGGTGTTTGCAAGTTGATCAAATAAACCAAGTTAACAGAAGATAAACGTTGTGTTTATTTATAGTAGACTAACAGTGAGAATGCAATATGTCGCTACTGTGGAAATAAACCTTTTGATCGAGGAAACTAATACATTTGGTATTTGTAGTTATAATTAATTGATCGTTAACGTTATCAATGATGTTGCTTACAATTTGCAACCTTAGTATTTGATTAAGTTAACTTTTTCCAGCAATGTCTTTTGTTTGCCAGTGCTCTGGTATATCCACGCTGTCTCACTGGAATGGCTATTATTTACACCTGTGTTTGTTTACCCTGTGATGGCATGTCAAAATGGCTGCCGTGAAAAGGTTCTATAGCTGCCTTGTATTCACTCTGCGTCTGCGCCCTCCAGTGCCGCGGTGTGACATAAAACGAAGTGATGCGGTTCATATTGAGTATACTGACGACGATGTGATGTTTGCCAGTGGCTCTTTTTTGTGAAGATCATTTATCAGCCTACTGTCTGCTTTAGATGATGTGTAAGCTAGAGCACAATGCTAGGAACATTTGCTCATTCAATTGACAGAAAACTGGACACAAAATCTGACCGTATTTTCCAGATGTCGAATTGCAAAAGGAAGATGTGATTTCATTACATGATTTGATTTGTTTCTCCCACTCCTATACCATTGTATGAAAATCAACTGTGATGTTAATTTTCTGCATTGGAGAAATTGAGGAAATGTTGCAAGTTTTTAAAATATGTGATTTTCCACCCCTTTCCCTCCTGCTCCTGCTTTGTAGGTGATTGGCACACCTCAGAGACCCACCGTTTCTAATACCATACTGGTGAACAGCCCACACACACCCAGCTCCCAGTTTCTCACTCAGAGCCAACCACCAGATGCCTCTCCGTGGTCCTCGGGGTGAGTCTTCATCTGGTTCCTCCATAACCCTGGTATGTTATTCTGGGGGTGGATAGGTAGATTATTCTATGCTGATGTGTGAAAGGTGGCATGTTGCAGCCTCTACTTCCTTGAAAGGGAAGTACCACCGCAGAGACCCGGGTTCAATTCCCGGCAGCGGTACCTCCGGCATGGTCAGTCATCCCTACAAACACAATTGACTGTTTCTGGGTGGGATGCTGGTGGGGTATGGGTCCGGGTCATTGCAACATCGACTCCTACTGGTTGGCCGCCTGTTAAGCGGGGAGGGGGTCTGGGGGAGCATGCATTATGCTCTCCCAGTGAAACTCCTAGCTGTGAGATGAAAAGAAGCTCCATGACTCCACATGTATTGGAGGAGGCATGTAGCAGTCTAATTTGGGGATGGGAGAAAATGTGAAAAGACGAACAAAAAAAGGGATGAAGCTAACGTTACTTGTAGTAACGGGTAGGTTTGGGCATCTTTTAGATTTGAACTATTCCGATTCGGGAAGGGTCAAAATGTTGTATTTATAAAAATAAAAAAGATTTATATAAAAAATTTACTTCATACAGTTCAAGCTGTAAATTATTGCATACGATTTAATTTGGTTGGCAAAATTCAGTACTGTATCTAGTATCTACAAAAACTCATGTAAATAATCTGCCCATGGCTTTGTTCATTTGCTTAGATTTTTAGTACACTTGATCTCAAGAAGTTGCTGAATGAGCTCAGTCGCTTTTGGTCAATGTTGGCATGGTGTTATTCACCGTCAAAGATGGAAAAAATACCTAATAATAATTTATGTTCTCCGTTGGTTCATTACAATTTACTCAAGCATAGTAACAGACACAATATTTCTGATACATCTTGGGTATGTACTTTTAGGGGACATTTCTGAAAATATGGCTAGGGCTTAAGAGGTTAAAAGCAATCTGTGGACGTTCATCTACTAAATAATACACAATATTTGCAATCTGCGGATACTTTCCAGGGATTCCGTTAGCCCGCAAATACTGGCCAGCGCTTGTCTAGAATTTCAATTGGCTGGCAAATATAAATCTTGCCAGCGACCGTGGCTGATTAATATATATATATATCACTGGTGAGTGAATGTGCGTTAGTGTGGAAGCTGTGGTTTACTGAATACATAGTAGACTATTGCCCTGTTCGACAACTATTGCAAAACACAACGTTGCAGCCCGGTTTTATATAGTTCTATGGTTGCGTTAGACTACAGAAAATAGACGTCCCTTTTATATGACATTCCCCCACTACTACTAACGTTAACAATGAAGAGGGACATGTGGAAACCGTTGGGGGCAGCAGTACCAAAAAAAGAAAATAAACAAACCGATATTTCAGTGAGGCAACAACAAGTATGAGGTACACCGGACGAGCTACACTACTTTATGTTAACCTTAGGTTAGGCTGCAGCTAACATTACATTCATCTATTGTGTCGGTCTTGTTTTCAATTCATTATCAGTGAGGACTATCTGTTTGTTGGTCAGGATTGATGCTGTGTCCATCTCCGCCATATCAGTGCCTACCAGCAAAATGGATAGATCAACCCATATATATATATAAACGGATCAACCGCCCTGTAGGGCTGTCAACGAATATTCTATAGTTTAATTTATAATTGACATGTAAATTCTATTAAAAAAAAGATTTTTTATAAAACATACATTCGATTATGAAGAGCATCGGTCTTCCCCTCAACTTCTCGCGTGGGACTGAATTAGCTGCATGACGGACAAGGAGACATGCGACGTCACTTTCATTTAGTGGAGCTGAAGAACGTGTCTGTACTACTAACAACCACATGGCATGATAGCAGAGAGTTCAGAGCCCAACTCGGGTGATTTGCGATCTGAGCAGCGATCTAAAAGCCCTGTTTGGAAATACTTCAGATTTTCATAAACTTGTTGAACCTCAAGACAAAGTTGTATGCAAGCTATGTAAAATACAGCTGGCCTACCTTCTTTTGTTATGAAAAAAAAACGAGTTCTAGCGTCAATAATATAAGTAGCCTACTTTTCATCTTTTGTTTCAGCACTTTTTATTGTAAATCATCCCTCGGGGGTAAAACTTCTTGATATTGAATAATGAAAGAGATAATAATAATAATAATTTAGGACCTGCTCAGAGGTCATTAATCGGCATGCATGCGATTTGTCTCTGCGATTAACCCATCCCGTCGTCCTCCCCCCCGCCCCCCCAAGGGCAGCCGGGAGCAGACAGGCTCAACTTGAGCTGCGCCAGGGGACCAATCCAAGTGCTCCTGTCCGTCTTCGTCAAGGACGCCACAGCGTTAGCGATCTTGTTGTTGTGCATGTTTTTCCTTTGGGTTTATCTTATCGGGGGGGGGGGGGGACCCTTGCGAGCATGGCGAGAACATGCAAACTCCACACAGAAAGGCCTGGGAGATACCCCACCTGGGTAACTGGCATCATGGAAACCTGGTCCCCAAGCGGGAATCGAACCCTGTACCTTCTTGCTGTGAGGCGACAGTGTTAACCACTACACCACCATGCCGTGTCATGCAGGTCCCAAATGGTTTGATTTGACACCTTGCTGTGTGTATGAATGTCCGTTCTTTCATTAATTTGATCTGTCCAGTGCTCTGGCATATTGTTCATGTGAGTGGTCCTCTGTCCACAGGAAACGTGGTAAGAAAGGCGAGAAGAATGGGAAGGGCCTGAGGCATTTCTCCATGAAGGTGTGTGAAAAGGTGCAGAAGAAAGGAGTCACAACCTACAACGAGGTGGCAGACGAGCTGGTTGCAGAGTTCAGCTCCGCAGACAACCACATGTCGCCCAACGACTCGGTGAGTGAGAATTCCACAATAGACCTGTTCACTTGTTACTCGGAATCTTAAGAACGCCGTAAGAACGAGAACTTTTGAATAGTCAGAATTCTTTGTTTTGAGGTCACTGTGACACAGCTGTTCATTATCACATCTTGTGACATAACTGATTATAGTTCTAACTTAACAAATCCCTCCCTTTGGTGGAAGGCTGCAATTGTAAGCCAGCTGTGTCAATTGTAAGCCAGCTGTGTCAAAGGAAACTGGTTATAGCCCAGTTGAACATGTTTGGTGGTGACCTGCCTGACGGGCTGTAGTGCAGGTCTTCTCTTCACAAAACCCATGGTTCCGTTCCCGTCAGATTTTGGGGGGTTTTCTGTTCAGTTCCGCAGGGGAAAATAAGTGCATTGCCAATTCCCTTTAGTATTTGGTAAAAATAAGTAGGCTATTATGCTGACTTGGAGCATAAGGAACACATACTTGTGTATTATAAATTATTTGTCAATTCTAGGTGGCTGTCATAGGGAGGCCTGTCTGCAACAGATAATGCACTGAATTTACTGAAATAACAAACTCTCCACGACCACAATGGGCTGCATATCATTCACTATAAACAACCCCAAGGCTATGGTTATGTTTTTCGCCCTGCCTGCATTTGCATGGAGAGGTTGTTTAAATTCGTTCGAAAGGTCTATTTGTTGCCGTTCGAACGCCACCTCACTTGACCAAATCCGTGCCTCGGTTCTCGAGTTACATCACATCAAATGTATTTGTAAGGCCCGACAACACACGCTAATGTCCCCATGGGCCGGACATGTCTTCTTTAAACAAGTCAAGAAGAAACATCACAATAAATCAAGAACAAAACAAAAACCTTAAGTCCAAAAAAGGAGAGACACCTTAGAAGGGCCGTTCAAGGGGGGATCGATGCCCGATCTATTTAAGTCAAGGGGGTGGCGCAGAGAGGGTCTCATCCTCCCGGTCATCATCACGGGACGTCCAACACTCCGGTCATCCCTACGAGACAGCCACTCACAGGGAGACGGACAGGCGTTAGACAGTTTGTGTGATTGTGATGGGCGGACATAGCAATAGATACAAGTGGTAAGCATATATGTGAATAGAATAGATATATGTAGTAAGTAGGGATGCCCCGATCGATCGGCCACCGATCGTTATCGGCCGATACTCAGTATAAATATGCAATCTGTGAATTCCGATAATGAGTCATATTCGCCGATAGCGGAAACCGATCAAGCGAAGCTCTCACTCGCTGTCTGTCTCAGACACACAGGACCTGCAAACTGTCGCTGCTCCTCCTCCCTAGCCCCGCACGGCCCGTGTAGAGTTTGTAAACACTGAGGACTGAGAGGAGGCTCCCCTGCTCGAGTCTGTAGTGCATTCGACCTGAGCTAACGTTAGCTACCTAGCTATCGTTACTGTTTAAACAAAATTACCCAGTCAACTATTCACGTTTAGTAGGCATTGTCTAACGGTATTTAGCCGGCTAGCTACCGATAGCTCCTGATATCAACAAATGATCCAGAAAGTCTAGTAGTCCATGTTCATACCTCCGTTAGCTTGCGTTAGCTTGCGTTAGCTGACGTTAGTTTACTGTTCAAAACGAAATGTCCCATTGAACTAAAGTTCTGTCTTAACGTCATCTAGCCGGCTAGCAGTAGCTACAGATAGCTCTTGATATCAATGTCTTATAACATTGATTTAATGCGTATTCGAGCTGAGGGCTTGCTGAATGTGAAATGACCAAAGAACCATAACGTTACCAATAGGGTCCCGCTGCAGCGCCGGAGAATCCTTTTTGGAGCTGGAGGCTACTAGAGTACACACAGACAGTGGAGCTGTTTGCAGATAGCGAGCATTTTGACTTAAACGTGGTGGCGATGTCTCGCAGATAATACAAGTACAAGTCTAATTATATAATATATATATTTTATATATATATATATAAAAAAAAACTTTTTATATAAAATAATTTTTCATTTCTTTTTAACACTTTGGTTGCCTTGGGTTAAATTAATGATATACCATAGGTTGCCGGCTCTATTTGTCTATGGAGAAGTACCCCTTCTTTGCATGGCTATAACTTTTTAAATTCTATTGCTACATTGCCATTATTAGGGCTCATTCAAAGTCCTATATGTATTGTTCATTGTGTAGCAACGTTAAACTTTTTCATTCACATATTCATAGTAAAGTATGGTCTAATGTATAAGTATGTTTTCATCTCTTTCTGCAGCTTTCTCCAGAACGTGATCTATAGCCCCAAATGCATTATATTGATGATGCAATACAGTTTTATGGCAATCAGCGCGATATAAAAAATTCCAACTAGACGTACTTCTAGAAGTTACTACACGTCATCTGATGTTGACCGGATGGGCTAGGGGGCGTTTATAATTCCGTGGGCAGCGTTATACCAATCATCTAATGTGGGTCAAATGTTGATAATAGCAGTTAGTATCGAAGACGGTAACGTTACACGCTGAAACTCACCCCAGTCTCCACGCGCCGTTGGGCGATCATCGTCGAGTAGAAATTTTATCATTATGGGATATATTTTTACCCGGTCCATCTCCAGCTTGTATAATGGTATATACGTCCAAATCATGTTGTTTATCGAGTTATTGCCAATCGATCACCGTGTAGCGTGACGAGCCAGAGTCCCATGAACCATAGCGAGCGCCCGGAAGTACTACGGTCGTCATGACGACCTCTATTCAAGATCCTGTGTGGCGATTGCGCCGATCGGCCACCAGATGGCGCTCCTGAACCGCCAGAGAGCTCAGTGGGTCCTGCTGGTGGATCTCAGGCCAGCGGAGGGGGAATATGAATCCGATCGCAGATTTTTGAAATATTGATATAAGGACGCTGTACAGCGTCCCCCGGCAACTTTAGCATGGCCAGCAAAGACGTGAAAAGACGTGTCCCGGCAGTCAAAGTGTTAACACTTTGAGAGCCCACCACGACATAACACGTGTTATCAGCCCGCACCCTGAATGCCCACCACGACAATTCGCGTGTTATTTTTTTTATTAGCGATCTGAATTCATATTTCATCAACAGAGTCTCTCGTTGGGAAACCAGCCCCATCAGGAGCTCAGATGTGAAAAAAGCGCCCCCTATCGTCTCCCAGATGGTAATGCACCCTTTTGGAATGGACTCAATGAAAATGGATGAGAAAAGAAAAATCCGGAATCCACATTTTACTTCTCAGGCATATGTAATCTGAGCCGATTGCAGTCATTCTGGTCCCTCAGAACAGCGTGGAATGTGTTTCGAGCACCCAGCGTTGGATCAATAAAAGCGATCTATTTTTGGAATGGCGATCAGGAATTGGAATGATCTTTTTGGAGAACATCTTATCTGAGGTAAGGAATCTATTTTACAAGTCTTGGGATAATCAGAGTTGTATTCGCGGAGCTCTGTTTTTTGTATTTGTATTTATTGGTTTAAAATACAGAGACAGTGCATATTAAGGAACATTTGACTGTAAATATGCCAGTTTAGCCAAGTTGGCTAATTTTCAACTGTAGTCTCTGGGGCAGGTGACATGAGCACAACAATAATTAAAACATAGTACAATAATTAAAACACAGTAGGAATCAGTATAGGTTACAATACACTAAAATACATACAAATAAATACATTAAAATACAACCCCTCAGTTAAAAAACATAGTACAGTAATTAAAACACAGTTCGCCGTGTGTGTGATGTTGAGCAAATGAGGTAATCGATTTTCAGCTCGCGACCCCAGCATGCATACGTACACATATACTATCGATAATCTAGCGTTTATTTGAAAACGATTCATAAATAGGCCGAAAAATTACAGTTTTTGTGTATTCTAGAATATTCCAGTACAGGGAGTTTATTATGGAATCTTTTTATTTTCCTTGAAAACGAGGGCTTTTCAAAATGCTATAAAACGGAAATGAACCGATAAAAAAACAATCCGCTTCGACAATGTTGACTGGAAAATGAGTCATTGATATGCGACGGGCAGATGTGGACACATACATAAAACATAGATTGGCGTTATTAACGCTAACATTGAAGTGGATGATGGACATTCAAGCACTAAATCGTGTGCCCCCTGCTGGCACTGAAAGTGTTAACACATTAATTGCCAATAACGAGTATACTGTCTGCTATTGCAACGCCTCAATACCGCCGCCTGGTGGATTTCGGGCGAGTTACACTCTACTCTAAACCGGAAATGGCGCTCTGTGCATCGGGGAAAAAGCTCCGCCATAGATATCTTGTTATGTGGATCAAGATACACACAGAGTGCATTGGATCGCTTTCGAGACGCAAGAATCAATATGCTTTCGGCGTTTATTGCGTCAAACAAACGGAAAATGGATCTAGCAGATCGACGTCAAATAATTGGAATTTCTTTTCTCCAGACGCAGAGGTAAGAGGAATCTAACGTTATTTCCAGCTCGATTGTCCATTTATTTCATTGCAATCTGTCCGATCAACGTATGGTGTCTTACTAAAGAAAGCCGTTAGTGACCATCAAGGAATCATAAACGACCCCCCCCCCCCTTTCCTTCACGCATGATGGAGCATAATGTATAGCGATCATATGCATTTGAAATGTTTTATATAGCGTGTATAGGGACGAAACGCCAATCGATAATGTATAATACGCGTCTGGGCCTATAACGCGCGTTCTAGGAATTACTGCTATACAGTCTAAAAACATACTTATATTCTCGCCGGTACTATCACGACAATGTATGAATGGGAAAATATAACGTTCCCACATCCGGAACGATAGATACCTGATGTTGATTGGGCCATAGTAATGTCGATATAGCTATAATATTAAAGTTATAGCCCTGCAAAGAAGGTGAGCCACTCTATAGGGTTACAGCACTGGCAGAGAGTGGTAAAGATGGGCATACTGCAGGGCGGCTACGTGGCGTAGTGGGCAAGGCGCTCGCCACGAAATGCTGGAGACGCTGGGCTCGTCAGTTCGAGCCCCGCTCTCCACATTTGTTTTCAGTTTAGCTGGTCGTCCGTACTAATACACATTGGCCCTATTAGGGGGTGGGAAACTGATGGGTGGGGATCGGGCGTTGTGGACAGCGACTCCTACAGGTTGGTTGGTGCGCCTGCGCAGTAGAATCAGGAAGTGTCGGGGGCAGCGTGAGCCTCCCACGCGTTACTCCTCGCCACAGAGATCGAGCTGCGCAGGTGAAAAGATGCGACTGCTGTTACCTCAAGTACCGGAGGGGACTTGTGCTATGTATGACTTAGTCCACATTGCAGCCGGCTTGTGGGAGGCAAGAAACAGCGTCCGTGACAGGGGAGGGTTGAATTGGATGATACGAAATTGGGATGGGAGAAAATGGGAGAAAAAGTGGATAAAAAAAAAATATGGGCATACTGCATGGCACCCAATGTGTTAAGAGGTTAAAGGTATCATGTTCACATTCCCACCCACAGGTTCTAGTTATTAACTTACTAAATGTAGTTTTAAAATGTATTTCCTCTTTTTAAGTGTCTAGACAGTAAATGGAAGGTTTCTATGTGTCCTGAACTGTGGTCGGTGGACCGAACAGTTCAGATCTTTTACATTATCTATTGTATCTCTAGTCTCTTCAGTAAGCCTTAAATTAACAGTCTTCTTCCTATTCCAATTACATTCTGTAGCCCATTTCATGTCAATAGGCAAACATATTGACTGGCATGATGTTGACTAGTACAGGCCAATTTCACCTTAATTTCACTTATGTTCACTTATGTATTCACTTATGTATTGAGAAATATTTGAGCAATGTGCTGCATCCTCTCACCAGGCTCCAGTCCAAAATGTTTTAGCCTTCAAAAAACATGATTCATGTCCTTTTCCAAAACGGGAAACTCTGTGTAATCAAATGTGTCTTCATATGTGTTACTGTGGAAATGGTTGCAAACCGTGCATTGCATCAAAAGTTTCATTGACCAGTTATGCAAGATTGGGATTACCTTGTTCCTAAAGTGACTATGAGGGGGAATAGTTGTGGCCCAAGCACTACTACAATGAGCTGCTTATCATTCAGTATAAACAACCCCAAGCCTATGGTTATGTATTTTGCCAAATGTGTCTTATGTTTTAACTGAGGAAATTATTTCAAACCCTGCAGTGCATCAAAAGTTGATTGAATTGATTGATTGAAAAGTTTATTAACAGATTGCAGAATGGGTACAGTACAGTACAGCTCAATACATACAATTGTTAAGGGGATGCAGACCAGAGAAAGACTTTCGTCTTGTTTACATCAGGGTCCCCCATTTTCAATTCATCATAACATATATGACATACATGACATACAGATAGACAGTACTGCTACATCTATACATTTATGACATATCAGATTTGAAAATACAGTACTGTTTGTGATACAAAAGTGTCCAGAAAAGGAGTGTATATACATTTGGCATAGAAACTGTACATTGGAGGAGGTTGGTTGGGTGGGGTGGGGTTGGGTGGGTTGGGTGAGGGCTGTACATTGGAGGTGGGGGGGGGGGGGGGGGGGGGTTGGGTAGGGTAGGGGACACACACACATTTTACCCTGTACATTGGAATATTGACAAAGCCTTACTTGGTCATTTACTGTACAACTAGGTTAGGACATTTGTAGGGGCCAGTTTCGAATTGCAGTCTCACGTAGGTGTTTTTTGAGTGTTTTTGAAAGTGGGTAATGATTCACATTCCTTTACAGCTTTTGGCAGGGCGTTCCACATTGATGTGGCATAATTGCGAAACGTGTTTAGTCCCTTGTTTGAGCCGAATCTGGGTTTTACATGATTTGTGGAGCTCCCTCTGGTGTTGTGATCGTGGTATTCACTGACCTTTGGGAAGTATTTTGACATGTACATGGGTACCTTGGTCGCGTAGTGTATCTTGTAGACCAGGCCCATTGCAAGTTGCTGTACTCTGTCGTCTACTCTAAGCCATCCTAGGTTGTCAAAGTGGGCAGGGGTGAGGTGGGTTCTAGGAGTCAGGTCAAGTAGTAGTCTGACTAGCTTGTTTTGAGATGTTTGTAATTTGTTTTTTAGTGCCTTTGAGGTGCTTTGGTACCATGAGGTGCAAGCATAGTCGTAGTACCCTTGAATGAGTGCTCCTGCTAGTCTTCAGGGTATTCTTGTTTACCAGAGAGGAGATCCGGTACAAGAATCGCGTTCGTTGGTTGACTTTTTTTATTACATTGGATGCCATTTTGTCACAGGAAAGATTAGCCTCTAGGATGGAACCCAGGTAGGTAATTTCATCTTTCCTTGTGATAATATTGTCACCCACTGTAACCGAGAAGCCGTCGGTCTTGCTGAGTTTGTTATTTGAACCGAAGAGAATGGACTCTGTTTTGCCCATGTGTAATGATAGTTTGTTGTTGGCGAGCCATATGCAGATTTTGCCTAGTTCCGAGCTGAGGGCTTTTTCAACCTGTAACTTGTTCTTGTCAGAGACCAGCAGGGCTGAGTCGTCCGCAAACAGGAACAAGTTGCAGTCACAAGCTGACGACATGTCATTTGCATAAATTAGGAATAGTAGCGGTCCTAGTATGCTTCCTTGTGGAACACCACAGCTCACTGTGAGGGGGGGGGATAGGGTACCGTTTACTTCCACCATCTGTTCCCTCCCCTCCAGGTAGGATTGTATCCAGCTCACTGATAAACTATCAAAACCAATTGCTTTTAGCTTGTCAATCAGAATGGTGTGATTGACAGTGTCGAAGGCCTTTTGTAGGTCCAGCATGACCATGCCGCAGTATTTGCCCGCGTCCACCTCTTGTTTGATGTGGTCGTTCAAGTAGAGAAGGCATGTGTCAGTGGAGTGGGATGTTCTGAAGCCAGATTGGAATTCGTAGATTAGATTTTTTTCCGCGAGGTACTTTTCGATCTGTTCGTATACTATTTTTTCCATGACTTTCGAGATGGATGTAAGGATAGAAACAGGGCGGTAGTTACCCGGGTCTAATTTGCTGCCCTTTTTGTGCAGGGGTGTTACTCTCGCAATTTTGAAGTCCTTGGGGACGTGTCCCTGTTTTATGGAGAGGTTTATTATGTGTGTGATGACTGGGGTGATGGCTGCTGCTGAGTCTCTGAGGAATTTGGAGGGGATGTTGTCATGGCCAGTGGCCTTGTTTGGTTGGAGGGCGCTCAGTTTTTTGAGTACCTCATCTGTAGTTACTATTTCCAGTTTGAAGTCGTCTTTGTGGACGCCTAGGTTCTTGTAGTATGCTACTATGTGTTCTACCCCATACTGCCCTGAGTGGGAGGGTAGTTTGTTTACCAGTGTTGTGGCTATGTTTGTGAAGAAAGTGTTTAAGTAATTGGCTACATCCAGCTTGTCTGTGATGAGCGTGTTGTCCATCTTTATGTTTATGTTTGAGAACCTGGTTTTGAGTTTTTTACTGCAGCCTAGTTGATTGTTGAGTAATTTCCAATGTTCACGTGGTTTATTTTTGTTTTCCTCGGTTTTGTCATTGATGACATTTTTTTTAGCAGTTTTGATCATGGAGTTTACGTCATTTCTTAGTCTGTTTCTTTCTAGTTTGAGTTCGGTCACGTGGTCTTGGAGTTCACTGCTCGTGCTTTTGGTAAGCTTTGACTGACTTTTACGAAACTCAGAGCATTTTTTGTCTCTGGCTTTCATAGCGGTCAGTATTTCAGTGTGCATCCATGGCTCAGCGCGATTTTTTACCCTGGTGGTTCTTAGGGGGGCCATGTTGTTTAGTATTGATGAAAATTTGGTTTTGAAGCCAAGCAAAGTTTCTTCAACCAGTGTACCATTGAGTTCATCTGACCAGTCCAGACTCTCCAGTTCAAGGTTAAAGGCCTCGCTAGAGTAGGTTTTGAGGTCTCTAGATGTGACTGTTTTGTGACAGCCAGCCTTTAGTTTTAGCTTTTTGCGGGTACAGAATATCATATAATGATCACTTAACCCGCATGCTATAACCCCTTTATTAGAGATCTTGGACTTGTCAAAGGTCAGTATGAGGTCAATGGTAGTCTGAGTTGATTCACATATCCTTGTGGGTTGGGTGATTAGTTGGCTGAGGCCGTGCAGATCACAAAACCTATTGAAGGATTTGAAGACGGGTGCATCTTTTTGTTGCATATCCGTGTTCCAATCCCCAATACGAATTTTTTCCGCATCCTCAGCTCCAGCTAAGCACACATCCAGAGTATCATAAAAGCCAGTTTGATCTGGCGGTCTGTATATTGTGCCGACTAGAACAGATTTTGCCCTTTCAAATAAAATTTCCACCCATACGGTTTCAATTGTCTCATGATGAAGGTCAGTACGGGTAATGAATTTGGTGTCCTTATGTATGTACATACAAACACCACCTCCATACTGGTTTCTGTCATTACGGACTATAGTATAGTTCTCTATTTCTATTTCAGGGTCTGTTACAGATGGATCAAGTTTAGTTTCAGTAAAGCATATTAAGTCTACCTTACCGCTCATAAACAGGTTTCTTATTTCGTCCAGCTTATGCTTAATGCTGTTTACATTAAGGTGAAAGATGTGTAGTCCGTTTTTATTAGCTGTGTTATTGATGTCTTCAAGTTCCAGGTAATTGTCTTCTGGTGCTGCTGTGGGGGAGGGAGGGGGGGGGCTTTGTTGTTGTCTCCGTGAGGTCTGTGTGTTGGTGTGTGGGGATGGGGGTTCCTTTGTCCTGTCTTTTCTGGCGGCAACCCTTTGTTCTCCTGGGCTGGTAAACATAGCCAGCCTGGCTAGGTTGGCTAATTTATCAGGCGATTTGTCCGTGGGGTTGCCGGTTGGGGGGGCTTTGTTGTCGTGGGTGGGAAGGGGGGAGGGGGGGGTCGGGACCCGCGCCGTGCTGGTACAACAAAGGACTCGGTCCAGAGTCCTTTGTTCCTGGATGTTTTCGTCGTTAGCTCCGCTGGCTAGCCGGCTATCGGGCGTTGAGATGTTTAAATCCCGCGTCGGGATGGTCGTCATGGTTTCGACCCTCTGTTCACCTCCTCTCGTCTCTGCCTCACGTGTGCTCGTCTGCTGCGGCGTCATTGGGGAAGAGTTGCCGTCCGCGCAGTGGATGTAGCCACAGGTTGAGTTGTTGATGTTGGTCGCGATGGTAACCAAACTCGCTTCTTGCGCTGCCAGACCAAGTCTTCTAGCCTGAGTTCTGGTCAAAACCGGGCCTGGGTTTAGATGAATGTCTCCCGAAAGTAGCAGAACCAGTATGATCATGGTCCTACGGCCCAATCTGCCAGTCGGGGGTAAGTTTTTCCGTACAGGGCTCGCTGTTAGTAGCGTGTGTATAGCCGCTGTTCCGACGTCTATGTGTTTCTTTTCCGAGCCATTGAGAAGGTAGAAGTCACTGGGTCTCGTTAAATCCGTTTTCACTTCTCTCCACTTCTGTTTGATGTTTCTTCATTGCTGAATTGAGGTATAAGTCCGTAATCCATATTAGCAGGAGTAGAAAATGTCCACAAAACCTTGTTGATTTGTTTGTTTGGCGAGAGCTCTCTGTAATGCGACTGCTCATGACTGCGCCCAGCGGCCTCATCATTGACCAGTTACGCATGTAACTTAACTTGGATAGCACAAGGCCTATGAAAGGTACTGTAACCTTTGTTATGTATGGTTTGCAACTAGCCCCTTTCGTGTCTGTGATGCACGCCAAGTTTGGGCTGTGATAACAGTCACTTGCTCCTCTATAGGATACCAAGGAATGAAGCACTGGTTTTTTAACGAACGGTTCATTATAAAAGTATCACAGAAATGTCAAAGGTACTCACAGTTGCACGAGGGTTTCACACAAAAATACAGGATGGTTTGAAAGCTCTGCGTTGCTAATAAACATTTTAATACATTTTTATAAACGTGTAAACATCACCGAGATCAGTGTTGCATCAAAATGGCTTACTCTTTTTCTTCCGCATTGTGACATGCCGGAGCGCTGTGATTGGCTTTTTCCTCTTCTTCTGCTTTGTCACATGCCTGGTGCGCCCAGCAATCCCAGCCAGGGTTCGAAATTAACGGGGGCTTGGGGCATAATGCCCTTGAAAATGGACAAAATGCCCTCGAAAACCAGTTAAGGGGGGCACTTAATGCCCCCGACAGTTTACTAATTATATATATTTATCCGGTAATGGAGCGTCTGTATCGTACGGTTCAGATGACGCGCAAATAAAAAAAATCATTTGGCGGAGCCTGTGTTCTGCACTGGCTGCAGGCAGCAGCAGCAGCAGTCAGTTTGTGTAAAAATGGCACGCACAATATAAATCAATCTTCATTACGACTTTAAAAACATAGCCATTAACATTACATAGGCCTACACACATCTTGCCATAGCGTTAGCAGTTTGTAAACACAACGCACGTTTTAACTATGGTAGCCCGACGCAGCCCGCAAGCTAATACTGTACAGTCAATGAAATGTCACCGTAGCTACTAGCTACTGTAGCAGAGGAGGAAATGGGAGTCTGAGAGGCGGGGTGTTTAAAGACAATGATAGGCGTTTATTCAACATCCAAGAAGGCTAACATACAACTGTGTTTTACTAACTCCAACCGGGACTATTGCCGCTTTCGCGCTGCTTGTTGATGTTATGAACGTGACCGGAACTGAAGGTGCCACACGCTAAAATGTCCGTGGGGACCCGGCGCCAACCCATAGATAGTTCCAACTCACCGAATTACTTAATCCACCACAGTTGCACTCAATATTTAAATAATGTTAGTCTAAATAAATGTAATGACAGAAACATAATAATTTCAAGCAGAAAATGAATCTTTCCATTAAGAACTGACAATCAGGGAATTGGGCGGCGTGGCTCAGGGGTAGAGCGGGTTGTCCAATGATCGAAGGGTTGGTGGTTCGAATCCCGCTCAAGCCCATGTCCATCCCACTGCCGTTGTGTCCTTGGGCAAGACACTTAACCTACTTGCCTCGTATGAATGTGTATGCATGTGAATGAATGTTGGTGGTGGTCGGAGGGGCCGTAGGCGATGATTATTCGCCACGCTTCCGTGAGTCTGCCTCAGGGCAGCTCTGGCTGCAATTGTAGCTTACCACCACCGGTATGACTGTGTATGAATGAATAATGGACTCTGTGAAGCGCTCTGGGTCTCATGAAGAGCGCTATATAAATCCAAGTCATTATTATTATTATTATTATTATTATTATTATTATTATTATTATTATTATTATTATTATTATTATTATTATTATTATTATTATTATTATTATTATTATTATTGTTTTTGTGTGTTTATATTAATTAAAGAAAGGAAAGTCTAGTGCTGGCTGAGCATATTGTTTGTTTGCACTAAGTTAATACTTTGACAAATGTAGCCTATATTTTTCAGTCAGTTCGGTCTTTGTGTGCCAAACATTATTTAAGGCTGTAAACACTGTAAACCTTTTATTTTATTTTTAATAAATGAGAAGCATGTTTAGATTTGAGTGTTACATTTTTTTAAATAAAAATTAACGTATATCGAACTGAAAACCGTGACCCTAAAATCGTGATACGAACCAAACCGTCCATTTTGTGAACCGTCCCACCCCTACCGTTTATCATAAAAATTCAGTGCCCCCGAAATACAAAAAAAAGCCCCCGAAAATCAATTAAGGGGGGCAAAAAAAGCCCTTGAAAAAAAATTTTAATTTCTAACCCTGATCCCAGCACTCCGGCATGTCACAATGCGGAAGAAAAAGAGTAAGCCATTTTGATGCAACACTGATCTCGGTGATGTTTACATGTTTATAAAAAATATTTTAAATGTTTATTAGCAACGCCGAGCTTTCAAACCATCCCGTATTTTTGTGTGAAACCCTTGTGCAACTGTGTGTACTTTTGAAATTTCTTTGCGATACTTGTATAATGAACCGTTCGTCCAAAACCAGTGCTTCATGGGCAACATTCCTTGATATCATAGAGGAGCAAGTGACTGTGTTATCTCGGCCAAAACGTTGCGTGCATCACAGTCACGAAAGGGGCTAGGTTTGCAACCAACATCTGTATCCTGGCTAGGTGGGACGATCTATCCAGATCGATATATCGATCTATCAATAATCAAATAGGATTGATGCAACGTAAAAAGATTGGTTCATATTGCGATACTCTTATTTTGAAAATCCGGCGAGTAGTGTCCGCCCAGTAGTGTGAAACGCTGTGTAGCTCTGTACAGCAGAGCAGGGCTACAGAGCGCCTATTTTGCGACCCGATATAAGTCTGTGCAGTTTTTTCCCCACAACGGGTCAAATGCATCTAACATGCTTTGCATCGTCGCCATTCCTTTATGCCCACGTCGCGTTAAAGACCGAAATTATCGTTACGTTAGCTGCTTACGCTAACTAAGCTAAGCAGCTAACCCTGAGAGAGAACAGGATAGGGGACTGGGGGAGGGGCATTCTGTGTGCGTTTGAAAAGACTAGATGAAGTCAGGAGTATTATTATATTGATAGTATTTACTGAGGATGGACAGATAATGTTGATATTTAAACATAAAAAATACAATACATAATAAATGTATTCATGATCATCATGCAACATAAAACAATTGTAGTAACAGTTTGGGAGAGGGAGGGGTTTTAGGTTGCGTGTTCCAAAATGTTTTACTTAAAGTTTAAAGCTCGATATATAAAAACGTGGCACTTTACAGTGAACAGGAGGTCTATTTGTATTAAAAACAATAGATTGTTTTTCATTTAAATGTCTGGAAGAGCTCAATAATAAAAACGTCAATTGATATTTCCGTTGCCTTTTTTGAGTTGATCTAAATGTGACTCATTGTGTTAAATGGGCACATAATATCGTCTCATATCGATCGCAGGCACCTGAATCGTATCGTATCATACGATACGTAACAGATCGCTAACGCTGTGGCGTCCTTGTGCAGAGAGACATTTCATCTGCGACTCGGTGCATGTGTGTGTGTGTTCCTGTGGGTCGCCCATCTCGTGTGTGTGTGTGTGTTAAAACTGCATGACAAATAAAGACTTCTAGTCTAACAATTATATGGCAGACTTTGTGATATCGGCAAATATCGTATCGTTGTCCAAAGAATCAATATTGTATCGGGATGAAACTGGTGATTCCCACCCCTACTGGCTAGGGTTGGGTACTGTTCACATTTCAACCGATACCGGTACCAATTCCTGGAATTAGGTATCAGTACCCAACGGTACCTTTTTTTGGTACTTGACTCTCTCTGTAATAACATTATCTGGCCATCCTACGTAAATATTATCAATCCTGATAAACTCCTCTGGTCTTTCCAAAGAGACGAGACGGTAATATATACATTTGTGGAAAAGGCTCCCTCTTGGATGCGTGCTCAGCCCCCTACTCTTCACACTACTGAGTACTGACCCACGACTGCACACCAATACACAACACCAACCTCTTTGTCAAGTTTGCGGACGACACAACTGTGGTGGGGCTCATTAAAAACAATGACTAGTCTCACTACAGGGACGAGGTGAGCCAACTGATCACGTGATGCGGGAACAACAACCTCATTCGCAATGTGGAGAAAACAAAGGAGGTTGTTCTCGACTTCCGGAGAGCGCACACCCAGCACCCTCCGCTGACCATCAACGTTGTAGTGGTGGAGAGAGTGAGCAGCACCAAATATCTGGGTGTGCACATCACAGAGGACCTCTCCTGGAACACCAACATCGCATCACTGGCGAAGAAAGCTCAACAGCGCCTCTACTTCCTCCGCAAACTGAGAAGAGCTGGAGCCTCAGTGCCCATTCTGTGCTCCTTCTACCGGCGCACCATCGAGAGCCTCCTGACCAGCTGCATAACCGCGTGGTACGGCGGCTGCACAGCATCCTGCCGCAAGACCCTGCAGCTGACACGGTCAGAACAGCTGAGAAGATCATTGGTGCCCCCCTCCCCTCCCTCAGGACATCTACAATTTTGCCACCGTTTATACTGTATATATAGTCCTGTATAGTGTGTGTACATCGTGTCCCATAGTTACTTATGTTTAGTGTCCTACAGTGCATGTGAGCGGATCGGCGCGGGGAGCGGAGCGGGCAGTTTTGACGTTAGCGAGGAGTGGGTTTTAAAATGTGTCGGCGCGACGTCCGTAGCGAGAGTTCTCCTCCGCTCCAATCCACTCCAGGCCGCTCACAGTGGTTTAACACTGATGTAATATACATGCAGTACAATGCCAAAGCAACAGATGGCGATGTACAAACATGAAGGCCATTTTCAACCAATGAGAAGGGTGAACCTGTGATATCCTGTTCAGGCTTTGTCACTCACTCCTGTTAGAAAAAGTATCGACGCCATTGTTGTTGACGTTAGCTTACATGCTAACGTTAATGGCAGCGACCATAGCATTGTGGCTCGGCTAGCTATCATCGCTTAATAGAGCTAGTGAATGGATAAACAACGTTATTTAACATTGCAGAATGGGTACAATTACAATGCGGCTCAATACAAACAATTGTTAAGGGGCCCAGGGGGTGTAGACTGTTGTAGTTTGAGCTAATTTACACCATGCTCCAAAAAAAAAAAAAAAAAAATTTGCCGAGCGATCTGGAGCGGGGAGCGCTCTATTTAAGGTGAACGAGCGGAGAGCGACTTGGGGGCGGGGTCAACATGAGCGATTAGCGGAGCGGACCAAGCTTTAAAGAGCGAAGAGCGGATTTCTCGGCCGCGCCGATCCGCTCACGTGGCCTGGTGTCCTATATGTTACTTCATGTTTATATTAGTTTTTGTTTTATATACACCGTGGGAAGGGGGAAACGCAATTTAATTTCTCTGTATGTCTTGCACATTATGAGAAGCGACAATAAAGCTGACTGACTCTTATCTAGCATATTACACTCTTTTTTTTTTAAACTTTATTTTTTAGCGTTTATCGCTTTTCTGGTCAAGCATGACCGACAGATACAGGGTGAAACGGGATATAGATCAGGGGAAGACATTCTGGCAAATGACGGCGGGTCCGGGAATTGAACTCGGAGTCCACCAGATCCGTGACGCAGCACGGTTTTCCCCGACGCAGAAATAGCGCCGAGATATGCGGTGAGCTACTGGAGCTCCCCTCATATTACACTCTTATACTAAACATGTAAAGGTACCGATTGATCTAGCGTGAATTGGTACTCAGTAATTCAATCTGTACCCTTAAAAGTACAGAGTTCGGTACCCAACCCTAATACTTACTTACTCCCTCCTTCCTGGTCTTTGTATTATGAGCCCAGCCAGTAATGGGGTCTACTATGTGCCACAGGTTCTACAATTGCATTCTGCATTGGCAGGATATTTGACTTATTTCCAAGCTATGATTCAATTGCGACTATTCTGCAACTACACTCAAAGAAAAGCTAACTAGACTGGCAATCAAAGACAAAGATCTGCAGTACATGTCAGCCTCTAAACCCACCCTCCAGTCATGAATACCTAGTAGACTAATGTAGCAGGGTGGATTATCCCTGCTTCGTGGGAACGGTTGCTGGCAGTCACGAGGTTGCTGGACACAGTAGAACTCTGTCTGACTGCACCCTCGTCTTTGGGCCTGGGGCGTCGACTGGAGGCTGGTAGTGTGAGTGGATGGGGCCCGGGATTTACCAACCTGGTCTGGTACTCTGGTCTTTCTTCCCTGCAGCAGGGCGGTCAGCAGTACTCCCCAACACGCTCCCACTCCCCCCAGTTGCTCCTTAAACCCTCCCACACCTCGTGACTGAATTGTAATTAAATACTGAGTTCCCCCCGCAAGCGGTACCCTCCCTCAATGACCCTAGAAACCTTACAATGAAGAGGGAAAGGTGGAATAGGAAAGGGTTAATTACATTAACGTTACCCACACCAAAAGAGTTAATACTGGGCACAGGAATGGACACGCACACAGAACCCCATTGAAGTCTTTATATTAATTGTACTGTTCAGTTACCATTATTTAATAGGAGTGGTCGAATGGACTGAAGTCCTACTATAGCTCCTGTGTGTAACTCAATACCTCATAAACACGTATACAGGCATTAAAGCGTTCCGTCTTGGGACGGATATCAGTCCATTTGATTTGGAGATTCCGTCATTTGATTCGGAGTCGTGACGGATTTTAACCTGAGCCAATCAGAGGCGTCAAATATCATTTTTTCCCCTACCGCGGCCGCACCAAACAGTCATTTGGCTCTGCGGCTCTGCAGATACCCCCTACTCCTTTCACCTGCCTCCGCTGTGCTCAGCACCAATGGGAAGCGGCCATTTTTCGTTTTGAGTTTCTGAAACTCCGCCATTGCTCTCTAGCTCTACTCGAGAGTAAACTTGACTCATCAACATGCGGCAACTTTTCCGAAACAGTAAGTTCATTTGACTTATTCTAGTCTAAAGAAACATATATATTACTATTGCTATTGATAAATCTAGGTAACGTGAATGCCACAAAACGAATGCCTTTTGTTAATCAGAACGTTATTTACGCGACAAGTTCAACCAGTGTGTTGTTGGTGGTGGTGGTGGTGGTGGTGGTGGTGGTGTTGCGTGTGTGAGCTTGCGCCTCCGTGTATGATAAATGTGAATGTTGATAAATCTAGGTAACGTTAATGCCACAAAACGAATGCCTTTGTTAATCAGAACGTTATTTGCGTTATCAATTGTTTTTAAGCTCAATAAACGTCTTTCTACCATTTGTCCGGGAGATCTCTGGGTAACAGTACTGTATATTTGCATATCATATATGTCACAAATGTAACATTACTATCTATATACCTGTAGTATGTCATGTATGTCACTATGAATTGAAAATGGGGGACCCTGATGTAAACAAGACGAACGTCTTTCTCTGGTCTGCATCCCCTTAACAATTGTGTGTATTGAGCTGTACTGTATTGTACCCATTCTGCTATCTGTTAAATATTGATTGATTGTTATTAACAGATTGCAGAATGGGTACAATACAGTACAGCTCAATACACACAATTGTTAAGGGGATGCAGACCAGAGAGAGACTTTCGTCTTGTTTACATCAGGGTCCCCCATTTTCAATTCATCATAACATATATGACACACATGACATACAGATAGACAATACTGCTACATCTATACATTTATGACATACCAGATTTACAAATACAGTAGCCTATTGTTTGTGATACAAAAATAGTCTAAAAAGAGTATATACATTTGATGAAGAAACTGTACATTGGAGGTGGGATGGGGGGGTTGTAACTGTACATTGGATTATTGACAACCTTACTTGGTCCCAAGAAGAGGGTCTCGTGTATTAAATAAAGTTTTCATTCATTCACTCTGGATCTTGTAAATCCAGTAGCAATACACACAATTGTTAAGGGGATGCAGGCCAGAGAAAGGCGTTTGTCTTGTTTACATCATCAGTATAACTCCTTCAAGCACTGCAGACACAAGTGGTTTCCTTTCAACGGGTTTATTCAAGGCTTGGTCCTCCAATCCACCATGAAAACTCGTTGGCTGCATGCTACATAAAAAAGGGGTCTTGTTCTTCTGTTCTTGTTAACAGTCTTAGTGGTACACTACACATAGTCGTACACTCTTCGAATCTAGAGAGCCTGTACAACTCGTCTCTGTCCTGCTGCTTGCTCGCAGGTGTTTTAATGAGTCCCAGTCTCCCAACATCCCTGCCGCTTGCTCGCAGGTGTCTTAATCAGACCCAAATGTAACAACACAACAGCAGCCTAACGGGACACCACATATGACCAGACGTCAAAATGAATATATTATAAATTGTAGCAAATTAAATAATAAAGAAAATAAGAAATGAAACATAAATACATTCTCAAATATTACACTTAAACTGAAATAACATAAATGATGAAACCATATAATGGCCACAGTTACACTCCCACCAAATCGCACACACGTGGGATTTCTCTGAACATAATTTGGTTATCTTCTAAATTAAATATTTCTTGTGGTCATTCAGCTGCTAGTTGTGCCCCTCCTGGGGACTTGTACAGAACTTGTAAGTCGCCCTGTATAAAAGCGTCAGCTAAATGACTAAATGTAAGTATCATTATTAACATAAGTTTTAGGCAAAACATTAAATTAGTCTGCTTCGTGTAGCGTTACAACCTTCTGTACAGGTCTATCAAGGAACACTCTTAGTTATAGGTTACCTTTTAAGGTGGTGTCACTCACCAGCAATTTAAATTCTCTCACCCTACCATCTGACCCCGTGTATGGCCCTTAAACATAGACATGTAAGTAAGAGACCATATCCTTTGAGATCCTTCCTTCTTTCTCTAACATGGATCGGACCAAAGCAGTCTATGCCAGCGTAAGTGAAGGGTGGAGTTGCTTCCGATCTTGTGGTAAGTCACCCCCTCTTTGTCCTTCAGTACATCTTCTGTACTTTCTACACTTGACACATTCCGAGAATCTCTGTAGGCGATCCAATGATGATCTGTTTTCCTTTGCTTTAGTGTTGCACACAAAAGCCTTGTGGAGTTCAGGATCATCTTCCTTAATTTCTCCCACCTTGAGTTCTCTGACAGGTCGTTTTTTCTTCTTTTTTCTTCTCTTTTTCTTTTCTTTTCCTTTTCTTTGAATGGTAACGGCATGTCGTAGTGACCATTGTTCTTTTGCGTGATGGTCTCTCTCAACTTCGACAGGCACTTGATATGTTCTTGAGACACAGGGTCATGTTCTCCAGTTCTTTCTGAGAAGTCTGGTTCAAGAACTCTTATGTCTGAGGGAGTCATTTCTTTTACTTGGGTTCGGCTCACACAGTGTACTTCAGTTTTGAGATTAACAGAACGTTTCACACCTGCTGTTACTCGTCTCAATACTATGCGATGGCTGATTCCGATGTCTACACAGGGATTCCCATGGCCAACAATACTCCATCCAAGGTCTGTACGCTGTGCATAAGGCTGACTTTCTTCGCCAGACACAACTTCCCTTGGAAGCAGGGCTTGTGAGCAGTCGTACCCAATGAGCAGACGTACTTTACAGTCCTGCATAGGTGCAATCTTTCCTTGGAGGTGCTCTAGATGGGACCACGCTTTTGCAGTTCCATCTGTTGGTATGTGTGTTCTGTTGGCTGGAATGAAATCCCGAGTATAGACTGGTGGTAACAATATCTTCTTACCAGAGTAAAAGCCACGGATTTGTAAGTTGTCCATTCTTTCAGAGCTTACTACTGTCGTTCTTGAGGTCATAGTAGAGAGCTTGACTTTGACCTTGACTTTGGTTGCTTCCAACGCTTCTGCTACTTCCCTTATAACAAAGGTTGTGTCGCTTTGAGAATCCAACAGAGCGTAAACAAGGACTTCTTGTGTTGGTTGATCTGTGGATGAAAGCCAGACAGGAATTATTGCAGTCGTTTGTGTGTTAGCTTCATGAAGTATTACTCTATGTGAAGTAGAGTTTGTGGTTGTTTCTTTGCATTGTGTCGATTGAGGTCTTTCTTTGTACCATTGTTGACTTGTACTTGGCTTTTCTTCATTTAGCTTTAGCTTGGCTTGTGGTGGTCTTTGTCCTTCTTTGGCTCGCTCCTCATGCAGACATGTAGGATGTTGCTTGTGGCACACGTCGCACACATTCCTACTGTTGCAGCTCTTTGAGTAGTGACCAGACTTGAGACAACCAAAGCATAGCTTTTCAGCTTGAACAAATTTGATTCTGTCTGTAACAGGTTTCTCCATGAACTTCCTGCATTTATGCAAAGTATGCCCGTACTTCTCACAGAAAATGCATGTTATAACAGTATTTTCATTGGAACCTGTGGTTAGTGTCTTTGCTCCAAAGCTTTGATATCTTGGGCATTTTGGTTTTTCAGTCTCACCTTGTTTCAGTGACTGTAGTGATGTAACAGGGTTGCAGGCAATTTTTGCTTCTCTTGTCAGAAACTTTACAAATTGGCTGAAGGAGGGGAATTGGTTACGCTCTTCTTCTTCTTGGATAACCATCCTGTTCCATCTCGCTGTTAGCCAATCAGGCAGCTTTAAAAGAATTTTCCTGTTTTCATTACAGTCATTTAAAATGTCCAATGCCTTGATGTTGACCATGGCAGCCTCACAACTCCTGAGAAAGTCTGCAAACTCTCTGAGCTCAAAGCTGTCCTTAGATCCCATCTTGGGCCATGCTTGGAGCTTGTCTCTGTATGCTTTTGCTATTGTAAAAGGATTACCATATCTCTCCTCCAAAGTCTTCCATGCTGCAACATAGGCAGATTTGGTTCCGAGTAAGAAATAGCCATCAAGTGCTTTCTTAGCTTGTCCACTTACATACCTACGGAGGTAGTATATCTTCTCCTTATCTTCAATGCTCTTCTGATCAATCAGTATTTCAAAGGAAAGTTTCCAGTCATTGTATTTCAATGGGTCCCCACTGAATGATGAAGGTTCAGGAATTGGAATTCTGTTGGCACTTAAAGCACCTGCCAGCATCTTAACAAGCTCTGCTGTACTGTCATTTGAGGAGGTGGTCACAACTTGTGGTACGGGAGACGTATACAGGGACAGAGGACTTGTGGGAGCAGGCACTTTGTTGTCTGCTACCCTCATGTTCTAGTACGTCTTTCCGCTCTTCTTCTGTGGCCTCCACTTGATCGTACACAAGGATTCTTGCTCGTGCTGCATTAAGACCTTTCACTGCCTCCAAATGCTGTATCTTTCTCCGCTTTTCCTCCAGAGTCCTTTGTATAGCTCCATGTTCTTCTTCCAGTTGAGCTTTAATTTTAGCTTCCTCTTCCTCTTGTTCTAAACGACGCTCTAAACGACGCTTTATGCCTGCTGCCTCTTGCTCAGCTATCTTCTTTTTAGCTTCTGCTTCTAGGCACTGCATTTCCAATTGTTCTTTTTCTTGTTCTTTTAACACTTCCAGAACAGCTTGGCTTGCAGCAGCATCAGCGACAGCATCTCGTCGCTTTACAGAAGAACTGCTTGAATGCACTGAGGTGCCTTTTCTGGAAGAAGTGGCAGAACCAGATTTATAAGCACTTTTCCTGGAAGAAGTGGCAGAACCAGATTTATAGGTGCTTGAGTCAAAGAGAGAGCCTGCTTCTGGCCACTCTTTCTCTCCTTCTTCTAACACACTTCCCCCCAGTCTAAATGTGGCTCTGGACACAATTATCTCAGAAATCCCTGCACACAGATCCACTCTTAGACGCGTGTCCTGGTCTGGAGTTGAGATGTCACGTAGTTCATCATAAATATGCTGCACATCATTAGAAAGACCTGTGACATCTGTAATGATATCAGTAAGCAGCTCATTAGACAAATGTTCTGTTGATTGTGATAACGGACCTTTAGAAGATTTAACTTGTGTCCTCCATTTATTGTAAATGTAATTAAATCTTTGTTGAAGCGCTTTGATCTTATCCTCCTGCATTGCTTTACCCTTCTCTGTTAGAGTTCTGGTTCTTTGAGATCGTTTTGGTACCTCTTGCTGGGCTTCAGCACCTTCTTCCTGACCTTCTTCAGGTCGGTCTTGGGAATTTGCACTATCCCTAACACTGTCCCCTACTTCAATTGCAGGCCTAATTGGCTCTGTCATTGTAAATCACTACTTTAAATTGACCAAAATTTGTAAAGAAAAAATAGTAAATACACCTTTAAACCTTTAGCCTGTTTTGTACTCAAATTTGAATTAAATGCAGTACTCTCCGAGCAAATCAAATTGCTTAATTCAATTGGCTTTCAAAATAACCTCCACATATATATTAAGCACTTCAGAACGCTTAGGAACATAAATATTAGATGCCAATAATAGCCTTCACCTATAAATTATACGTGCTTTTTATAGGTTACAATTTCCAAAACACACTTTAAATTAGAAATGGGTGTTCAATCAGAAAACATATTTATACTTTAACGTTGACACCTTAATGTGTGTACAAATGGTTAGCTTCAGTTAAATTATATAGGCAAATAAGTCAAAACGTTTTTGCACGCACACCACAGTAATTAGAATTCGCAGTCAAATATATTATAGAAACGTTTACAAAGCACTCTTCTTGACCTGACCACTCTTAACTTATAATGTCCAAGTCCTTTATGGCTTTATCTTGAAACGCTGCTCATTATACTGTGTGCATCTTCTTACTACTTGTGTTTATGCGTGTAGTGCGTATTGTTTGTGACTCATCTGTCCTTTAATGTCGGCGCGCCGGCAGCGCAGCAAACAATTGTCGGGGAAGATCCGCTGGACGCCGGCCTTAAACTTGGACTTGCTTCATCGCCCACTTGCATCGATGAACAGTCGAGTTTTCACTATAACTCCTTCAAGCACTGCAGACACAAGTGGTTTCCTTTCAACGGGTTTATTCAAGGCTTGGTCCTCCAATCCACCATGAAAACTCGTTGGCTGCATGCTACATAAAAAAGGGGTCTTGTTCTTCTGTTCTTGGTAACAGTCTTAGTGGTACACTACACATAGTCGTACACTCTTCGAATCTAGAGAGCCTGTACAACTCGTCTCTGTCCTGCTGCTTGCTCGCAGGTGTTTTAATGAGTCCCAGTCTCCCAACATCCCTGCCGCTTGCTCGCAGGTGTCTTAATCAGACCCAAATGTAACAACACAACAGCAGCCTAACGGGACACCACATATGACCAGACGTCAAAATGAATATATTATAAATTGTAGCAAATTAAATAATAAAGAAAATAAGAAATGAAACATAAATACATTCTCAAATATTACACTTAAACTGAAATAACATAAATGATGAAACCATATAATGGCCACAGTTACAATCAGGGTCCCCCATTTTCAATTCATAGTGACACTTATGACATACACAACATACATGACATCATGACATTTATGACATTTATGACATGCATGCCTTACAGGTATATAGTAATAGTACTGTTACATTTGTCACATATACAATATGCAAATATACAGTACTGTTACCCAGAGATCCTAACAGTAAATATATACATATGATGAGGAGGAGACTGTACATTAGGAGGGGGTGGGTGGGTGGGTGGTAAAAAAGATATACAAACGGTGGGGAGGAGACTGTCTATTGTTGTTGTACCATAATTGTGAAACGTGTTTAGTCCCTTGTTTGTATGATAACAAGCCGTTTAGTTCATGGTTCAAAGTAATGGGAAAAGGGTGCTATCTCGCCATCAATCAGAAGCTAGCCACAAGACTTGCATTCACACTCTCCAGCACACAGCCTCCCTGCCTGGCACAACAACCACAACAGTAGGGTCTATAGTCACAGTCAGGACAGTAGGCTCTACAACAGTGGTCACCAACCCGTCGATCTTGATCGACTGGTCGATCTTTGAGACTGTCCCTGTAGATCTTTCCATGAAAATTGAAAAAAATGTTTTTTTTTTTTTTTTTTTTTTTTAAGATCTTACCCTGATCGTCCACATTACAGTTCTACTTTTGTTTTGATGTGAAAAGTGATGCTGCATTTAGCACTGACTGAGAAAGTACACATACAGTTCTACTTTTGTTTTGATGTGAAAGTGATGCTGCACTTAGCACTGACTGCACTTAGCACTGACTGAGAAAGTACACATTACAGTTCTACTTTTGTTTTGATGTGAAAAGTGATGCTGCACTTAGCACTGACTGAGAAAGTACACATTACAGTTCTACTTTATAAAATGCTAATTGTAAATATGTTTGTCAATGTTAATAATATGAGAAAGTCCACATTACAGTTCTACTTTTGTTCTGATGTGAAAAGTGATGCTGCACTTAGCACTGACTGCACTTAGCACTGACTGAGAAAGTACACATTACAGTTCTACTTTATAAAATGCTAATTGTAAATATGTTTGTCAATGTTAATAATATGAGAAAGTCCACATTACAGTTCTACTTTTGTTTTGATGTGAAAAGTGATGCTGCATAAGATGACTGCACTTAGCACTGACTGAGAAAGTACATAATAGTTCTACTTTGACGTTTTAATGTTGGACCAAAGCATTGCATGTAATTAGAATACAGGCAAATAAAAGTAATTTAGTTTAAAGTACAATCTTGGCTGTCTTTTTCTCTCAACGCTTCAATAGGTAGATCTTGCCTTCACCAAAAAAAAAAAAGTGATCTTGGGCTTAAAAAGGTTGGTGACCACTGCTCTACAAGTAGGCTCCCTTAAAACGCTAACGCTATTAAAAAAAAAAAAAAAAAAATACAGTGGAGGTTAAAATAAGAATATGACTTGGCCAGAAAAAAAGTTAAGTCAGGAGAATTTTTTTTGCTTTAATCCCTGCGTATATTATACACCCACCTCTGGGTTAATATCAGGGATAATATACTTCACTGTGTTTGACTCATCACCCACGTCTGGGTCAGCGTTTCCGTTAGAACATATTCGTGCCGGTCTGTTTGTCCTGCAAGATTTCTATCCCTGGACATATTCGAGAAATGCCGGTCAGCCTGGTTTTCCTTTTTACCAGCTGAATGCCACCATCGGCGCCAATGTTAACGTTAATATCGCCTAATCTATGTTTTAAATTATGGCTATGTGTCTAATCTGCCCATCGCATTATCAAAGACTATTTTCCAGTCAGTGCTGTCAAGGCTGTTTATCGCGTCGTTTCCGTTTCAGAGCAGTTCGAAAAGCCCCCGTTTTGATATAAAAAACAGCTCATTCTGGAGCATTCTATGAAAATCGTCTTTTAGTGGAATATTCCACAACGTTGATATTCGTCTGCCTTTTTATGAATAGTTTTCAAATAAACGCTAGATGATCAATATTTTTATATTATACGTGCACGCAAGCACATTACGGCCGCGCGCGGATAATCGCCCCGTTGATTTCCTCTCGGACTTTTAGTGAAACCGCGGAGACATTTCACAAAACAGCTTATAACTTCATCAAACTTACTCTGATTATCCTAACACTGATAACATAGAGTCCTTACCTGACATCAGATGGTATCCAACTGGTATATTCCAATTCCTGATCACCATTCGAAAAAATCGATACGTGTATGGATCCAACGCGATACTGTAGAACTCCATGATCAGCGGGGATCTGAGGTTCCAGAATGAACTGTGTCACTGGTAACCCTGGCTGGATCAGTGAACTGGAAAATGTGGATATAATGTCGCACCTCAGCCAGGATAATTAAACTTTCCACTCGGGCCTGATATACCTGTTTGTCGTTATGGTGGTCAGACAGGCTCAAAAAAAGAAAGAAAAAAAGATTCACATCCGAGCGGCGCCATCCGCGCTTTATCAGCGTGAAGCAACATGTAATGATTGTTTCGTTCATCGCATAGGCTATTTAATTTGAGCCTATTTTAATTAATTAAATTAATTAATATAATTAATTAATTAATTAAATTTTAATTCAAATAATAAAATTGTGCTTAGAGAAATTATTTTCACCGGACATTATGACCGGAGATATTTAAATATTCGGACTTCAACATATTTTGCCAGTCAAATACCGGTAATTACCGGCTAACGGAAACGCTGGTCTGGGTCTTCACCCTGTATAATACCTCAAAAGGCTTTAATTATACGGCCAGAATAATACCTCAAAAGGCTTTAATTATAATGCACCAGGTCTGTAACTTCCCCACAGGGAAAGGGTTAATTGAATGGGAAAATATTATTAAACACACATGTTATCACACTTAAAGGAAAGGAAAGAAAACAAAAGTGTGGGCCCACTAATACCTTGCAAAAGTCCTATTCTAATGCCGGCATATATTGTCTGGGGTTCCCCTTATGAACTGTAGTTAGCAACGTTAACTCGCCCGCGGGCTGCACCACACTGTGTACGGTGTAAGGCTCCGGAGCATAGACGCTCGTTTATACTCATCTAAAATGGCCGCCTCGCCGCGCCACTGTTGTCCGGGAGGCAAGATGGCGTCGAGCACTCTCTGCGAGGACACTAGCAGGCGGAGCTGGGGCAGAGAGGCAGCGCCGGCTGAGAGCGTGTGCTGGGCGATGACGACCCCTGCTGGACGGGACGAACTCCCGTAGGCTGCAGGCAGCCGGGTGCAGATCTGGTCGCAGGTAACCGGGGCAGACTGATTGCAGGCAGCCGGAGCAGACTGGTTGTAGGTCCAACGCGCGTCTCGGGGCTCGCACTCTATACCGGCACAGTAACTACTATAACCCGATTACTGAGGACTCAGATATGGTATTAGCCGCACGCTACTTATACCGCACACAGTAACCACTATAACCCGATAGTGTTAGTACCTTGTTCTGTACCGTTTGCTCACACACTATCGCTGGTACTTCTAGGATATCGCGTCCACTAGCAAGTACTTCCTATCATCCGTCACTATTCCACGGGGCCCTCCAACATAACTTCTGCAACAGTGCTCTCCCGAGCACCCGTCTGTTGCGACTGTTCGTGTTCAAGTTCACTGCCGAAGAGAGCGTCTTCCGTCTCTCTCCTCCATATATCTCCTCCCAACTCTCTCCGACACTCTGCCTGCTACCGCCCCCTGCTGGTCGCCTACTAGCTCCACAGGGAAAAGCGTTGTAGAATATGATCCAGTAATGTTGTTTATAATCCATATTCCAGTGATAGAAGGAAGGAGACGCTTGTGTCATTGTTCGTGCGAATATCAATGAAACTAGTTCGAATGTCTTGGTGCAGAAAGGGAAGATAAAAAGGCAAGTCAGCAGCTCTGAATAAGTAAGGGATAATGTATGGCTACGAGGTCATTGTCGCAAAATAATTGACCGACACGGAGTTTAAAATACCGAGGCGCCGCGCCGAGGTGTTTTAAACGTAGTGAAGGTCAATTATTTTGCGACAATGACCGAGTAGGCTATACATTATCCCGCTTATTACATGGCTAACTTACTAACAATATACCTAATTCATTTGACAAATCGCAGTTGTTCTGTGGCTCTGTCAGCCCAAATAAAGTGATTATTATTATCGCGGGCAGCCTCTGGCTCCGCTGTCAGTGCAGCGCTATACATTATCCCGCTTATTACATGGCTAACTTACTAACAATATACCTAATTCATTTGACAAATCGCAGTTGTTCTGTGGCTCTGTCAGCCCAAATAAAGTGATTATTATTATCGCGGGCAGCCTCTGTGTTCTGGCTCCGCTGTGTTCTGTCTCCAATAGTATCTCTCGTCGCTCCGCCCCCTGTCATCGCCGGCACGGCAGTGTCTAATTGCACTGAAACAGTGTGTCAGTGGGCTTGATTGCGAACAGCTGCGCTCTGCGGTCATTATTGAAAAATCTCGGTATAATATATATATATCTCAGTCGGGGGGCTGTTGACCAATCACAAGCAAGCATTTCGGCGAATGCGAAAACGCCATGTAATAATAAACAATATTTTCAGGCTGCTACACTAAGGAGGCTCCTTATAATATTGAGGTCTGGGTTTTCTACCCACCTGTCATCCCTCAGTTGGAAAACCATATTGGTCCTCAGTACTGTGCAGTGGTGATTTTATCTCTGGTTGCACTATGTTTGAATGACGTCACGTGCACGTGCTCCCGCGCATGCACATAAATGTTCCCTCGTGAATAAAGACAATGCCTAATTGCCTCTAGGAATTGAATGTAACTCATTTCATTCACAGGTTTTGTGTGAATGGTCCAACTGTAGTATTTGAACACACCTGGCGACATGAGCTATTGTTATGTAAAGTAGCCAGGTGGGTACTTGGCGCAGAGTGGAGTGGAACGCATTCTCGTGTGCACGCGCGCACCTGCTCAAAGACCTGGTGGAACGGCGTGCAACTCCGTCCCATGACCACTGGTACTGTCTCCACTGATGGTTGAAACTTGGACCTTGAATCAATAGTGCAGGCCCAGGTCAACCTATCCACCAAGTTTGAAGCAAGTCACATGAGAAATACATAGGGTTTGTTATCATTTGCAATACCGGTGTTAATATTGATACTAAGTACTGTATGAGCCAGTCATGCTTTGTTTAATTTTGGATTGGTTTAACGGAGGAAGCGGCCAATCACCAAACAAACATGCTTATTGGCTTGCTGATGAAATCAACTACTTGGGTATCGATAGAATTTAAGCAATTTGATACCATAAAAGTATTATATCATTTTGATACAGCAGTATAAGTGTCGGAGTTACCGCGGTGAGAGACACACATGCAAGTGATCACAGTACCCTCTTGTGTAATATATTACCCCCAGATTTTTGCAACGGTGACCATTTATGTGGACTAAATCCCTCTTGGTCACGCCCCCCCCCCCCCCCCCCCCCCCCCCATGCAGCATGTGTATGACCAGAAGAATATCCGACGGCGCGTATATGATGCACTTAATGTGCTCATGGCCATGAACATCATCTCGAAAGAGAAGAAGGAAATTAAGTGGATCGGTCTGCCCACTAACTCAGCCCAAGAGTGCCAAAACCTAGAGGTATACACACACACACCTACCACACCACCTGAAACCTAGAGATATACACACACACCTACCATACCACCTGAAACCTACAGGTATACACACACCTACCATACCACCTGAAACCTAGAGGTATACACACCTACCACACCACCTGAAACCTAGAGGTATACACACACCTACCATACAACCTGAAACCTAGAGGTATACACACACCTACCATACCACCTGAAACCTAGAGGTATACACACACCTACCATACCACCTGAAACCTAGAGGTATACACGCACCTACCATACCACCTGAAACCTAGAGGTATACACACACACCTACCATACCACCTGAAACCTAGGGTATACACACACCTAACATACCACCCGAAACAGAGGTATACACACACACCTACCACACCAACTGAAACCTAGAGGTATACACACCTACCATACCACCTGAAACCTAGAGGTATACACACACACCTACCACAACACCTGAAACCTAGAGGTATACACACACACCTACCACAACACCTGAAACATAGAGGTATACACACACCTACCACACCACCCGAAACGGAGGTATACACACCAGCGTTTCCGTTAGAACATATTCGTGCCGGTCTGGTTGTCCTGCAATATTTCTATCCCCGGACATATTCCTGAAATTCCGGTCAGAGTTTTAAACAGCAGTCTGTTATAATCACATTTTTATGAGCTAACGAATTCCGTTATATTGGACATTTGTATTAATTACATCAAGCGAAGAATGAGAAATTGATTTGCAGAATCAAATTACTATCTCTCGCCTCCCAAGTTAGTGCGATACGCTGATCCAGCATCAAGCTCCCGCGCCGCAGGCTCGCACTGCAGCAGCTGTCACACGCACCCCCAAATGAATCTCGAGTCGACATCGCTTCACCTCGTTGTATCAGACACGTCACACATATCATAATGTTCAACTTCACACACAGCAAACTGTAGTTGATCATCACATTGCCTCGTTTGCATGCAGAGAGCGAGAGGACGAGCCACATGCTCGTAATGCGTTTGTTGATTTCATTATAGCCTACATTTAGTTATAATCAATTATATGCATTACTATGTGACACGGCAGTCAACCAACAGTTGCATTATGATTAAAAAATGTCAACACTTACTCACCCCGTCTCGTTCTGCCTATCCGTTTTGTACCTGCGACTAGATCCCCATTGCATTGGAACAGGTGGACTTCTGCGAGGCTCGCAACGGTAGCAGCAGACTGGGGATGCTCTTTGTGGTTCAATCAATAAAGTGTACTTTGTGTACGTTCAATCAATGTTATCTCTCGTACATCATAGACGCTAGACTACTAGACTATAATGTCGTACCTCAGCCAGGAGAATTTAACTTTCCACTCGGGCCGCCGCCTGAACGCTCGACATTTGTTTATTTTCCGCGGGAGCATCGGCGGTCTCTGTGACTTCAGAAGACTCGTCTTCGTTGTCAATGTCATTATTATTAGACCTGCTTGTGCTTGGTTTCATGAAATATTTGTTAAGTTTAGCTTGTTTGGCCATCTCTCTCTCTCGCTCGTATAGCTGTTTGTCGTTATTATGGTGGCCAGACAGGCTCAAAAAAAGAAAAAAAAAGATTCACATCCGAGCGGCGCCATCCGCGCTTTATTAGAGCGAAGCACAATGAAACAAATGTAATGATTGTTTCGTTCATCGCATAGGCTATTTAATTTTAGCCTATTTTAATACAATTCAAATAATAAAATTGTGCTTAGAGGAATTATTTCCACCGGACATTATGACCGGAGATATTTAAATATTCGGACTTCAACATATTTTGCCAGTCAAATACCGGTAATTACCGGCTAACGGAAACGCTGATACACACACCTACCACACCACCCGAAACGGAGGTATACACACACCTACCATACCACCTGAAACCTAGAGGTATACACACACCTACCATACCACCTGAAACCTAGAGGTATACACACACCTACCACACCACCTGAAACCTAGAGGTATACACACACCTACCACACCACCTGAAACCTAGAGGTATACACACACCTACCACACCACCTGAAACCTAGCGGTATACACACACCTACCATACCACCTGAAACCTAGAGGTATACACACACCTACCACACCACCTGAAACCTAGAGGTATACACATGCCTACCATACGACCTGGAACATAGAGGTATACACACACCTACCATACCACCTGAAACCTAGAGGTATACATTACACACACCTACCACACCACCTGAAACCGAATGGGTATACACACTTGCCACACCACCCGGAACCTAATGGGTATACACACACGCACACAGTATCCACCACCCAAAACAAAGAGATATACACACAATCACCTAAAACATAAAGGTATATACACAAATGCCACCACCCAAAACCTGGTGTTATACACACACCACCCAAAACCTAGATGTATACACACACCACCCAAAACATAGAGGTATACACACCACCTAGAGGTATACACACATGTACCCCACATGATTCCTAGATTTTTCAGTCTTTGTAAATTTTCGATCACACTTCCATCTCGCCAACCGCAGGTGGAGAGACAGCGGCGGCTGGAGCGCATCAAACAGAAACAGTCCCAGCTTCAAGAGCTCATATTACAGGTGAGAAGGGGACCTCGATGTGCATTAGGCTGCGGGTTTACCGTTTAATGTCAGTCTTAATTATGGTCAGACTCTTGTGTTGTCAATGTTATTCTTCATGTTTAGGTAAACTGCCTTCACAAATTTCACAAAACTGCACGTCCCATGCCAAACTCCACCACTGGTTTATTAGACATTTTTAACTGCAAAACGAATCAAACCCTACTAGTCCTACGATTGTCCAAATGACACAAAATCAAGATGATCAAGAATGTGTCCACAGTGCATGAAAACGTCTGACGACTGGAAATGGCACTGTACGCATTTACTGTAAAAATATTACTTATCCATTTTAAATCTTGTTTGAGTGCTTGGAGATGCACGTTTAATTTCAAACAAAATTTGTTGACAGAATTCTGGGGTAATGTGCATATATTGTAGTCAATCGAGAATAGAGCACATTAACACTTTGATCACCATGCTTAAATTCATAATTTACCATCCTCCGCCAGCCCTATTTAATATGGAGAAGTTCCCCTTCTTTGCAGGGCTATAACTTTTTAAATTGTATTGCTAAATTGACATTACTATGGCCCATTCAACGTCCTATATCTTGTTCAGGGTGTAGCAATGTTATACTTTTTCATTCACATATTCATACTAAAATACGGTCTAAAGTATAAGTATGTTTTTATCGTTTTCTGCAGCTTTCTCCAGAACGTGATTTATAGCTCCAAATGCATTATATTGATGATGAAATACAGTTTGATAGGAATCTGCACGAGATAAAAAATGTCAAATGGACGTGCTTCTAGAAGTTACTACATATGATCTGATGATGACCGGATGGGGGGGGGGGGGGGGGTCGTTTATAATCCATTGGGCGATGAGCGTGGAACAGAAATGTTCCTATTATGGGATGTACAAATATGCGATCCATTTCCAGGTTGTATAATAGTATATACGTCCAAATCATGTTGTTTATCGAGTTATTTGCAACCGATTGATGTCCAGTGTATCAAGATGGAGTCCCGCTAACGATAGCGAGTGCCCGGACGAAATATGGGAGAGCACCACATCCGGCGCATCACTTCCTGTTTGGGCGATCCGCCGATCGGCCACCAGATGGCGCTCTTGAACCGTTGGAGAGTTGAGAGGGGCTCAACAGTAGATCTCAGGTCTCCGGGGGAGAAATATGATTTCGATCACAGATTTTTGAAATATTGATATCAAAGACATGGTCCAGCGTCTTTGGCAGAATAAGCATGGCGGGGAAAGACGTGTCCCAGCGTTTTTGGCGATTAAAGTGTTAATTATCTACTTCCTTCTTCAATCAATATCTAAATAAAAATGTTTTTAAAACGTACAGTCTTATATACTACCATGCACTCCTCCTACTATACTAATATATATCTTTTCTATGGACTCAATACTGCAGCACCCAAGTTTCAGCACTGTTTGATGAACATTGTTACTCAGCTGAAAGAGTTGTACCCTTCCTGCTGACTTGTCATACAGAACTTGTAAGTCGCTTTGGCTAAAAGTGTCTAAATGACAATGTAAATGTATCTAGTTCCAAGTCCAGAGTGCTGCTTAAGACATCACCGTAATGCAATTTCCTATGCCGGCTCTATCATGTGAAACTTATTGCACCTACATAGTCGAGCAGAATTTTAATTGCATTTGATGAGATCTTTGCTTGTAAAATAACGTGACCACATCACCATGATTGACCATGTGTGATCGCCCTGCCTGAATTGCCCCAATGACGTTTCTCCATCCTCGATGTTCTCTTCCAGCAAATAGCCTTCAAGAACCTGGTACAAAGGAACAGACAGACAGAGCAACAGACAAACAGACCCCCGCCTCCCAACTCTGTCATCCACCTCCCCTTCATTATCGTCAACACCAGCAAGAAGACTGTCATCGACTGTAGCATCTCCGATGACAAGTATGTGTTGGTGTGTTTATTTTTTATAGTTATTGGAAGATTTTGTAGTAAGTCGCAAATCACCTTAGCCATAACATTAACACTATAGTATATAGCACATTACCTCTATTTGAGTTTGCTTGTTAAACTAGATACTCATTCAATGGAAGTGAAATGGAGAGTGACCGGTACTGGACACAGTTCCCTCACTGCCGCTGTTTTTCACCGTTCATGGGACTGTCTGTAAATGTGCTCAATAGTACTAATGCTGGCGCTAGGTGAAGTATCACTTTAAAGGGGAATCGACCTCTAATTTAAGAATTTATACATGTTGTTCCCATTTTATTTATTTATTTTTGGGACGGTCCAATAATGTCTTGACCACAAACCACTTCCAGTGCTGAAACTCCACTTAGTGATGTCATCATATAATAAAGTCTGAAAGTGCTCTGTAGACCGTGGAAGTGAAAGGTGGCGATGAGAACACCGAGGGTAAGGATTCCAAATAGGTTCCGAGTATATGGGTAGATTTATGAAACGATCCGTTTCAGAACTGAGAACACTCATTTAGAATAAAGCTGATTTGTGTATTTAAAAATTTAAAAAAATCGGTGGTTCCACAAATACTGTCTCATTCATCGTCAATGGAGCCGCTCAAGACTATACCCGATGACATCACAGGTTTGAGTCTTTGAGAGAGTAGCTCATGTTCAAAAGTCTAAATTCAACTTTCCTGTGCCACGGATGTAACTTTGCTATTCTTCATTTGGGTGGTGTTCCCCTTTTAGGTTATCCAAAGCAACATAATGCCACTGTGACATACAGCACTGTGCACACTGCACACGTCTTGGGCATCCTGAGGAATGTTGGTTTGAAGCTTTTGTATTTATCTGGGCTGTTTTATTACCTTGGAAACGCACATTAATTCCATAATAAGGAATTGTTTGGGTTTTTCACCTTGTGAGAGGGCTAGAAGAACACTGGTTTGGTTCCATGCTCAGTTCATACCATGTGCAAGGATTTGATGAATTCCACCCTTGGTACACCTGATTCAGCCAATTAATACCTTTTTAAGATTACTTTATTTAAGTTTTTAAATGTACACAATTAGATTTTGTCCCCTAAAATTGGGGGATTATGTATAAAAATGGCTACAATTCCTACATGGTTCACCCGATATCGACGCAGACACCCTCAAATGAAAGCAGAAAGTCGGCACTTTAACCTCAGTCATTGTTCCATTTAAAATCGAATGTCAAAACAACAGCAACTGGACTCGGACCTCCAGGCTGTATTTACTAACCTCTTATTTATGACGTCTCTTCTCTCCTGCAGGTTTGAGTACTTGTTTAACTTCGACAGCATGTTTGAAATCCACGACGACATAGAGGTCCTGAAGCGCATGGGCATGGCCTGTGGTCTGGAGGTGGGCAAGTGCTCTCCAGAGGACCTGAAGGTGGCCCGCGGCCTGGTGCCTAAAGCCCTGGAGCCCTACGTCACAGGTTCGAGCCCCTCTCATTCTTCTCTATTTTAGGAGATGTTAATGAAAGTGTTTGAAGTGCTTCTATGAGCGAGCAAAATGAATGTGTGGCAAAAACCGAGATGACCATTAGTACTCATCGAGGAAAGTAGGCCAAGCGCCTGTTTCTCAACCAAAGACATAACGCCAGCTACAGAGAGGATGGCGAGAGACGCAGACTGCTCTGCATATTACATAGACCTGGTTATGAAGCACAATGCTTTGCATGTTACATAGACCTGGTTATGAAGCACGATGCTTTGCATATTACATAGACCTGGTTATGAAGCACGATGCTTTGCATGTTACATAGACCTGGTTATGAAGCACGATGCTTTGCATATTACAAAGACCTGGTTATGAAGCACAATGCTTTGCATGTTACATAGACCTGGTTATGAAGCACGATGCTTTGCATATTACATAGACCTGGTTATGAAGCACGATGCTTTGCATGTTACATAGACCTGGTTATGAAGCACGATGCTTTGCATATTACATAGACCTGGTTATGAAGCACGATGCTTTGCATGTTACATAGACCTGGTTATGAAGCACGATGCTTTGCATGTTACATAGACCTGGTTATGAAGCACGATGCTTTGCATATTACATAGACCGGTTATGAAGCATGATGCTTTGCATATTACATTACATATTACATTTCTGCTTGACTGCCTGGCAGTAATCAAGTGCTGGATGTCCGAAAACTCCCTGACATTGAACGAAGGGAAAACTGAGGTCATTGTTTTTAATAGTGCCCCCCCGGCTCCCCTCATTGACGCACTTGGTCCCCTGGGTCCAAACCTCTCCACCTCTGTCAGGAACCTCGGGGTCTTCTTCGACAGCAATTTTAAATTCGACAAACAGGTCAGCGCCGTAGTTAAAAACAGCTTTTACCACCTTAGACTCCTGGCGAAGACAAAGGCATACCTCTCCCAAAGTAACCTAGAGACGGTGATACATGCCACCACTCGCCTCAACTACTGCAATGCTCTGTACACGGGCATCGACGAGTCCCTCCTCCGCCGCCTACAACTGGTGCAGAACGCAGCCGTGCGCCTCCTCACTAAAACAAGAAAACACGAACACATCAGCCCAGTTTTGGCCTCGCTCCACTGGCTGCCTGTTAGCTTCAGGATCGATTTTAAATTAGCCCTAAATGTTTTTAAATCATTAAATGGCACGGCTCCCTCCTATCTGTCCGAGCTCTTGCACCGCCACACCCCCCACCGATCCCTCAGATCAGCTGACCAGCTGCTATTGGTGGTACCCAGAACCAGCCTCAAGACTAGGGGAGACGGAGCTTTCTCCACCGCAGCGCCTAGATTGTGGAACAGCCTCCCCCTCGTACGGACTGCCCAGACCGTGCAGGCTTTTAAATCACTCTTGAAAACCTACCTGCTCTCCTTGGCCTTCCCCCCTACTTAATCACCACTAGACCTCTGGCCCTTCTATCCTCTTTGTTTTACTGTGTCCTACCAGTTTTGATTGCTTTCATTGCTTTATTATGTTTTTAATCCTATATCTTGCACCATATTGTTTTGTTTTTGTGGCTTTCATTGCTTTGCTATGTTTTTTTTTTAATCTTATACCTTGCAGGGCTCTACGCTAACCTTTTTCCCAAGGAGCACATGTGCTCCTAAATGAAAAAATTTAGGAGCAGACAAAGAAATTTAGGAGCACCCAAAAATATTTAGGAGCACAGTGAAAATATTTCAAGTAACTGAGTTTATTTTTTTTTTAAATAACTGTATATTTGTACTGTGCGTGCATGTGTGTAAATTAGCTCTTGCTACAACCCTGCATGTTTACATTTTGTATTTTGTACTTGATGTTCATTAACATGTGCTGTCCCTATCAAATAAACTCAAATCAAATCAAACTACTGCTACAAAAGGTTCAGTCACTTAACTTTAGCCCCTTTTATGCATACAATGCTTATGTTTAGGCTGTGTTGCTCTTCTAGAAAAATAATCCTTTCAGGGTTGCCTATTGAAATACTGTACACCTCCAGTACAGAAACATTGTTTGAGTTTGCGGGTCAGGTGGTAGACCATTGATTGACAGTCGAGTCTGCCAATTACATCACATCGCTTGCACTCCGGCGCTGCAGCTGCACCCATTGCCCACCTCTGCTGTTGATAACGCTAGCCAAGTTATTATACACACAGATACACAGTGGGCCAGTGACTTTGGTGTAGGGGTGTAACAATGCATCGATCCTAAGGGGGAAATTCAACTGCATCGATTTGAAAATGTTAGAATAGATTATCGCAATTTTAATGTGTACACGTTATGTTATTGTCATGTCCGTTACAGCCAACACACCGACATACGCTACTGCATCAACGTTATGATTAACAAAGCAAGGCATTCGTTTTGTTGCATTAACGTTATATTACTATTGCTATCGATAAATCTAGGTGTTCTAAAATCTATTGCTATTGGTAAGAGAGAGACTATAATAAGTTAGTGTCTCGGAAAACGAGAGCCCTGGTCGCAATGGCGGAGTTTCAGGAAGTAAACAAGCAAAATGAGAGCTTCCGATTGGTCATTTGCTTTATTTCCCATGAAACCAGTCACTTCACTCTACTGTGATTGGACCGTTGGCTTGAGTGCAATGTGGGACTTGTAGTTTTTTAACTATTCTCAGTGGAAAAATAAAAAGTACGACTTAAGGCCCTCCCATAGTCGAGCAGACTGTACACGGACTGGACTCAGCGGAGGTCCACTGGACTCTTTGAGCTTTCATAGTCGAGCGGACCTCCGCGGACCAATTTCCTACAGACCTCCGCGGAGTCTGCTCTGTGTACAGTCTGCTCGACTATGGGAGGGCCTTTAGGCTGTCATCAGCAGTTCGTACACCGTGCGCGTAATTGGTTTTTGAGGTTCGCACACTTATTTTTAGGGGCATATGCGAGCAATATGGTCACACTGTAGAGCCCTGCCTTGCATCACACTATTTTGTTTTTATCAACTTGCTTGTGAAGCACTTTGGTGTCAGCTGCCGCTGCCTGGAAATGTGCTATATAAATAAAACTGACTTGACTTGACATAGACCTGGTTATGAAGCACGATGCTTTGCATATTACATAGACCTGGTTATGAAGCACGATACTTTGCATATTACATAGACCTGGTTTTGAAGCACAATGCTTTACATATTACATAGACCTGGTTTTGAAGCACAATGCTTTACATATTACATAGACCTGGTTATGAAGCATCGTCACGTTTTATAGGTCTATATTGGGACAGACTTGAGTGCAAGCCGGTGCAAAGCATAACGCTAGATGAATATTATTCCCATCGATGTTATATCTGGGCAAAAACATGGTAAATAGCTGGATTTATATAGCGCTTTTATCCAAATCACTTTACAATTAGTTCCTCACACATTTCCCCCCATCACTCACACATTCACACACCGATGGCAGAGGCAGCCGTGCAAGGTGCCAACCTGCTCATCAGGAGCAATTAGGGGTTAAGTGTCTTGCTCATGGACACTTCGACACACTGCCCGGGAGGAGCGGAAATCGAACCGGGAACCTCCAGATTACCAGACGAACATGCTTTACCTCCTGGGCCACTGACGGAATGAGAACCATTAATAGAGCACAAGGCAACGTCGAGTAGCCTACCTGTGTACGCGTAGCCTACCTGTGTAACGTCGCGTAGCCTACCTGTGTAACGTCGCGTAGCCTACCTGTGTAACGTCGAGTAGCCTACCTGTGTAACGTCGCATAGCCTACCTGTGTAACGTCGCGTAGCCTACCTGTGTAACGTCGAGTAGCCTACCTGTGTAACGTCGAGTAGCCTACCTGTGTAACGTCGCGTAGCCTACCTGTGTAACGTCGCGTAGCCTACCTGTGTAACGTCGAGTAGCCTACCTGTGTAACGTCGCGTAGCCTACCTGTGTAACGTCGAGTAGCCTACCTGTGTAAATGCGCATGGCATTGCCTTCCACAAATCAATCCAACCAATATAATGGAATGATGGAATGATTCGATTGTCATTTTTGTATTAAAGAAAATGTTGTATGCAGCATAGACTATATAATAGTTTAATAATTACTAGGTTTAGGGTATGCATCTCACTGCTGACATCTAAAAGAAATGGTGGGCAGTCCCAATGCCGCAGCAATTTAGCATAAGTGATTAGCCGGCAAACTGCACACTCCTCATGGATCCTTTATTTTGACTAGAATCAGAAGGAAATGTTCTTTTCTAAAGGTGGCTTTTTTTTCTTCTTTTTGTGAACTCATTTTGGGGGGGGGAGGCAGTTTTCAGTATTTTTGGGATACTTACATGAACACCCTTGTTTCCCAAACAAGCTCTCGCCATGTGAAAATTGTGACTTTACATTTTTTTTTGCAACGGTAACTCCTAATTGATTGACTAGGACTATGCGATTCATCTGTGCCAGGACACATTGCTAGACCCCAGGCTGTGTGCAGAGGCTGTGATCATGTTTGCTGTCCCTCAGACGATGAACTGAGACCTCTTTCTTACCTCTCCTTTCAGAGATGGCCAAGGGTCCCATCAGTAATGTCTACATCACTGGAGGATCTTCCACCAACGGAGCTCGTTATCCTGTCGGCAGGTGAGTGGCTTTTGAAAGTGAACGTAACCAACTAAACACAAATTAAGTTAAAACGTTGCCTTAAACTTTATCTCCTCACATTAATTCAATGGTGGAATGAACTACCCACCCCAGTTAGGACAGCCGAATCACGTCCAATCTTTCGCCGTCGACTAAAGACGCACTTCTTCAACCATTATCTGAATTAAAAAAAAAAAAAAAAAAAAAAAAAAAATCTAACCCTAACTAACCGTACTGTCATGCACTTGTCCTAATAAACTAACCTACACTGTAGCACTCAACACTTTGATGAACATTGTTGCTCAGCTGATAGAGTTGTGCCCTTCCTGATGGCTTGTCGTACAGAACTTGTAAGTCGCTTTGGATAAAAGCGTCAGCTAAATGACTAAATGTAAATGTAAATGTAAATGTAATTCAATACCCGTCTCTGCCCCCCCACCTGCTCTCCTCTGCGTAGCGACAGCGGCGCTGACGGCACCATGGCTTCCAGCTCTAATGACTCTCACTACAGTGGCTCTCGTGTGGAGACGCCTGTGTCCTACATGGGCGACGAGGACGACGAGGATGACTACGATGAGAACGACGACGAAGATTAACCTGCTGCCCCCCCCCCCCCCCCCCTCCCGTGCCTCTCCAACAAGCACAGTCCTTCAAACTACCATCACAGAGAGGCTCCAAGCCCTTGTGGTGTGTGTGTGTGTGTGTGTGTGTGTGTGCTCCCTCTGCCCTCTCCCACACCTTCTCTATTCCCCCTCCTAGATTTCGCAGCCTGGCTCTCAGGGGTGTAGATTAATATTGAGGTATAAAGAGGCTGTTGCACCCACTCTCTTTCTCTGTGGGGCTCCTGATTCACACGTGCGCCTGTACCGCAGCTCTGGGGGGGTGTCTGCAGTCTATGGGCTGGGCACCGTGCTGATGTCTTCTGTGTGTCTACTCCGCCTCTCAATAAGCCATCCCACTTGGAAAAGTAAAGCAAAAACAACCCTTTGTACAACCCACTGCTGTTGGAGAATGTATAGTGTAACGTGTGTGAAATAGTTATCCCTGTTTTATGTTCCGATTTACATTTGGCATATTTCACCATGATCCCGATGTTCCAAGATGGCCGCCAAAGTGTCTGCTTTGACATGCTACATCGGTGTGACTTAACGGATCCCAAATGGCCTCTAAAGTTGCCACGGCAACCCTCGTTGTTGGGGCTGCGCCATCGAATGTGTGGATATTTTTTGTTTTTGTGTTTTGGACTATGATTTAAAGCAGTTTTTATCCCCCACTGTGTTGGGCTGGCTTCCTTCTGTTCTGTAGGCAGCTGCTTTCCTCATCATGTTTGTTTGCTTGTTTTGTTTTCGTATTGTGGAGTTAGGGAAGCTCTCCTTCACAACCCTGTCCCGCCTGCCTTGGTAGTGTTTACATAAGAATGACACCAGCAAGGTAAAGACCTCCATGACCCAGGCTCCCTATAGGAAATAAGCTTTGTTTGTTACGTACGTATACAGATCCATCATGATTGTAGCTTATAGTATCCTTTTAGAGGCCAGTGGTGAAAAATAGACCTAAACAATTATTGATGTATCAAATAATTATGTGGTTGTATAGGTCTTTATGTACTCCCTTCAAAGATCTCCTTTTTAAACTGGGCAACACATGACCTGACTCTTCCAAATACCTTTTCTGTAATCTAATATAAGTTTGCAAATTAAATATAGATTGTTTTAATAAGTTTGTCTCTATAATCTTTGTGTTATTGCCAAATACTGTGAAACAAGGCAACTGATGGGGAGTAATCTTGTTAAGCCTAAACAGATTATTCACGGGAGGCGGAGTAGAGTCTTTGGTTGAGGGTGGAATCTGATGAAAGCACATGTTGCAGCGTGGAGAGATTCAGGGTACGGCAATGACAGTGCTACCCTGGCTCTCTAGAATAACAATGTATTTACATGGGGGAGTAGACCAAACTGAGTGGGTGCGTTGTACAGATACGGGGTAGAGTGGCGTCGACCGATTAGGGAGAGGTGATAAAGTATGACCGATATGGGGTGAGTGATGTAGGGGAGGGGTGAAAGTACAGTGTGTAAAACATGGTGAGTGATGTAGATGTGTAGGGGAGAGGTGGAAGTACAGTGTAAAACATGGTGAGTAGTGAATGTACAGTGTAAAACGGGGTGATTGATGTAGATGTGTAGGGGAGAGGAGTGAATGTACAGTGTAAAACGGGGTGAGTGATGTAGATGGCTAGGGGAGAGGTGTGTGAAAGTGCAGTGTGTAACATGGGGTGAGTGATGTAGATGGGTAGGGGAGAGGTGTGTGAAAGTGCAGAGTGTGTAACATGGGGTGAATAGAAATGGGGTGAATAATGTAAATGGTGTGGAGGAATATAATATGAGTAAGGATGTACTCAGACAAAAGTAGAAGTAGTTAGCAAGGTTTATTCAACCCAGGAGAATTGGCTTGAGAAACCCCTGCCCAGGGGGGTCTCATAACGGGCTCCATGGGATAGGGAAAACGCTGAACATGGTCATAGAAGATGGGTGTGTCTAGGTGAGAGAGACTATTGGATTGGAGGAGTCGAGGGGCGGGGGGTGAGTTAGGAGGAGGGGGGACCGGGTTGGGGGCTGGATAGGGTTGAAGGTGAGAGACAAAAGGTGAATGGATGGGGGAGGGTAATGGGAGTGGGGGTTGGAACATGACTGGGAGATTGAGGGCGGGGAGGGGGTCATTATCCCACAATGGGTAGGGGAGAGGTGTGTGAAAGTACAAAGTGTATGCCGATCATTTTACATGTCCACAAGTTAACCAATCCTTAGTCCATAACTACTGTCTTCTGCCTTTTAAATGCCTCTAGACTGATGAAACGGATCCGCACCACTTCTGCCCAGTTGAAATGATTTCTCACCGTGTCAAGCTCTGATGCTAATTAGACTCCTGTGCTATCACAAGCTTCGTGATTTTGCCTTTGAGATCAGCTACATGGGCCGATCCCAGCACAGGCTTGCCTATTGTCTCTGGGGCATTAGGGTATTAGTGGATTACTGAAAGGTGTTGACTCAGGTGTGTGTGTCCATATATGTGTGAAGGAGGGAGTTATGTGTGCTGGGATCTAGTCCAGACCCTAGTTGCATGTGTGTCATTTCTCTCACACGCTCCATACGTGTCACTCCATTGTATTCTCCTACCTCCTGCTGCAGCTTCTGTTGTCTCACTCTCCCATCTGCTTGGACCACCTTGCCATTACATACCAGTCCACCCTTTCCTCCGCTCTCTCGCTCTATTTTCGCCATGTTCTCAGTCTGAGCCGCTTGGACCGCTACCCGCCCTCGACATGGATATTGGCGGCTTGACTACGGTGGTCGCTAACTCTGCCTACATAAATGCCCGCGGGAGCATCGACGGATCCGCCTCGACCGGAGCGCGGGACAAGAAGTACCATTCTCGCCTTAAGCTACCCCACATCACCGTGTGCGAGGACCTGAGGAACACCCTGGACTTGACCTTTGACTCCATCTGTGTGGAGCAGCCTATAGGCATTCACCTCTTCAGGGAGTTCCTGGATGCTTGTCCAGAATACCACGGGCCTTGCCAACTGTGGAAGGATATCAACACCTATGATGTGGCAGAGGATTCCGACAGGGCCCGGAAGGCAGTCAAGATTGTCCAGCGCTACATGGAGCCCTCCGCCAAGCACTACTGCCCCTTCCTGTCCGAGGACATCATAGCTCGGGTGAAGCAAGGCATGCAGGAGGCCGGGGACGGACTGTACGACCTGGCATTAGCCTCTGTTCTGGATTACCTCCAGGGGGCCCCCTTCATCTTCTTCCTGGAGAGCATCTATCTGAAGAGGTTCCTGCAGTGGAAGTGGCTGGAGATGCAGCCCATGGATGCAGACTGGTTCCTGGACTTTCGTGTGCTGGGGAAAGGGGGCTTTGGGGAGGTGTCTGCCTGTCAGATGAAGGCCACGGGGAAGCTCTACGCCAGTAAGAAGCTCAACAAGAAGAGGCTGAAGAAGAGGAAGGGCTACGAGGTGAGGAAAGCGATAGGGTTGACTGAATTATTTTAGATTTTGACAGAAATGCTGATTGTTGTAAACTTTGGTAAAGAGTGTAGTTATGTTCGCCACATGCAGTGTGCCTATGTACCTTTATCTGCCATAAGAGGATTTGCACCACTGATATTTGAGGATATCTAGGTTACTGTACCCTTTAGCCAAGATTAAATTATTGGATCACAAACAAGTAGCCAAAAACAAGGAGTGGGAAGAAGTTTTATATAGTTTGTTGCAATGTGAGTGAAGTATAGGTCATGTCTTCTCCTGGATGCAAGTGCTCCTATGCAAGTATGTTTTGATTGGTAAAGTTTTGGTCTGTGTTCAGCTAGTTTTATGCTTCCAGAGCAGGAGCCCTGTGATGGGGCTAATCATGTTTGTCCCTGCCTCTGTCTCTTCTGGCCTTAGCCCATGGTATTAAATAAACACTGAGACAGGGATGGAGCGATTACTGAGAGCTTTAGGGAAAAGCTGCATCTTGCCCTTGGCTTGTCTGGGTTCACCGTTCAAAATGAATCCTCACCTCTGCATGTTTTTTTTCCTGAATGAAGGGGCAAGCATTTTACATAATTATATGCATACCAACCCAATGGAAGTGAAGGGCCATATATTCGTTTTTTCACTTACAACTAACCTGTGAGTTGCTAACAGTGCATATTGACTAAGTACAGTGTGTTTAGTGCTGTGACCATCTTTTCTCCTGTAGGGGGCAAAGGTGGAGAAGGATATCCTTGCCAGGGTGCATAGCCGCTTCATTGTTACATTGGCATATGCCTTTCAGACCAAGGACGAGGTCTGTCTGGTTATGACCATCATGAACGGAGGAGACCTCAAGTAACTTCACTGTCTGATGCATACTTACACATCTCAAAACACAAAGGGCCATGCAAGCGAGATAGGGGACAGTTGTAACACCTTTTGTTTTATTTCCACGTCGGTCATCATATCCCCCTAGTGCTTTCCAGATTCGCCACATCGCACCTTCATCTCTTTGTTAACAAAACATCTGCATTGCCAAGAATGTACATTAGTCTCATAGCTTCATTCTATCCCACCACCATTGTGAGTTGCGGTACCTCTTGGCGCTAATTGTAAACATTGGCAAAAGTGCAAAACAATTGAGCTCTCACAACATTAATTCATCATTAGATTGTAATTATTGTGCAATTACCGGTATGCATTAACAGCCAAACCATGACAATTCATGATGAGAAATTGTGAGTTGCCTTTCTGCATATTTGAATTCATGCATACTTATGTGCATTACACAGGGAAACAAAGATATTAAAGGCAAATGTTTTACCTAGTCTCTATGGGTACGGCAGTCTGACATGTTAACTCAGGCGCTGAGGACAAATAACATACCGATGGCCGTTTTCGTCTTGTTTTCTTGCAGAATGCTATTTTCTAAGGAAGTAAATAATTTGTAATGACTACATGCTACTTCCACCAAAAACAAAAAACATGTTCCTCAGATTCAAAGAAGTCGTATAATTTTTTTTTGAAAAGCTACATAATATGAACCCCTATACAATATTTGAATTCACTTCTTAATTCATGTCTAAAGTATGAAATAAGATGAATTATAGCTAGCTTCAGCTTGGAGAAACAGGAGATGTTCCAACTGTTCCTGGTCACCCCTATGTATTGGCCATACACAAACAACATGTGTAGTTATGTACATTATAAACCTGTCTGTTTGAGATCCAATGTACACATCCTATTTCCCCCTGCACCTCCTCAGGTACCATGTATACCTGGTGAATGAGAATAACCCAGGATTTGATGAGCCTAGAGCCTGTTTCTACGTCGCTCAGATCATTCAAGGCATGGAACACCTCCATAAGAAGAGAATCATCTATAGAGATCTCAAACCAGAAAATGTGCTGCTAGATAATGAAGGTACATATCTTGAAGCAAATATAGAAACATATACATTGCATTCATACAGTATATAATGTACTGTATGTCTCCTGATAATCGCTGATGAAGATGTCCTGGTTTCCCACCAGGGAACGTGCGTATATCGGACCTGGGTCTTGCTATAGAGTTGAAGGAAGGCAAAGAGAAGACCAAAGGTTATGCTGGAACTCCAGGTGCATCACACTTACAACATCCACTCAGCTAATAGTCAATATTAAAATAACACGCCAACATTTTGTGAAATTAGCTTAAAAGAAGATAGATACCAGTTTCCTCTCTGTGTGTTCAGTAGAAAGCTATCTGGCTGCATGTTAGCCTAGCTTAGCACAATGAATGGAAGCAGACATGGCCGGTTAGCCTAGGCATTGTCCAACTAACACCTCTCCCGAAGGCTAACCGGCCATGTCCGCTTCCATTCATTGTACAAAGCTAGGCTAACATGCAGAGAGCTAGGTTCTTCTTGTCTCGCTCTGGAGAAGACGGTAAGCTAATTTCCCAAAATGTTGGTGTGTTCCTTAAGTCTCTTGGTGGTGTGGTTTGACAATAGTTGGTGTTTATGATGATCTTTAAAAGTTTGGTGTATTTGTTTAAAAAAGAAAAACGATATAGCAGACTTTGACAACATCTCACTTCACCTCCTCCAGGTTACATGTCACCAGAGATGCTGAAAGGAGAAAAGTACGATACCTCAGTGGACTACTTCACCTTGGGGGTGACGCTGTATGAGTTCATAGCTGCCAGGAACCCCTTCAGAAACCGAGGCGAAAAGGTGCTGTTCTTAGCGCTTAGCATGAATCAATAGTGAAATGATTGAGTGGAATTGATCAATTAAAGGTGCCGATTTTGAACTTGAATCCTATTCTGTTGTGAGGAGTGATACATGTGATAATCTAACATAAAACCTACCAACATGTTCTGTGTCTTGAGAGCCCCCCATCAACTGGCAGAGTTTCTTGAAGGGGTGATGCGGCCGAGCTCTCAAGACACAGAACATGGTGAGTTTTGCGGCTGGGTGGCGCAGCGGACATTGCGCTCGTCACCAATGCATGAGACACCGGGTTTGACTCCGGCTGTCGGTGTTGCCTCCGGCTTGGGCCGGCCGTCATACTAACTCAATTGGCAGAGTTAGCGGGTGGAAGTCGATGGGTGGTAATCTGGTCCTTGTGGACAGCGACTCCTACAGGTCGGTTGGGGGACGCCTGCACAGCAGAGACAGGAAAATGGCGGGGGTAGTGTGAGCCTCCCATACGTTACTCCTCGCCAAATGAGAGGCCGCGCTGGCAGGTGAAAAGATGTGACAGGCTGCCTCCACATGTATCGGAGGAGACGTGATGCAAGGCTTCTATCCTCCCTACAACCGGCCAGTGGGGGGCATATGTGAGCAACGTTCAATACAGGGGAGGGAAGAATTGGCACGGCTAAATTGGGATGGGAGAAAAAAAGGAGAAAAAGTGGATAAAAAAAAGAACATGGTGAGTTTTACATCCAAATAATCACTTCCACTCCCATGACAGAATGGTAGGATAAAAGTTGAAAATCTGCGAAGTGGCCCTTTAAATTTGGGTTCATGTTTATTGTCTCCTTTCCAGATTGAGCGTGACGTGCTAAAGGAACGAATGCTGACTAAGACAGTGGAATATGATGTAGGGGAGAGGGTTTTCAGTGAGAATGCAAAGTCCCTCTGTGATGCGCTGCTGGCCAAAGAGGTTGAGAAGAGAATGGGCTTTAAGAACGAGAGCTGTGATGAGCTCAGAGCACATCCCTTCTTCAATGACATCAACTGGAGGAAACTCAACGCAGGTACTGTGCCCCAAGTCATTAACCTACCCCCACATTATCTTTCAGTAGTTGACTCAAACCTGCACTATGGAACTCTTTCATGAAGAAATATTGCTACTCTACCAGGCAAAATCATGGAGTTGGGTTGAGAAAACCCTCCCAACAGTGACATTGGCCATACAAGCTCTCCTGGTTGGGCACAACCAGTGCTACAAAATCTGTACAAGGCTATGATTACACTTCTAGAGCATAAAATGTGAACGACACAAATGTAACACAGTGCCTTGCTTGAAGAATTTTGTTGTTGTTGCTGTTGCCGTTTTGTTTTATTTACCATGTTTAGACAAGGTTACTTTTGACGGCCAAATGGTGCCAATTTTCCACAGTGCAGCTTTAAGGTTGGGGTAAAGTGAAAATAAATGTGTTTGTCACACCACAGAATTAATTTTAATTAACCATCCAGCCAAATTTGAATGATTAAGCTATACCTAACATACCGAAGTATGGCGCTAATTGTCTTAACATTTTCCATTCACATACATGAAACTGTTAGCATTAGCTTAGCTATGCTCCACTTTTGAGCTACTATCCCGGGAGAACCATGCTAATGCGCTCTAGTTTTTATATAGTGTTAGGGGAGGGGTTATGCTAAGGATGGCTGCAGTGTGTCATCGAGCCATGATTTCAGGCAAAAGATCCTGAACAAAAAAATGGCAGAAAATTGTCTAACACCCATGTACATGTCAAAATACTTCCCAAAGGTCAGTGAATACCACGACCACAACACCAGAGGGAGCTCCACAAATCATGTTAAACCCAGATTCGGCTCAAACAAGGGACTAAACACGTTTTGCAATTATGCCACATCAATGTGGAACGCCCTACCCACAGCTGTACAGGAATGTGAATCACTACCCACTTTCAAAACTCTCAAAGAGCACCTACGGGAGACTGCAATTAGAAACTGGCCCCTGTAAATGTCCAAACCCAACCCCCTCCCATCTACAGTTTCCCCCACCCCACGCGTGAATATTAAAGGCAACCAACTTGTGTTCAGCCTTTCGTTCAGCGTTTCTCTGATTGGCCACGTGACCGCGCTGCCGCGCGGCAGAGAGTTGCGCCGCCCGCGGCAGCGGCCGTCTTCCGTTGTAGAATTGTTTACATCAGGGTGAACGCTGTTGTATTCGCAAATATGAGAGCCAGCAATACGCAGCTCCAGTTAACCTAATTTATACCATAATGAATCATTAAAAAAATATACCGTTAACTGGAATATGTTGTTTCTTTACACATATGTTGGGATTATGTAATTGGTTTGTCATGACAAAACAATAAAAACCGCTACTTTACATCAGGGTGAACGCTGTTACGCTGCCACCACCCACTTCAATGACAGAGCTCTCATATTTGTGAATGCATAAACTATATCTTAAATTATGGCTATGTGTCTAATATGGCTGTCGCGAAGTCATTGATAAGCGACAGCCATATTAGACACATAGCCATAATTTAAGATATAGTTTATGCATTCGCAAAATATGAGAGCTCCGTCATTGAAAGGGCTGGACCGAGTCAAGCCGGCGGCGGCGCACGGAAGCCGGGGAGAAACCACCGCATCGCCCCGCTGGCGCTTCAGCAGCCTCCACTGATGTACAGTGACGAGTGAATCTGGTAGTTGGTTTATGACGTTAAAAACGCAAAATAACATATAACGTTACAGCGTACAGTTTCTAGTTAATCAGTCAGGCGTCAGCCTCCACACTGATGTAGAGTGACTGACGTTAAAAACGCGAAATAACATAACGTTGCAGCGTACAGTTTCTAGTTAATCAGTCAGGCGTCAGCCTCCACACTGATGTACAGTGACTGACGTTAAAAACGCGAAATAACATATAACGTTACAGCGTACAGTTTCTAGTTAACACTTTGATCGCCGGGGTTAAATTCATAATTTACCATCCCTCGCCAGCCCTATTTAACATGGAGAAGTTCCCCTTCTTTGCAGGGCTATAACTTTTTAAATTGTATTGCTAAATTGACATTACTATGGCCCATTCAACGTCCTATATCTATTGTTCAGGGTGTAGCAACGTTATACTTTTTCATTCACATATTCATACTAAAATATGGTCTAAAGTATAAGTATGTTTTTATCGTTTTCTGCAGCTTTCTCCAGAACTTGATTTATAGCCCTAAATGCATTATATTGATGATCAAATACAGTTTGGTAGGAATCTGTGCGAGATAAAAAATTTCAACTGGACGTGCTTCTAGGAGTTACTACGTATGATCTGATGTTGACCGGATGGGGGGGGGGGGGGTCGTTTATAATTCCGTGGGCAACGTTATATCATTCATCTAGTGTGGGTGATATGATCATTAGAGCAGTTAGTATCGAAGACATTAAAAAATAACGCTGAAACTCACCGTAGCTTCCTCGCGATGTTGGGAGATGAGCGTGGAACAGAAATGTTTCTATTATGGGATGTCGAAATATCCGATCCATTTCCAGGTTGTATAATAGTATATACGTCCAAATCATGTTTATCGAGTTATTTGCAACCGATCGACATCCATTGTGTCAAGATGGAGTCCTGCTAATGATAGCGAGTGCCCGGACGAAATATGGGTGAGCACCACTTCATCCGCATCACTTCCCGTTTGGGCGAGCGGCCGATCGGCCACCAGATGGCGCTCTTGAACCGTTGGAGAATTGAGAGGGGCTCACCAGTACATATAATGTCTCCGGGGGAGAAATATGATTTCGATCACAGATTTTTGAAATATTGATATCAAAGACGCTGTCCAGCGTCTTTGGCAGAATAAGCATGGCGGGGAAAGACGCTGAACAGCGTCTCCGGCGATTAAAGTGTTAATCAGTCAGGCGTCAGCCTCCACACTGATGTACAGTGACACCCAGAGTTTCTAGTTACAGTAGTAACGCGTGAATCGAGATAGTCCTAACAGTGTTTATTATTAAGAGTCAGATAGTCCTAACAGTGTTTATAGTCCTAACAGTGTTTATTAGTAAGAGTCAGATAGTCCTAACAGTGTTTATTATTAAGAGTCAGATAGTCCTAACAGTGTTTATTATTAAGAGTCCTAACAGTGTTTATTATTAATTAACATCATAAACCAACTACCAGATTTATTTTGCACCAGGGAACTTGAAGGTTCCTGCCGCGCTCGCGGCAAAAGGGGGCGGGCTAGCGGCGTGGGGTCGTGGCCAATCAGAAAAAAGCTGAACACAAGTTGGTTGCCTTTAATATTCACGCCACCCCACCCCGCCTACCCAGCCCCCCCCCCCCCCCACTCCACCCACCCAACCACCTCCAATGTACAGTTTCCCACCCCGCCTACCCAACCTCCTCCAATGTACAGTTTCTTCCCCCTCAAATGTATATACTCTCTTTTTAGACTCCTTTTGTACACATAAACAGTACTGTATATTTTGTAGATCTGGTATGTCATACATGTCTAGATGCAACAGTACTGTCTACCTGTATGTCATGTATGTCATATATGTTATGATGAATTGAAAATGGGGGACCCTGATGTAAACAAGACGAAAGTCTTTCTCTGGTCTGCATCCCCTTAACAATTGTGTGTATTGAGCTGTACTGTATTGTACCCATTCTGCAATCTGCTAATAAAATGTTCAATCAATCAATCAATCAATCAATCAATCAATCAATCAATCAATCAATCAATCAATAAAAAACTCCCCAATTCACTACTACATAGTTCACAGTCTTTTCACATGTTTTCAGCAACAATTTTCTAACATGTTTCTAATGTGTTTAGAAATAAATCTCAGAATTGGCTTTACCCAGACTTTAAAGAGATATTACCCCCATTAAAAAAAATCACAAAATGGAGATAATTTCAGACCATCTTCAGTGTTTTGGTTCCTCAGAGACGCAGCAGCCGCCATCACCCCAGTCATCACACACATAATAAACCTCTCTATAAAACAGGGACACGTCCCCAAGGACTTCAAAATTGCGAGAGTGACCCCTCTGCACAAAAAGGGCAGCAAATTAGACCCAGGCAACTACCGCCCTGTTTCTATTCTTACCTCCATCTCGAAAGTCATGGAGAAAATAGTCTACGAACAGGTCGAAAAGTACCTGGCGGAAAAAAATCTAATCTACGAATTCCAATCTGGCTTCAGAACGTCCCACTCCACTGACACATGCCTCCTCTATTTGAACGACCACATCAAACAAGAGGTGGACGCAGGCAAATACTGCGGCATGGTCATGCTGGACCTACAAAAGGCCTTCGACACTGTCAATCACTCCATTCTGATGGACAAGCTAAAAGCAATTGGTTTTGATAGCTTATCAGTGAGCTGGATGCAATCCTACCTGGAGGGGAGAGAACAGATGGTAGAGGTAAACGGTACTCTATCCCCCCCCCTCACAGTGAGCTGTGGTGTTCCACAAGGAAGCATACTAGGACCGCTACTCTTCCTAATTTATGCAAATGACATGTCGTCAGCCTGTGACTGCAACTTGTTCCTGTTTGCGGACGACTCAGCCCTGCTGGTCTCTGACAAGAACAAGTTGCAGGTTGAAAAAACCCTCAGCTCGGAACTAGGCAAAATCTGCATATGGCTCGCTGATAACAAACTATCATTACACATGGGCAAAACAGAGTCCATTCTCTTCGGTTCAAATAACAAACTCAGCAAGACCGACGGCTTCTCAGTTACAGTGGGTGACAATATTGTCACAAGGAAAGACGAAATTACCTACCTGGGTTCCATCCTAGAGGAAAATCTTTCCTGTGACAAAATGGCATCCAATGTAATAAAAAAAGTCAACCAACGAACTAGATTCTTGTACCGGATCTCCTCTCTGGTAAACAAGAATACCCTGAAGACTCTGGCAGGAGCACTCATTCAAGGGTACTACGACTATGCGTGCACCTCATGGTACCAAAGCACCTCAAAGGCGCTTAAAACAAAATGACAAACATCACAAAACAAACTGGTCAGACTACTACTTGACCTGAACCCCAGAACCCACCTCACCCCTGCCCACTTTGACAACCTAGGATGGCTAAGGGGGCTTTCTCACTCAACATCGGGGTCGAAATCAGCTCCGTGCCGTCCTCATTCCGAGTTCCGTGCCGAACTCCCCCCCCCCCCCCTCTCCCCCCTCTAGTTTGTGTACACACTTCAGTCTGGGTACGCTCTGGGTTTTGTTTACGGTTTGCGTTTTGAGCTTGTAAGCTTGCCGTAGTCGATGATGTCACGCTCGAAATGTAAACACAGAACACGGAGACTGGAGAATGGATCTTGATATAAAGAAACAAATAACTAATAAATATGAAGTTATATTTGAACCTCTGTTGTCAAGCCTTGTCAATATAACCCACCCCCCTTTTCTCACGAATGGAACTCTGTTGTAGAGTCCGCTTTTGATCGTTTTGCAGGGTTAACAATAACGCTAAGCTAACGGCTAACGCTAACGTTACTACATGCAACATACTAGTAACATTGCTCGCATCGATTATATTATATTATATTATTATTATTAAATGTAAACGGGAATGTCTTAACACAACTGCGGACTCTGGATGTTGATATAAAATGAACAAATTGCCAATAAATATGAAGTTATATTTTATCACGAATGGATGGTGTTGTAGAGTCCGCTTTTGAGCGTTTTGAGCGATCTACTGGTCGACTACGGCCGACTGGTTGGGCACCACTGGTCTAATAGAAATAAATGCATTCAAACAATGTATAGACATAGCAATGGCAAACAAAATTTATGACGTTATGTCAGCACCAGGCGCCACGCCCGTGAAAAGGTACAAGCTCGCAAAGCCACACCCCCCGTTCTCCCGGGACCGACCCCGAGACCACCTCTGCCAGCTGATCCCGTTCAGCGGGGGGTGAAACGATTCAGCACCGACTCGCACCCCAAAAGTGGTGAGTGAGAACACTGCCCCCCGTGCTCCGGGACGGTGATTCGATACAAAAGGCTGAGTGTGAAAGCCCCCTTAGAGTAGACGACAGAGTACAGCAACTTGCAATGGGCCTGGTCTACAAGATACACTATACGACCGGGTACCCATGTACATGTCAAAATACTTCCCAAAGGTCAGTGAATACCACAACCACTACACCAGAGGAAGCTCAACAAATCATGTTAAACCCAGATTCGGCTCAAACAAGGGACTAAATACGTTTCGCAATTATGCCACAACAATGTGGAACGCCCTACCCAAAGCTGTAAAGGAATGTGAATCCCTACCCACATTCAAAACCGCTCTTAAAGAGCACCTACGGGAGGCTGCAATTCGAAACTGGCCACCGTAAATGCCCAAAACCCCCACCACCTCCTAATAGACAGTCTCCTCCCCACCGCATGTATATATTCCCTCCCCGCCGTATGTATATTTCTCTCTCACCCACCCACCCCCTCCTAATGTACAGTCCCCTCCCCATCATATGTATATACTCTGTCAGGATCTAGGGGTAACAGTACTGTATATTTGAATACCGTTTATGTCACAAATGTATCAGTACTAAATACCTATATGTCCCTATGCCATAAATGTCATGTATGTTGTGTATGTCATAAATGTCTATATGAATTGAAAATGGGGGACCCTGATGGAAACAAGACAAACGTCTTTCTCAGGTCTGCATCCCCTTAACAATTGTATGTATTGAGCCGTACTGTATTGTACCCATTCTGCAATCTGTTAAATAAAGTTTTCATTCATTCATTCATTCATTCAGGGCCATTGGAAGTAGTAAATACTAGTGGAAGTCAATGGGTCAAACCATTTCGAAGCGCAAATCCGCAATAGCTGCATACGCACATGCATCCATGCAAACACACCCTCATACAAACACTTGACCTCCACGCCTCATTTCAGCCTCCCAGGGCAAAAACTGTCCGCTAGAAGGTGGGGACACTTTTGTGGATCGACCGACCAACCAACCAAATCACAGGTAGCACCTTCCAAACACATTCTTAACATTCACAACATGATAAACTATATAAAAAGGTGAATTTATTTTTCAGAGATTTGGGTTTGGGTTCCCCGTTTGACTTCCACTAGCATTGCTGACAAGCGTTAGCACACTACAAAGTGTTAACCCTTTGTAGTGTGGTAGATAAAGGGTCAACCTTCTGTAGTGAAAGTGTTAACCCTTTGTAGTGTGGTAGTGAAAGCGTTAACCTTTTTGTAGTGTGGTAGTGAAAGGGTTAACCTCCTGTAGTGAAAGTGTTAACCCTTTGTAGTGTGGTAATGAAAGGGTTAACCATGTAGTGTGTTAGTGAAAGCGTTAACCCTTTGTAGTGTGGTAGTGAAAGGGTTAACCTCCTGTAGTGTGGTAGTGAAATCATTAACCCTTTGTAGTGTGGTTGTGAAAGTGGTAACCCTTTGTAGTGTGGTAGTGAAAGGTTTAAGGCGTTCCGGGATGATGCCTACAATCCTCTTACCAGTGACTGGGGTGGTCTTTAATCCCCGTCTCTTCTTTAGGCATGCTCCCTCCCCCTTTTGTCCCTGACCCCAGAGTGGTCTACGCCAAGAGCCTGGATGACGTCGGGGCGTTCTCCTCTGTGAGGGGAGTGGGCCTGGATGAGCCCGACAAGATCTTCTTCGACGAGTTCTCTTCAGGGAGCATCCCCATCCCATGGCAGGATGAGATGATTGAAATGGGTATCTTCGCGGAACTCAATGTCTGGGGTCCTCCAGGCACCATTCCGGACGACCTCCGAAGGGAGTCCATATTGGAACAACCCAAGTCATCCACCTGCTGTATGTCATAGAGAGGAACACATTGGAGACACTCGACACTCGGCCCCCTCTGCCTGCACTCAGGGTGTTTAGAACACACTCAACACCGCCCTCTGCTGGCACTCAGGGTGTTTAGAACACATTTAACACCACCCTCTACTGGCACTCAGGTGTTTACAACAATCAAACATTTCAATACTCAGGGCACCAGGACGTTTTTTCTGAGGTTTTAAATCTTTTGAAAATATAAACATTTATTTCAGACTGAAAAGAGAAAATGCTTTGTGGCTCTGGGGACACCGCGGAGCAGAAGATGCATGGAGATGGATTACCAACGTGGAGCAACTTTTCGTGGGTCGTCTTAGATTATGGAAACGTGAGAATTATGTACATTCTTCTGTATCTAGGTGTGTGTGTGTGTGTGTGTGTGTGTGTGTGTGTGTGTGTGTGTGTGTGAGAGTGAGTGAGTGAGTGAGGCAGGCAGTGGTGATAAATGTCCATATACTTGTCTATATATAGTCATGCTTTCAGAATCTTGAAACAGTAGCAGGTACAGTATGTAGTTATGTGTTAACTGCGGTGCTAAGTGACAAACATTATGCTGGGTTCAACATGCCATGCAAGTGTTTATTACCCTAACGTCTTTCAATTATAGAGTTTATTCCATTAATGGCGACAACTTAGGAGAAATGCACACATTTGACATACATTGTTTTAGAGCAAAGCAAATGTATTTATAAAAGAGCAGTATAATGTCAGAAATAACAAGTGCATGAAGAAATACTGGTAAATAAAATGGCTTTTTTGAAAATGTTTTGTTTTCATTGTGTGGATTTCCGCTTGACTGCGTTTCTAGTATGGCCCAGAGGAATGCAAGTTAAACAAATCAACTATATTTCTATAATTGATTAAAATCTATATGTTCATTATAATCAGGATGCTTGATTCCCCTTTGTTCTTCATCCTTGTATCACTCTCACACATGACAACCTCTTCTTCATTTATACCAATCCACCGCTTCTCATATAAACACACCCCCTTCCTACTCCTCCCAAGCACGTCTCGATTCATCCTCTTCGGTGTCTCTCGACTTCCGTCGCTTCTCCCATCCTCCCTCCTTCACTCCTTGGCGGTGGCGCGGTAAATCCTGACCTCCTGCTGCGGCATCTCCGCCAGCAGCGTGGCGTCGAAGCGGCTCTCGAAGCTCTCCGTGAACCTCAGGTCCGACGGGAAGCGCACCTTATTGGCCCACAGCACGGTCGTTCCGCTTCCCGGTCGACAGAAGTGGCGCAGAGTCGCCAGCAGCTCCTCGTGGCAGCCGACGTTGTAGACCACGTCCGCCGCCAGCACATAGTCGTAGCGGCAGGAGGAGCGGGGGAAGTCTCGCTCCAGGCTTTGACCCCAGGTCAGCGCGGCGACCTGAGGCGCGTGGCGGCAGCGGCCCTTGGTGTTCCGAGAGAGGTTATAGGTCAGATTAGAGAGGATGTCTGGCAGGTCGGTGGCCGTTACCCAGGCACCTGGAGAGAGGGCACATGGCAACAGTCTGTTATAATAATAATAATAATAATAAGGCGGCTGGGTGGCGTAGCGGAGATTGCGCTCGTCACCAATGCAAGAGACTCGGGTATCGAATCCCAGTCTCAGCATTGCCTTCGGCTTGGGCCGGCCGTCATACTGGCTCATTTGGCAGAGTCAGCGGGTGGAGTCGATGGGTGGGGATTGGACGTTGTGGACAGTGTCACGTTTTAGACCCATACGTGAAAGTTGTAATAAGATATTTAAAAATATAAGAGATGAAACACTTTTGAAAGTATTTATTATAAAAAGTTAACAAGCACTGTAATATAAAAGTGAATAAGCAAAGTATTTATACAAGGTGAATATAGCAAGGTACAATTGAAATCTAGATTGTTACAACCGGCCGGTCGAGTATATAAAAGAAAGAAGAAACAGTCAAGTCTTTGTGGGTCAGTCCAGCATGTCTCGTCCGTCCAGTCCAGTCAGTGTCCAGTCGAAGTCAAAGCAGAAGAAGAAGAAGTGAAGTGAAGTCCAGTGGTTTCTCTATCAGGGTGTTTTATTGGTCCCCTAGTCCAGTGTGTGTACGTGGTGTCTCTCCTGAGTGCACGTTGTGTGTCTGTGTCTATTGGTCAGCCTGTATGTCCGCCGTGCATGAGTGCGTGGAACGCACATTTACATGCGCGTTTGTGCGTGTGTGTCTCTATGTTAACGATCTGTGATTAATGGAGACTGGAATATGTGACCACTGGATGACCTGGTCGTATATTAGTTGGCTTGTGGTATTTTGTCATAATGAGTTGAATTTACTCAATCTGGCTAATCTGGTGGGATCTCAGCACCAAAGGAGTCACTGTGTGCGCGGTGAGAGCGAGGGTGTATGTATGTGTGTGTGTTTGTGGGGGAGATGTGTGTGTGTGTGTGTGCTTGTCCTATGTGTAAGTGTGTGTATGGCCTGCACCAAGGGTCAGCACAGGTCACTGATAAGGATCTGTGAGTGCTCTGGCTGGGCCAGAGGGAGAGAATCTAAGGGAACCGACTAGGCTTTGCATAGTACAATAATGGGAGAATGTCTCTGCTATTAATTTACATGATACGTGTCATATTTCATCAACAGCGACCCCTACAGGTCGGTTGGGCGATGCCTGCACAGCAGAGACAGGAAGTAGCGGGGGTAGTGTGAGCCTCACATGCGTTACACCTCGCCAATGAGAGTCCGCGCTGGCAGGCGAACACGTGATGCAAGGCTTCTATCCTCTCTACAACCAACCAGTGGGGGGCATAGTCGAGCAACATTCAAGACAGGGGAGGGGAGAATTGGATACATGAAATTGGGATGGGAGAAAAAAAATAAATAAGGAGAAAAAGTGGATCAAAGAAATATATAATAATAATACATCGGATTTATATATAACGCTTTTCCAAATGCTCCAAGACACTTTAACAAAACAAACAATACAATACAATGCAGTTTTAGTAGAGATAAAAAAAAAGTGAGAGAGTAAGGAGTTCATGGGTTGAAAGCAAGGGTAAAAAGGTGGGTTTTGAGGGCTTGTTTGAATGATGCAAGAGTGTCTGCATGACGGTTATGGTTGGAAAGGGCATTCCAGAGGGTGGGGGCAGCTGCAGCGAAGGCCCTGTCGCCCCAGGTCCGGAGCTTAGTAGTTCTGATGGGTTGGAGGAGGTTAGCATCTGAGGCAGCGGGTGTTAATTTTGTCAACTAAAATGGTGACAAAAGATCTTCGTCAACAAAGGTTTTTTCATGACGACAACGAGACGTGACGTCACGTTATTGAATCCATGTAACACTAACGAGACTAAATAGTTTATTAAATATCGTTGACCACAACTGAGTTATTTACAAAAACCAGGACGAAATTTCTCTTCATGTATGTTGATATTGTTGACTAATACAAGACGAGACAAAATAATTATAACTTTTCTTAATGCCATCGTCCCGACAGCAGTGTGACGGGGAGCTCTGTGTTATTAGCATTAGCTGAAGAGCTATTTGAAAAGCTAGTTTTAGCTTAACGTTACCTTGGCTAAAGTTGGGACTATTCATAATCCAGCTGCAGATCTGCAAGCAAAGTACAGCATGTTGGCAAAGGAGTATTCCAAGGTAAATCACTTTTTCACCAGTAACGTTACATTGTTTGTATTCCCATCTAGCTCGCGTTAGCTAGTAGCTAACTTAGCTCACGCTAATGTGGCTAACTGATCGACCTTTCGCACACAATTAATGACATGTTGCGGACAGCCATACCGGTGACAATGTTTAGCTTTTAGTGCCAAATGATAAGAGTCTGAGGCGGAGTCTCAAAAGAGAATGTTGAATATTTATTGTGCATTTGAAATCACAACAGAGCCTCTGCTACTACAGTAGCTAACCTAAATGGAGCCTTCGGGACGCGTGAATACCAAACCCAGCCGCATTTCTCTGAGACGCTCTCTGATTGACCGACGCCTGTTTCTCCACTGGTTAAGTTTAGGCACTCTTCGAAGTTGGTTAAGAGGGCTGACCCCTATTAATCTATTAGTCGACTAATCGGTCGAAAGGAGCCGTAGTCGACTGGCCAACCTCTTAGTCGAATATAATATAATAATAATAATTATTATTTTTTTCATTCTTTCCAAAAGAAAAGAGGCCTAGAAGCGTGGCTAACGCTAATGGCACGCATAAGGCCAAACAACACACGTTAATGTCCCCATGGGCCGTACAGGTCTTCTTTAAACAAGTCAAGAAGAAAACATAACAATAAGTCAAGAACAGAACAAGGACACCATAAGGTCCAACAAATTTAAAATAAATGCAAATAAATGAACTAGACAAACTATACAAATATCAAGATGTATCCATCAGTGGACCAATTGCATGCTTTTGCAGAGCACAAGAAGCCTTCAGTCGACTCCTTCAGACATTAAGCACCCCCCACAGCCCAAATGGAATGATAAAAAAGTAAAAAAAAAAAGAAAAGTTTAAAAATATTATACTTTTTTTTTTTTTTTTTTTTTTTTTTTGACCAATAGTCGACTAACGGCAAATGTTGGCCAATCCTAGTCGACCATCCAAATCCTTAGTCGGGGACAGCCCTATTAAGGTTAGAGTTTGTCTTAGAGCGTGACGGCAAGTTCTTTCGACGGTTAAGCTTAGGCACTCTTTCGAAGTTGGTTAAGGTTAGAGTTTGTCTAAGACTTAGACTAGAGCATGGCGATAGAACGCCAGGTAGTTTGCAGGCTGTTTGACGTGGAAATGGGCAAAGACACAGCTCGTCACGGATTGGGCAAACGCGTCAGTGGCCAATCAGAGAGCGTGAGTCAAGTCAAGTCAAGTCAAGAGTTTTAATTGTCACGGCATACAGGTATACAATGAAATGCGGGTGGTCTTGCCCGCAACGATGTGCAATACAGTGGTACATATAATAGAATCAAAAGAAGGAAACAACATTGTGCAGTAACAGGTAGCAGGTAACATGGAGTGACATCTCGGTATCTGTACATAGTTATTTACAGAGCATGTGGGACATGCTAGTTAGCTTTGGTAGTGCAATACACTGTTCCTGTTATTCTAATTTAAAGTGTCCTTTCCTTTGGCCATAAGTGTGCGTGTGTGCGACATGAGTGTGTGCCCGCTCATGTTAAAGTGTTAAGTGGCTGCTCGTGTGTGAGCGTGCACAGTGTGCGTGTCGTGTGTGTGTTCATGTGTGCTTGTGTGTGGACAGTTCAATGTTCTGAGCACTCAATGTTCATTGTTCATGGCTCTGATGGCCTGGGGGAAGAAGCTGAGCCTAAGCCGCTCTGTCCTAGTAGCTGGGGTTCGCAGGCGTCTCCCTGACCTCAGCAGCTGAAACAGGCTGTTATTGGGGTGGTGAGGGTCTTTCATTATCCTGCAGGCTCTGGATTTGCACCTCTTGTTGTATAGAACCTGCAGGGGGGGTAGTGCAATACCTGTGGTACGCTCGGCTGAGCGCACCACTCTCTGTAGGGCCTTCTTGTCCTGTGCCGTGCTGTTTCCATACCAGGCAGTGATGTTTCCGGTCAGGATGCTCTCTACAGCTCCTGAGTAGAAGGACTGGAGTATCTTCCCCGATACAGTCAGTGCCAATCAGAGAGCGTCTCAGAGAAATGCGGCTGGGTTCAGACCAGGCTGCAGAAACAAATTAGTGGGGGGGCATAAAATGTTCTCGGGGGGGGCACAATGGTTTTTCAACACAGGTTCCCTTTTATACATTTCAGCTGGGACAGCCGCGCTGTGGCTTGCTTGGCGCTGCCCACGGTGCTGAACTAAACAGCAGAGAGGCAATTGAAAAATCTAATTTCTCTCTATCTTAAGAACATTCACTTATACAAAAACAGACTGAACGGATATATATAACAGACCTGCTGGGGCAGCGGACTGAGAGCAGGGGACACAAACAGGCTGGATAAGATGGTCAGGAAGGCCAGTAGCGTGGTTGGGGTGGAGCTGGACTCTAGCGAGGGTGGCGGAGAGGAGGAACCTTGCTAAGCTCCAGGCCATCAGGGAAAACCCCTCCCACCCACTATACACAGACTTGGCTGACAGGAGGAGCATGTTATAGGCTCACACTACCTAAATGCAGCACTGAACGGCACAGGAAGTCCTTCATTCCGACAGCCATCAGACTATACAATGCATCACTGTGCCTCACTGCATCACTGAGCACAGAGTGACAGTTACCATCTTCCTGGACTCTTACTTTTTAAACAGCACTGTGCAATATTACACCTACTGTAGACTTCAGTATATTTTTACTGTATTTATTTACTGTATCTTTTATTCTATTTTTATTCAATTTCATTTTATTCTATTCTTAGGCCATTTGTTTTGTTATTCTTATTCGTGACTTGTTCTGTCTAAATGTTTAATGTTGAGTGATTTGCAGTGTCAAATTTCCCTCAGGATAATACATTTCTATTCTATTCTATTCTATATCTTTGAAAAGTCTCCATTTATTCAACACTTCTGAATTCACTGACAAACTGAACTGAACTGACAAAAATAAGGTGCATAAAAAAGCAAACAAAATTTCTCCACATGCTACTCACCATCGTTAGTAGAGCGGCAAGTGGCGTTTGGGGACAGAGTGAAATCTTCTTAAAACACTGTCCCTGCACTCATTCCTGAACTTTTTTGTTAAGTCCTTCTCAAATGCCAACTGAATTAAATTGGCCTTGCGTGGATGAAGCATACTAAGGCAATGTTCTGTAAAGACGTTCTTGAGGGTAGAAAACGAATTCTCACAGAGTGCCGTGCTAGCTTCAGTAGTGTTGTTGTTGACATCAGTGCCCACTAGGGCTGTCCCCGACTAAGGATTTGGCTAGTTGTTATGTACCATGAGCTTTATAACTCCTGTGTCACTGCAGGCAGGTGATGGCTGCTAATTAGCTGATTGCTGCTGATTGGAAACATGCCTGGCAGCTTAAACTAGTCTCTCAGTCACACATGCAGCCTGACGGTGGCTGGAGAATAGTGTGGAAGCAGAGAGTTGTCACGTTCTCTTATTCTTTGTTCTTTAGTTTGTACCAGTAATTCCTTGTTAGAGTAGCATTTTGAGTTAAACACGGGTTTTGGTGTCGGTTTGCACATAGGTTGCGTGCCTTTGAGCCAGTGTCGTAACAGTTGGGCGCTCGTCCGGGAGTGAATTTGGAAATACCCCTAGAATTTGTTTGGTGTTTTTTTTGTTTTGCATGGTGTGTCGTGGTGCTATAGTGTGGGTGGTGTTCGTTACATGTTGTGTAACGTGGGGGCTTGAACTGTTCATCAAACAGGTGAGTATGCCCTTATTTGTTTGTAATTTGATGTGACTACTTAATGCTGTTAAAATATATAGTTTAGTGCACACCACATGTAGGTAGGGACATTATTTTCTGGTTGTTTGTTAGCTTCCTGTGCACCACATACTCCTGGGGCAGTCAGAGAAGTGATTAGCACCATCTACTTGTCTTGTACCATACCATATACTTGACGGGTGGATGGTCAATATGATCTTTGGCTGGTAGCAGGTGTGGTTGAAGAGGGTTAGGTCTACAGGGCATTAGCTTAAGGGTAGGTAGAATAGGAGGCCAGAAAACACAGGTAGTGTGGTAGGGCCTGATTTAGTGTTTCTTAGGGTAGACATGTGGTGGGCCGTTTTGACTGCAGTTTAGATGTAGAAGCGTAAGTAGTCGTATCAGGTTATAAGGGGCACCTGTTTGAATTTGTTTGTTGTATTTATTTTGTTTGTTTTGAGTGTTTGGTTAGCCTACCTGTTAGCACCTGACCTCCTGCGCGTATGACCAGTGATGGGAATAACGGCGCTATAAGTAATGACGTTACTAACGGCATTCGTTTTTTTAAGTAACGAGTAATCTAACGGATTACTCTTCCAATCTCAATAACGCTGTTGCCGTTACTGCAAATAAATGCGGCGCGTTACTATGAATGAACCTGTTTCTTTCATCAGACATATTTGCGCTGAGGGGCAATATGTTCTTCCTTGTTTAGTGCGCAAATTCTCCACTCATCTCTGCAAGCACTGCTCCACTGTCTCTGTCTGTCTACTCTGGTCCAATCACATTCAGCGTCCCGTCAGCGTGTATCCCCCCCACCCACAGTCTGCGAATCAGAGCAGAGTAGGGCGGGTCTTCACGGAATGCAAGTTGTCTTTCAGCAGGGCCGAGTCAGAGCGAGTTGACAGCGCATCGACAGGTTGTCTAATCTGCAGGTACTGTAGCTAGTAACCTCATTCCCAGTTGTATCCCCGTGAGATAAATGTAGCTAGTAGCCTAGTTTCTCCAGCAGGCAGTTAGTAGAAAAATGTGGCATGTTCAAAGAAAGTAAAAGAAAAGTCGACAGTGAAAATCGCTGCAATTCAATGGTGCATGGACTAAAGAATATGCGTGCATCCTCCCAGCACCAAGAAACGGTAGCTCTTGTGAAGAGTGGCAATTTGAAGCCACTATGAAACAAAACACAGTTATTTTGATGCAGTCTTTCCTCAGAATTCAGTGCTAAGAACCACAAAAATAAATGGAATGAAATCATATCAAGCTGCAAGCAGAATTATTGTTAAAAAAATGCACATGCATTTCCATAGCTGTGGATGAGTCCACTGACACCACTGAGAATGCTCAGTTGCTGGTGTTTGTGAGGTTTTAGTGAGTTTGTTTGTGAGAAGATTGGATCAGTTGTACTTTTTTTTTGAATACTTTAAACCCTTTTTTTGTGGAATATTTGATGCGGCCCAGCCTCACCCAGACTCTACCTCCAGCGGCCCCCAGGTAAATTGAGTTTGAGACCCCTGGTTTAGAATGATTCGATTAGATTCTTATATCTGTATGTTGTGTATGTCATAAATGTCATGAATTGAAAATGGGGGACCCTGATGTAAACAAGACGAAAGTCTTTCTCTGATCTGCATCCCCTTAACAATTGTGTGTATTGAGCCGTACTGCTGTACCCATTCTGCAATCTGTTAATTAAAATGTTCAATCAATCAGTATATATTTGTTATTTATTTTTGGTATAGTGCTTAACAAGCATAATTTAATGTTGCCCAGTTGTGGCCTGTTGAGGGGCAATACATATCAAAAGTTCCAAAACATCTATTGTATTTGTATGATCCACTATATAAACATAGTAATTATAATATCTACATACATGGCATTTGATTGGAGGCTAGTCTCACTTTGTCCCACAGCAACATTAAAATAGTTTAGATTTGTGTATGTTGTTTATGTAAAAAAAAAAATATTGAAAGTAACGCAATAGTTACTTTCTGAAGTAACTAGTTACTTTTATAATTTGTAACTGAGTAAGTAATTTAGTTACTTTTTGGAAGAAGTAACTAGTAACTGTAACTAGTTACTTTTTAAAAGTAACTTGCCCAACACTGCGTATGACACATCTATTTATTTCAGGGTGGTTGTTTTTTTTATTTATTTTTTGCAAACTAGAAAGGTGCGCTCAGTAGTTATAGTTGTAGTTATTAGTATTGGCATTAGCATGCTAACGCTATCAAGCGGTGCTTCAGCGGTGCTTCAGCGGTCTTCAGTGGTTCTTTAGTGTTTCTTCAGTGGTTCTTCGTGGTTCTTTGGTGGTTCTTCAGTGGTTCTTTAGTGGCTCTTTAGTGGTTCTTCAGTGGTTCTTCGTGGTTCTTCAGTGGTTCTCAGGTAAATTGTGTGTATGCTAGGGTGTTTTTGGTGACTCTAGAGTGAGCGCTGGTGCAGTAGGGATGGCTTCCATAAAGGATTTTGTTGATCACCCTTCTGATGAGTTGTTGGAAAGGTTTTCCAAGGAACAGCTTCTGGAGCTTGCTGTGCACTACAAGGTGGAGCTTACTGCCAGTGAGAAGCGTTTGAAACCGACTGCCTTGGGTGCTTTGAGGGCTTTGCTCGTTAGGGAGCAGGTGCTTGCGGCGAGGGTGGAGGAGCCTCTTTTGTCTGACGCGTCTCCGCTACTATCTGATGTGGCGGAGGGTGAGTGGAGGCTTAGAGAGTTGGAGTTTAAGGAAAGACAGCTACTACAAGAGCGTGAGGAGAGGAGAGAGGAGCGTGAGCTTAAAGAGAGGAGAGAGGAGCGTGAGCTTAAAGAGAGGAGAGATGAGCGTGAGCTTAAGGAGAAACAAATGTTGCTGGAGCACGAGCGTGCGCAGAAGGAGCTTGAATATAAGCATGCTTGCAGGCGGGTGATCTATCTTCAGAGTCGCGTTTCGGTTTTGATGTCGGCAAAATATTAGGATGGTGCCTCCTTTTGTTGAGAAGGATGTGGAAACGTATTTTCCCCTTTTTGAACGGGTGGCAACCACGTTGAAGTGGCCTGATACGGCCTGGACGCTGCTGCTGCAGTGTGTTCTTGTTGGTAAGGCACGCAAGAAGCCTATACTGCTCTGTCCCTTGAACAAAGTGCTGACTATGAGCTTGTTAAAGCTTCCATATTGAGGGCTTATGAGTTAGTCCCCGAGGCCTATCGTCAGCGTTTTAGAGGCTATCGCAGGTCGGAGGGACAGTCGTATGTTGAATTTGGAAAAGAGAAGGAGAACCTGTTTGACAGGTGGTGCACCTCTCAGAAAGCAGAGTCAAGGGAGCAGCTTAGACAGTTGATTCTCCTAGAGGAATTTAAAAGATGTGTTCCTGATACCGTTTCCACGCATCTAAATGAGCGTAAGGTATTGAAGATAGGCGACGCTGCTGTCTTGGCTGATGAGTTTGTATTGACACACAAATCTGTCTTTGTAGAGGAGGGCCGTGTTGAGTCCAGGGGTAGGCGTCCTTTTCAGGGGAGCCGTTTCCCGGCACCCGTGTCTGCTGGTCGGTTTACTTCGACTCCTAGGCAAGGTGGTTCTGCTAGTGCATTCCCAGATGGGGTTATATGTTTTTACTGTAAGGAGCCTGGTCATATCGTTGCTGGGTGCCCTGTGCTTAAGCAGAAAAATGTAAAAACTGTGGCTCTGGTAGAAGCCATCGGCAGGACACCTATGCCGGCATTAGAGGGTGGGGTGCGAAGTATCAAAGGTGCAGACAGGGAGCTAGAGGGCTCCTCAACATTTATGATGAATGGATTTGTTTCCCTGGCTGGTGCACTAGGGTCAAAGCAGGCTATTACAATATGGAGAGATACAGGAGCTTTTCAGTCTCTCATTCTGGATGGGATTTTGCCATTTTCGGAAGATTCTTCATTGCATTCTGGTGCCATTGTTCAGGGCTTTGGAGGAGGCTTTGTGAATACCCCTTTGCATGAGGTCTCGCTAAACTCTCCCTTGGTATCAGGCAATGTTGTTGTAGGAGTGTGTTCTCACATCCCCATAAAAAGTGTGTCCTTTATTCTAGGGAACGATTTGGCCGGTGGCAAAGTGCTGGCTACTCCAGTTGTAATTCCCATCCCTGTAGTTTCTGAGGTTCCTGATGAGCTGGCACAGAAACATCCAGGAGTGTTCCCTGTGTGTGCTGTAACACGTGCAATGTCAAAGGTCAAATGTGACAACCATGATGTTGGTAACTCAGATTGTGATATGACACTTAGTGACACGTTCTTTGTTGAGTTGAAAAGTGGCCCTGATGAGGGTTTTGGTAAGGTGATACCGTCTCATGAGCAGCTAGTACTAGAGCAAAACAAGGATGTCTCCTTGTCGTCCCTCTTTGAAGAGGCGGTTTTAGAGGATGCAATGATAGATACGTCTCAAGGATACTTTGTTAGCAATGACGTGCTCATGAGAAAGTGGACACCACCTAACCTGTCCAGTCTGGATGACTGGGGCAGTGTGTTTCAGATTGTTGTTCCAGCCGTGTATCGTCCTGATATACTGCATCTAGCACATGATCATGATCTTGCTGGTCACATGGGAGTCAGGAAGACTTATGATCGTGTGCTAAGACATTTTTGTTGGCCTGGTTTAAAGTCAGATATGGCACAATATTGCCGCTTGTGCCATGTGTGTCAGGTTGTTGGTAAACCAAACCAGAAGATTCCTCAGGCTCCTCTGCAGCCTATCCCTGCTGTTGGGGAACCTTTTGAGCGGATCCTCATTGACTGTGTTGGTCCCCTCCCTCGAACTAAGACAGGAAACCAGTACCTTTTGACTATTTTGTGTGCAGCGACCCGTTTCCCTGAAGCCATTCCTCTATGCAAGATCACAGCCCCAGCTATATCCAAGGCTCTGGTTAGGTTTTTTTCGACTTTTGGCCTACCGAAAGTTATTCAGTCAGATCAAGAGTCTAATTTCATGTCCCGTCTCTTTGCTCAGGTCCTCCAACAGTTGTCCATCCAGCATTGCCCTTCCTCTGCCTACCATCCCAGGGGGCGCTGGAGAGATTCCACCAGACTATCAAAACAATGCTGCGGGCATATTGTACAGAGTTTGAAAAAGCCCATCATAGGGTGTTCTCACCGGGAGACAAGGTGTTGGTTCTCTCGCCTATTCTTGGTTCTGCATTACAGGCTAAATACAGTGGGCCATACTCAATTGAGCGCAAAGTTGGTGAGGTCGACTACTTCATTAAGACTCCCGACCGCAGGCGCAAGAGTAGATTATGTCACGTCAATATGTTGAAGGTGTACAATGATAGGGCTCAGATTGACCAGTCAGAGGTCAAGCCTGTGGCTGTTCTAACGATTTCTGCATCTCCTATTGTAGCCGACTGTTCTGTGTCGAAGGAGATTTCTCAGGGCAGGTTGCCAAACACTCAGATACTAGGTGACTTGGACTCCCACCTGTCGTACTTGCCACTTCCTGAGCGTACGGATGTGGTGCGCCTACTTAGACAGCATATACATTTGTTTTCTGATGTCCCTAGTCGTACTAATGTGCTCGAGCATGACATTGATGTTGGTAGTGCAGGGCCAATTAAGCAACATGCCTACAGGGTGAATCCGGAAAAATGACGGATCTTGAGTAAGGAAGTAGACTATATGGTGAGACATGGCATTGCGGAGCCTAGTTCTAGTGCATGGAGCTCCCCCTGCCTGCTTGTTGATAAGCCAGACTGCACTCATCGGTTCTGTACTGACTTCCGTAAAGTTAATGCAGTAACCAAGCCGGACTCGTACCCTCTTCCTCGGATGGATGACTGTATCGATCGGGTGGGTTCAGCAGCCTTTGTAAGTAAATTGGATTTGCTAAAGGGATACTGGCAGGTTCCGCTTACTCCGCGAGCATCTGGCGGAAGTGTTCAAGCGGTTGGGTGAAGCTAACTTGACAGTTAACCTTGCAAAATGTGAGTTTGGACAAGCCACGGTTACCTACCTGGGTAAGGTGGTTGGACGTGGGCATGTGTGCCCCATTGCAGCTAAGGTGGAGGCTATAGTGGGCTTCCCGGCTCCCATCACCAGGTGGGAGTTGAAGCGCTTCCTAGGTATGGCAGGGTATTATAGGAGTTTCTGTAGGAACTTCGCTTCTGTTGCTGCCCCTCTGACTAATCTGCTCAGTCCTAAGGTACCTTTCGTGTGGACTGAGACCTGTCTTTTGAGAGCATCAAGGGCATTCTGATTAGTGCTCCAGTTCTGTCAGCTCCTGATTTTCAAGTTAGCAGTAGATGCTAGTGACCTCGGTGCTGGAGCCATCCTCCTGCAAGAGGATGCATTAGAGGTAGAGCATCCAGTGTGCTACTTTTCTAAAAAGTTTGACAAGCATCAACTGCACTACTCTACTATAAAGAAGGAGGCGCGCGCTTTGGTTCTTGCCTTGAACCATTTTGATGTTTACGTTGGATCGTCCAGTTTGCCCCTTGTTGTGTATACAGACCCTTTGGTTTTTCTTCGCAGCATGGTGAACTCGAACCATCATTTGATGCGATGGAGTTTGTTCCTCCAAGCGTATAACTTGGATATTCGCCACATTCGTGGGAGGGACAACGTGCTGGCAGACGCCCTCTCACGGTCATAGTACCGGTGATTGTGGTGCCCGTTATCGCTGTTGTGGTAGGGGCCCTGACAACTAATGGGTCACGGTATATATTTTTTTTGTTTTGTTTACGGGTTTGGTGTGTAGTGGTTGCCTCTTGGGCAACCATTTTGGTGTGGGAGGTGTTATGTACCATGAGCTTGATTACTCCTGTGTCACTGCAGGCAGGTGATGGCTGCTAATTAGCTGATTGCTGCTGATTGGAAACATGCCTGGCAGCTTAAAGCTAGTCTCTCAGTCACACATGCAGCCTGACGGTGGCTGGAGAATAGTGTGGAAGCAGAGAGTTGTCACGTTCTCTTATTCTTTGTTCTTTAGTTTGTACCAGTAATTCCTTGTTAGAGTAGTATTTTGAGTTAAACACGGGTTTTGGTGTCGGTTTGCACATAGGTTGCGTGCCTTTGAGCCAGGGTCGTAACACTAGTTGACTTTGATTGACCAAAAAAAAAAAATAATGTTTACCAGGGTAGGCACAGCTGACTCTGTGGGCGGGCCCGGACCCCTAATGCCCGCTCATGGCGCCGGGTCTGGCTGGGTTTGGTATACACGCCTTCTGGATAGGAGGATGTGCGCAACAACGTATAATGTCCATGTGGAACCAATGTGCCAACAACCTTTCCGTGGGTGAAGCATAGTTGAGCTAGTTGTCATTTAATGATACTAATACTAATCTATACAATCACCTGTTGTTGAATAAATAATGCCATTACTTTCTAGTTATTACTAAAAAACAGTATATATAAAACAGTAGCTGTAAAAAAAAGAAAAGGAAAAAAAAGGTTTAATAATTTATATAATATAAATTTATTTAGTACATTAACTAAAAATAGACAAAAATGTCATCCGTTTTCGTCTACAAAATCTAGACTAAAACAAAAAAGACAAAATTTAGACAAAAACTGACTAAGACTAAAATGCTCAGACATTTAGTTGACTAAAACTGACTAAACGAAAAATAAATGAAGATGACTAAATATGATGAAAACGAAAAAGGAGCACTTGACACATGACTAAGACTAAAACTAAAATGAAAATAGCTGCCAAAATGAACACTGTCCGTGAGTAATATCCACAGTCACGATAAACGCGTGTGTTGAGAAGTGACTGTGGCATTAAGCGGGCTGCGAGTTACTCACTTCCCCATAACACTTTGACTGCCTAAAAACGCTTTACAGCGTCATTGCTGGCCATGCTAAAGTTGCCGGGGGACGCTGTACAGCGTCCTTATATCAATATTTCAAAAATCTGGAATCGGATTCATATTCCCCCTCCGCTGGCCTGATATCCACCAGCAGGACCCACTGAGCTCTCTGGCGGTTCAGGAGCGCCATCTGGTGGCCGATCGGCGCAACCGCTTAACAGGAAGCGCAGTAGAGGTTTTGCTGGTCGGCCCTATTACTTCCGGCCACTCGGTATAGGTTCCGGCACTCTAGCTCGTCACTCTACATAGCGATCGATTGCCAATAACTCGATAAACAACATGATTTGGACGTATATACCATTATACAAGCTGGAGATGGACCGGGTAATAATATATCCCATAATGATACAATTTCTACTCGACGATGATCGCCCAACGGCGCGCGGAGACTGGGGTGAGTTTCAGCGTGTAACGTTACCATCTTCGATACTAACTGCTTTTATCAACATTTGACCCACATTAGATGATTGGTATAACGCTGCCCACGGAATTATAAACGCCCCCTCGCCCATCCGGTCAACATCAGATGACGTGTAGTAACTTCTAGAAGTACGTCTAGTTGGAATTTTTTATATCGCGCTGATTGCCATCAAACTGTATTTCATCATCAATATAATGCATTTGGGGCTATATATCACGTTCTGGAGAAAGTTGCAGAAAGAGATGAAAACATACTTATACATTAGACCATACTTTACTATGAATATGTGAATGAAAAAGTTTAACGTTGCTACACAATGAACAATACATATAGGACTTTGAATGGGCCCTAATAATGGCAATGTAGCAATAGAATTTAAAAAGTTATAGCCCTGCAAAGAAGGGGACTTTCTCCATAGACAAATAGCGCTGGCAATCTATGGTATATCATTAATTTAACCCAAGGCAACCAAAGTGATAACAGGACACAGATACGGCAGCCAGGAGTGAATTCATCTCTTAGTGCAGCGGTCTATGTTGTCGCCCACGGCGTGGGAGACCCGTGTTCGACTCTCCTTCGGGGCATCGACATTTAATACACAACGCAGAGGAGTCACTTACGATCTGTCACACAGGAGTGTGGTGGAGAAGGAGGTCAGAGAGGTATAGGAGGAGGCCAGGTTGTTGAGGGCTTTGAAGGTGATAAGGCTGTTGATCAACAGGATGACTTGATTTGCGGACTCACCTAGTAGACTGGCTACAATGGACAGCAAACCAGTCCCAGCTCCGATCTCCAGCACAGCTTTGTCCATGAAGTTCACCTCCTGCTGGTTATTCTCCAAGAACTGGCACAAAGCCACTGCCTGCACGAACAAAATTAATATCTTTGGTACCATCTCTAGTTTCGCGAATATCTGAATTTTAGTCCAGTGGACACAGCCATGGCTGAACTCACCCCGGGCCAGATGAGAGCGCCGTACGTGTCCAGGGACTCGCGGATGCTAATATTGTGACCAGCGAAGAAGAAGGACTCGTTTCCCAGTCTGAAGTAAACAATAGGTTTCGCGTTCCGCCTATCCAATGTCTCTCCTGCCATCATCAGGTTACAGTCAGTCACCACTACAGAGGAGAAGATTGAGTTATAACCACACACCTTTAGAGGCCTTACAGCGATGACCTCCATATAGCTCTGAGTCAGGACAAGGGCTGCAAAGCAGGGGCGGATTTAGGATTATAGGAGATCCGGGGCTTAGCCCAGATAGGTGCCCCTTTTTTTTTTTCTTTTTTTTTTTTTTTTTTTTGCAGGCAAGGTGTGGTTTGGAGGGGTCAGGCACGAGCCCCTCCACAGCAGATTTTTTTTTAATTTAATTAACCTGTACGTGCAATTTCCTGCAATATAGAGCCTTCAATCTTGACCAATAAAGCTGCTCTTTTCACTATAAAACTCAGTTAACCAGATTTATATATTGGGGGGGGGGTATATCATATTCTTCATATGTTCAAAAAGTGGTGGAGCAAGAGCATACCTTTGCTCCCCCAAGTTCAATAGTGGGAGAGCAGAGATGCTCCGAATGCTCTTATGGCCAGGCGTCTATGATTCACGTAAAATAGTGCAGTGCAATAAAATAGTTAGTAAAATAATGCAATAGTACATTGCAATAAAATAGTTATCATCGTATTTTTTCGGGAGGCCGGTAAGGAGTGCATTACAGTAGTCAAGTTGGCTTGAGATAAAGGCATGGATCTGGTTTTCAGCGTCCTTTTGATTTATAAATGGCCGTACTTTAGCTATGTTTCTAAGGTGGAAGAATTATGTTTTTGTCAACTTGTTGATTGTGATTTAAAGCTTAGGTCTGAGTCTACCATGACCAGTGATGCCACTAACGCGTTACTAAGTAACGCGTTATTGTAATCTGATTACTTTTCCGCGAAAATGGTAATCTAACGCGTTAATCTTTAAAAGCCAGTAATCTAATTGCAGTTACTTGTCCAAGTGGCTGTGCATTACTATTTCGTTACTATCTCATCATAAATTCATAATGCAGGCGGAATACAGTATTTTATTTCGTTTTCGACAGTCAAAAATACGCTTAGAGCTGTTTACTTCTCTTTGGGAGTGACGTCACATGTCACGTTTTCAAAGCGTGTCTGAGCACGTAACCTCGCGTGTTGATCCATGCTGGTGGGCGCGGCTGTTATTGTTATTTTCAGCCTGACCTAAACTGCGCGCTAGCAGGGAGAAGCTCGCGCTCGTAACGCTTTCTTGCAGCACTGGAAGTTCACTAGTCTACTTAACGTTTGTTAAGCCGGGTGAAAAAAACATTCACTTTGCGGAGGAAACAAAATACTGTCTACCGCATATGGAATATACAGCAGCTGCACAGCACGACCATCGACTTCTACAGGACTCGGAGCTGCACCACCAGCCAAACAGTATGTTCCACCTTTGTGTTAAACATATTTTGCATTGCACTATTCCATGAACATGGAACACCATACTGCAGTATGTAGGTTGTCAGTAGCACACTGACAACACTGCAGTATATATATTCCCTCCCCGCCGTATATATATTTCCCTCCCACCCACCCACCCCCTCCTAATGTACAGTCCCCTCCCCATCATATGTATATACTCTGTCAGGATCTAGGGGTAACAGTACTGTATATTTGAATACCGCTTATGTCACAAATGTATCAGTACTAAATACCTATATGTCCCTATGCCATAAATGTCATGTATGTTGTGTATGTCATAAATGTCTATATGAATTGAAAATGGGGGACCCTGATGGAAACAAGACAAACGTCTTTCTCTGGTCTGCATCCCCTTAACAATTGTGTGTATTGAGCCGTACTGTATTGTACCCATTCTGCAATCTGTTAAATAAAGTTTTCATTCATTCATTCATTCATTCATTCATTCATTCATTCACACAATAATAAATAATAATAACGTAGAACCATATCTGAATGGGGCAGGCCTCAAAGGTAGGCTACATATCAGCCTACATGTGGTGTTATTGACCATTTATCTTTTGTGAAATCTATAGATCTATAGATAGCAAGATAGGCATACCTGCCCTATTAGTACATTTTACTCAAATTGAGTACATTTTACTAAAAATGTTTTGTCATTCTTATGTTGTGGCAGCAGCAGGGGGGACGACTTCGTAACCTAGTTACTTTCAAAGTAACTAAGTTACTCTGATAATCAAGTAATCAGTAAAGTAACTAAGATTACTTTTTAAAGGAGTAATCAGTAATCAGTAATCATATTACTTTTACAAGTAATCTGTGGCATCACTGACCATGACACCAAGACTTAACTCACTCAAATACAGTTAGCAGCTGGATAGACCACAGATGGAAATTAGCTTCTGCTAAATCTGGTGCAAACATATTTTCATGTAACAATGATGAATTGTCACAAAAAAAAAGAAAAAAAAATAATTATTTTTTATTTTTTTTATTTTTATTTTTTAAATAGATTCGGGGCTTTTCAGAAAACATTCGGGGCTTGAGCCCAAGTAGCCACCCCCTAGCCCCGCCCCTGCTGCAAAGGGTCAGAAACGTTCAAGTAAGTTCCCGAAAGGTTAAGCTCAGGAAATTAACCTATTGTCATTGCTATACCTATGCATCCATTTTTCCATCATTGTCCATTGAAATAAGCCCCGCCCTGTTCGTGGTTGGAACCTGTTTCTAACATGTTTCCTGTGCTTCCAATGAAATTCCCTTTGAGCTTGTCTGATTGGTTCGAAGGGGGAGCCTCTGATACTTTAGAACAGAAGTGCTCCATCCAATCACAGAAAAATGCAATTTTTACAGAAATCTCCTAATGTCAAACGTTTTTGATACCAAATCACAGCATGCATTTCTATGGTATTCCTCAAGGTCCAAGTGTCTTATTGTGGTATTCTGAAGGGATTTTTGTGTAAAATTTTTCACAAAATCTGTGTAATTTACGAGACATAACTGAGAATGGCCATCATACGCTTCGATCATAATGTTCTAAGCCCTTATACACTCTAAACGTTCCCAATTTGAATGGCCGCCTAACCAAAACACAGTGTTTATTACAGATTCATGATTAGAAAAACTTGAAACAGAGTGCTGAGCTTCATCTCAAATTAATCTTCAGGTTTCCAGCGTTCAGATGATGTATATCACCTCTATGTGGCATCTACTGTTGACCTGCTATCTCTCCCTAAAGGTCAACCCCCTAAACAAGAAAAAATATTGTGTACGTGGGTCTCAGAGGGTTACGTTGGAATCCATCTGAGTCTCTGGGTCAGAACCCAGCGAGACTATTCATAACTGGTACCTCGGCCAACAAGCCATTAGAACATCTCTCATTCATATCACACTTCTATTTCTAACATTTGTGACGTTATTCAAACATTACAAAGCCCCCCCTTCTTTTCTTCTTCTAAATTACAAGTATAGTAACTACATTACTGACTACAACTCAACCAAACAATGGTTATACCGAGCTATGCATGAATGGAATTCACTCCCTAGACATATCACACAATAAAACAGTAAAATACCATTACATATTTTTTTTTAAACAAATGTAGAATCTATAGAAATGTATGAATGTTTTTTTTTATTATTGTTTTTCAAATATGATTGTAAAGGTGAGTTACAATTATGAGGTAAAATACTCTGAACTGGGACTTATGCATTGCAACAACATCATTATGTTATCAACATAAATTAAGTTAGCTGTTAAATTACGCATGTATGAAAAAACGTGTGGGCATATAGTTGTGTACAGTTAAGTATCCTTAGCTATTTCACATAGTTTGATTATTACATATTGCATTATTGTATATTGGAGTTTGTCTTGTGTGTGTGTACCAGGCCATGTGAGCGGATCGGAGCGTGAGCGGCGCGGGGCGCGGAGCGGGCGGTTTTGACGTGAGCGAGGAGTGGGTTTTAAAATGGGTCGGCGCGACGTCCGGAGCGAGAGTTCTCCTCCGCTCCAATCCACTCCAGGTCGCTCACAGTGGTTTAACACTGTTGATGTAATATACATGCAGTACAATGCCAAAGCAACAGATGGCGATGTACAAACATGAAGGCCATTTTCAACCAATGAGAAGGGTGAACCTGTGATATCCGGTTCAGGCTTTGTCACTGTAGAGACGCCCACACTCACTCCTGATAGAAAACGTATCGACGCCATTGTTGTTGACGTTAGCTTACATGCTAACGTTAATGGCAGCGACCATAGCATTGTGGCTCGGCTAGCCTATCATCGCTTAATAGAGCTAGTGGATGGATAAACAACGTTATTTAACATTGCAGAATGGGTACAATTACAATGCGGCTCAATACAAACAATTGTTAAGGGGCCCAGGGGGTGTAGACTGTTGTAGTTTGAGCTGATTTACACCATGCTCTAAAAAAAAAAAAAAATCTGCCGAGCGATCTGGCGCGGGGCTCGATTCAAGGTGAGCGGGGAGCGAGCGGAGAGCGACTTGGGGGCGGGGTCAACATGATCGATTAGCGGAGCGGACCAAGCTTTAAAGAGCGAAGAGCGGATTTCTCGGCCGCGCCGATCCGCTCACGTGGCCTGGTGTGTACTAGTCCAAGTCTCTAGTCCTTTGTCATGTTTACTTGTAATGTTATATGTTATGATGTAAGTATTATGTTGCACGGTCACAATGTACGTTTTTTGTGGACCCCAGGAAGAATAGCTACTGCAATGCTGTATGGTAGCTAATTGGGGATCCTACTAAACTAAACTAAACTAAACTAAACTAAACTGCACGGCCTCCTAACGTATTGAATAACGTATTTAATATCAATGTTCAGAGGATATGAAACATACCTGTGCAAAGTGGTCTCTTGTCACTCGCTGCTTCGTTTCCGTTTGTCTCATGTCTCTCTGTTCTGGTATTGCGTTTATAAAGTCAATATTGTGTCATGACACACCCCTGGAGGAGAAGGGGTTCAAATATGGAGCTGGCACCGACAGCCAGAGAGACGGACCAAAGCAACAGTAGAGACCCTGAGCTTAAACCAGACGTCCCCATAGCTACATATTCACACATTCAGATATCCCAGATCTCACCCATAAGATAAATAAATGCCAGTACAAGTCCCTGTTATTATTACGGAGATGTGTTTATTAGTTGCTAGTGAATGTTTGATCTTGGGTTTGATGACACAACAGGGTTTTAAACTGCCCCTGATGTCACCCTTACAAAAAAAAAGTATCATGGTAGTTTGATGGTCATTTACATTTTTTACCATAGTCCCGGCCATTGTATGAATAATTTACCATGATATAATACGCATGATACCAATGGTAATATCATGGCATTTCTATCATCTTTTGGTCAAATACCATCGTACTTTTTTGGAAATCCCATGATATTTCATGCTCTCACATAGTCTAGAAGTACAGGGTTAGGGTTAAGGCTCTCACATACAGTAGTCTAGAAGTACAGGGCACATACACTATGTGGACAGACAGTCTGCGGTCCTTTGTCTTTCATAGTCCAGGCATACCAGCTCATTGTTCCACCAATCTCCTTTGATCAGCACGCATGCCGAGCTATAAATTGTATGACACCTGTACACTAGTGAGCATGAATGCTAAGTATGCTGAGCTCCACTATTGCATCATGTTAGTCGACCATGCAGATCCCAGCGCAGTCCGATCTGTGTATCCTACTTGTGGACAAGGTCTCAGGAGGCAGTTATGCAATCTTCCATGGATGGATGAAATTAGCTGTGGTGTGGTCAAGTATTGCTGACCCAGGCCTGACCCCTGCTTCCCACCACCCTGTTCTCCGCATGGAGCATGATAGAGATATTAGCCCGTTTCAGTGTACGTTTCTTCTTGACCCTTTCACTACCACACTACAGAAGGTCAACCCTTTCACTACCACACTACAGAAGGTTAACCCTTTCACTACCACACTACAGAATGTTAACCTTTCACTACCACAGTACAGAAGGGTAACCTTTCACTACCACACTACAGAAGGTTAACCCTTTCACCACCACAGTACAGAAGGTTAACCTTTCACTACCACACTACAGAAGGTTAACCTTTTGGTGGGTTAACCCACCTGCTGTCGGTGTGCGAATGTGAGGCATAAGTTGTAAAGCGCTTTGGATAAAAGCGCTATATACGTAAATGCAGTCCATTTACCATTTACCATTTATATGAGAAATTCTATTGACATTTGTTGACTTCTCAGGAGTAGGGATTATCGTGTCATTTGAATGATTAGTTTGGGTCCACAAGAATGCAATGTAAGTATAGTGTTCAGAATGTTCAGAGTGTTCAGAGTCCTGTGTGTGTATCCCATAGACA